>NC_142258.1:5655396-5960282 GCF_052056855.1 Sturnus vulgaris
AAAACCATTGTTAAAAACATACATGACTGAAATTCTTACCTAGGACTGCTTTTTGGAGATTTTCATCGGGGTCATCGAGATGTACCAACAGTTCTTGGTACAGAAACTCAACATGACCTTCCATTGAGGATTTCACATCACTGTCCTTTAAACACTTAAACCAATTAGCCAAGGTGTGAGCAGCTGCCAGTCGGACATCACCCGAGGCATCATCCAGACGCTTCAAAACCTCTGAAAAGGAGCAATGACCAAAATGCTCTGTGAACAGAGGACTTGACTTTTCCATTCGAAAAAAAGCAAATGTATTCTGTCAACATTCAAATTATTGTTACGTTTCTGACATATTTTTGTCTTTTGAGCATAATAGATACATGTAGCACACTGTTCCTAAAAGCTCCTCATTCATGGTTATTGGATGATGCTGTCCAAACATTAATAAAAGATATATACAGAAATATTTAGATTAATTGGACATTATCTAGCACTCCTTCTAACAAGAAACTATGAATGTCTATTTATGCATTACAGAACTACAGAGTTTGAATATTTCTATGCTTTATAAAGCACAGCATTTCTACTAGTTAGATATTAAATTATTAAATAATAATTATTTGAATTACTAAATTAAATATTACTGTTTCAGTGAATTACTGCACTGCAGCCTACGTGAACGTGCAAAGACGTATGTACTTTGAGAATTATCTGGCAACGTATTTCTGCAAAATAAAAATGTTTGTAGTTAGATTTCTAGTGTGTCACATAATAAAAAGTATCAGTTGTTAAGATGCTGGGTTAAGGAAGCCAAATTTATTTGTATGTATAAGAACATAAATCCTGGCACAAAGCACAGTCTGTACTTCTGATTCATGGTTTAGCACTCTAACTTCATTCTAAGAGGCATTACAACTCCTAGCTCTAATAGGCAATACAAAACTCTAGATTAGAGTTTTCTTCTTTGTGTTTACTTTTTTGTTTTAGATAAAAACCCAACTCACTACCTATTCAGGTCTATTTATGGTATACTGGAATGGTTTGCTCTTGGCTCTCAAACACAGCACGGAGAACAATGTGACTTCCATTTATACACTGCAGTACTGTTCTGCTCTCACTATACTTAGCACATTATTTCACATAGTCCAAACTCTGAAGCAATGCAGATGAGCTGCTGGCAAGCCCTGCACAGACCAAAGTATTGAATGAAGTTCCACCTAGTGGTCTGATGGATAATGACGTCGGGAATACTGCTCGGTTCTGCCAAACCCCTAAAAGTTGAGCCAACTGTGGCACTCTGGGTAAAAAAGCAAATGTAATTCTTCAGCATTGCAATCTTGATTAAAACACACAAACAAACTAACAATGCCCTTATATTGAGACTACTAAACCTTTACACATACCTGTGTAAGTGTTCTTAAATTTATCTACATCAAACTGCCTCCCACAGACTTTCAGAAAAACATCAACAATACGACAGGCCATCAGTCGAGTAATCTTGGAGTCTTCATCCATGGAAGCAATAACTTGGGGCATCAGCTCATCTTTCACTTTTAAGATCTACAGTTAATAGGAAAAGCATAGAAAAAAAGATATGCTTAGTGTTACAGCACTTACCATTAACTGTGCCAGATATTTGTTTGCTTAGTTTAAAAATTAGCTATAAATGCTACCCTGAAAATCCCTGAAGTTACAGAGCTCTAATTTTGCATCTACATTAGCTTGGAAAATGAAAATCCACCAGTCAATCACCCAGCTCATGAACACTCAGTATACAAGCAGATGAGTTTTATGCAACTCACATGTATGCTCAAGCTTGTAAAAGCTTTAAAACTTACTCGCCTTTAAAAAAAAAACCAACCCGAACTGTGGCGCCTTGGAGCCGGGCGGAGCTGAGGCTCGCACAGGCACCAGCAGATGGCCCCCGACTCCAACGGGAAGCCCAGGCTGGGCTGTGCCGGGAGGTTCGCAATTTGACTTTATTCCGTCTATTTCACATCACCCAGTAATGCGAAATAGGCAGTAAGGCACCGATTCAGGAAAAAAGTGTTCAGCTAGAACAGTAGTTTATGATATCAACGTTTCTGTATATGTGAACTCAACCAGTTATGTGTGTTTAAGCAACTTGTTCAATTAAGGTCTGTTATAAAGACACTAAAGACTGTGAATATTTAATAACATTCGAATTAAATCTATTTTTTAAAAATTACCTTGTATTTAACATATTTCCAGTGCTTAATTTCCAAATGCTACTTTTGCTAGCAAAGAAGCTTCAAAGCCCCCCTCAGATTCAATTAATCCTTAATCAGGGATGGGTAACATCTCTTCAAGTGTACTCTTTGCTAGCACTCCAGCCTCTGCAGATATTCTTCATGTTCCTTTTCAAGTCCTCTTGTCCTTTCTTAGAATCTTTAGATGTTATTTTTTTCCCCTAAATGGAGCTGTGGGCTCCAAGGAAACCAGACAACTTGTCTTTGCCACGTGACAGCCCAGCACGTCCTGGCTGGCTCCAGTGCTGCTGCACAGGCTCTGCCTGCAGGCCCAGCAATGTCAAACACCCAAATTTGTTGTGCTCATAGTGGTCAGTACCTTCTGCTCCAGAACTGATGATCTGTTAGAAAAAAATATCTACAAAATTTAATGCTCCTCGGTTTTACACCTCAGCATTTTGCTGGCCTCAGGTCTCTTATCAAGATGTCATCATCTCTCCACGAGTGATTGTTTCAGTCATTAACATTCAATTACAATTAATGTATTTTATTATGAAAACTCTATGTCCTTCTGAAAGTATTATGTACCCTAAGGATTTATTCTTTTTTCCCCCCCTTGCATTTATTTTGTTTTCCTGCCTAAGATTTCAAAGGATGAGAAAGAGAGAATTTACCTCTTTTGGTGAAAGCATTTCACAGTGGATAAGAGCCCAAAGGCACAATACAGCTGTAGCACGGATGGCAGCTGCTGTTCTTCCAGCATGCCACTGCAGATTAGGAGCCAGGATGTCTTTTATCACAGTCTCAAGGTAGCTAGGGAACAGCCTGAAGCCAAAAATAAGAAAGCAAAATAAAGGTTCATGAGAAAGTGATAAAGAGACTGACAGGATGTAAAAGAGATTTTTCTGTCATAGAAACATAGGCAGAAAAGGGGGAAAAAAAAGACTCTGTAAAAAAATAAATAACATAAGGCAATGTGATTGCAATGTATGTGATAAGCTTTTCACAACCTAATTCTTCTAGATAATATTTAAACAAATATCTAACATTCATAGGAAGGAGAGGCTAGGCTTTCTACCACTTCAGGCAATGACCATGACTCAGTGTTATCTTGGTAAACTACTTACCTTCTCTGGGTCTCACCTTCTCTGTCTGTGCAGTGGAGATAACACCCTGTGCAATGCTGTGAGGATTCATTAATATCTGTGAGGCCCTTTGAGACTGGCCAGTGAAAAGTATTTATAATGTGAAAAGTATGAATGCTATTGATGACACCTGAACTCCTGATACAGCAGGGAGTTTACACAGAATATTTCAGCTCTCTCTTGGCTCAGAAACTTATCTCCCCCAAAGATGAGAGGTCTGTAGGATTTTCTGATGGTGCCAGTCCCAGTACTAGGGTTTTTTATTACAAACACATAAATCTGTGATGTTTTTGCTGATGCTTTTCCCTCCTCCTCCATTGAATGGGTTGTTATAATGCTAAAAGTTGCTGTGACAATAGGCAGGATTGCCTGGCATTCATTTAGTTACAGCTCAAACAATCTCAAATTAAGAGGAAAAAAATGTAGATCTTACAAGTTAATTAATACTTTGCTGCATCAAAGAGACATTAGAGACTGGCTGTGGCTGGTACCTGAGGCTCTGCCTTACAGAGCAGCTGGCAGTGTGCAAACAGACTGAACCTGCCCTGACTCTGTCCCACTGTGTTCAGAGCTCTATTCAAAGCGCAGCCCACCGAGTGCCAAAGAGCACGTCCCCACCCTGCTGCTTGGTACAAAGGGAACAGGCTCTTGTTGACTTTTCTAGGAGTCCTACACTGCCAGGGTGAATGAGTGGCTCCTTTAGTGATGTGCCAAGACACAGGAGGAACATAACAGGTCCATGTTAACAACTAACAATTACCAGTGAGTACTTTAAAAAGAATCCACGCTGCAGGTAGTCCCTGTTATCCAGGTATTACCTGACTAAATCACAAGCAGCTGCACTGCCAGGCCTCAGTTATGTGCTGACACACACCTGCAACATGATGGAAATAGATACACCTGGCTGCTGCTTCCCTTTGGCAAGCGAGCCCCTGGGCTCTGGAGAAGTCAGAGATCCATCCACTGCTGCTTCTTGTCAGCAGATGGCACTTAAGTAATAACAAGAAATCTGACATCCCATTAGACACATCGAAATCTGTATAACCCTTTAGATGTGGCATTTTAGACAGTTTTGAGCATTAATAATTTCCTGTTAAAAAAGTTGTCGGAAAAAAATAGAACTAATGATAACCATCATTCCAAATCTCTCTCCAGCTCCAAAGCTAAAAGCAGCTCTGTGCTGTCTGTGCTATCTGATCAGTAGCTGCATCTGTTTTTAATAAAACCTTCTGTTAAACTGCAGTGAGAAAACGATCTGTCAAAACACAAAGGTAAATTCCATCAGCATTATGTTAACCATGGTGCTGTGCTATTTGTGAGAATGTTTGTTCTAGTGCCTTGAAACAGAATCAGTAAAGCAATATCTGGCAATTTTCTGACTCAGTCATGTCAACTCAAACACAATTAGGTGACCACACAACTGTGTTTAGCATAATAACCAAAAGCCTTCATATCTAAACTCTGAGAACCATTTCAAGGAACTAAACAAATTACTGACAGAAGTGAATGTGAGAGTGTAACTGGAACTTTCTTCTACTTCCCAAGACTATCTCTCATTACTATTAACGTTTTATTTTTGGTGTTGCTGATTTAATTAAATTCTCCCTCTTTCCATTTTCAGGTCTTATTGTTGTAAATCTGTGTAACTTAATTCTAAAAGTCAGTCATTTCCATGAAAGGATATACCCTGTCTCTGCAGTTTATATTTACAGGGTTGATACTTCATTCTCAACTGGATATGAAAGAACTAAAATGTGATCTGCAGAGATATTAGTACCCTGTTCTTATGCAGATGTACAAAGCAGAGCTTGGGTTTGCATTAAAATTGGTTTTATGAACTTGCATACTTAAATTTTCATTCCATGTTGATTACTTTTTATACATTTTTGTTTAGCATTAGTTCCTTTTCTGCTTTTATGACACTGCTGCACTTTGCCTTATATGTTTATGGATTGTTGTGTCTTGGTTTTCTTTGTATGTTTTTGTTTTTTGTTGTTTTTTTTTTTAATTTAACATCCTAAACCGAGGTAATTTGAAACAAAATTGGATTGGCCTTTACAAATCAAAACCTCCAGAATGTTTTGCAACCAAAACTACATGTTACCTCCTACATGAAAATATTTGCTGTGTCCATGGTAAGAAGGATCAAGACTTCAAAGAGGCATTTAGCTGCTTACACTGCCTTTTAGTCTTGAAGATAAACCTACTGGTAAAATTCATGGCTTTGCTTTTGTTGTCAGAGGACAGAGCCTCATTATGAGCTGGACTGGACCATCCTTCATACAAACAGCTCTGTGAACCCTCCCTGGATGTATCTCATCCTGACAAAGGCCTTTTACTCACACTGCCCTGAGCAAAACGACTTCCATCACTGCTGTGTGCAGAGCTGGGGTGGTGTATGGCCATACTCACTGAATTACTTTGAAACATTCTTCTGGCTTTTGCACACTGATAATTTCTCTTTCCTGAGAATATTAATGAAGCTGGCAGCTCATTGGGTTGGGTTTCTTGGCTCCAAGGGCTTTGCATTCTCAGTTAGATGATACAAATTTCTCACAAGATGGCTATGAGAAAATTAAAAAAAAAAACCCCAAACAACCCCCACTCCCAATTCTTTTCATAAGAATCTCCCTTTTAGCTTTCAAACAAGTACTCTTTTCAACCACAGCTCTTCAATTTTTTGGAAAACTATCCCCATCTCCATGACATTCCTTTTAGTTCCCAGTAATGGCACAGGTAGGAAAACTACAGCGGAGGAAGTCAAGACTTCCATTTATTTATATTTTATATTTTTTTAAATTATTACACTCTACCCTCCTAATAATTGTTAAAAATTTCAGCAAGAAAAATAGGCTGTAGAAGATGGTGGGAAAGTCTTTCCTCTTCCAGCCATGCTCACATGGAGATGGTTATAGGGGTTAAATAACTCCCATGGTCATTACTTCTTAATGCCACTGGAGCTTTCAAATAGCTGTGTGAAATCAGACCTCCACTTACCCCTGAGAATTGATGGTTTCACTTGCTTTCTGCAACAACTGGGATAAAACAGTAAAAAGCTTTAGCCTCATCTGGGGATCTCTGTTTGGCTGGAGACACGTCTTCAGAATGAGAATAAAGTCATCCAGAGCTTCACCTATGACAGCACCTAGCAAACAAACACAGGAAGCTTTTTTCAGAATCCTGGGAAGCTCTGCTTAGATGTTTCACATGTAGGTGCATCACCATTTCTAATATAAGTGGTGTTAAAATAGTCCTTAGCTTCCCACTCTTGCACAGCAGCTGTTGAGGTATCCATGTGACACTGTATTAGGTGGTGCACAAATCCCCAGGCTCACTCCCCATGGCTCAGGTACCCCCAGTTTTGGCCAGGGCAGCCTGAAGATCAGGTCCCCACATCTCATTTAGTCAGCTTGACATAGCTGTACCACATTTGCCCAGACAAGCTGTGGTTGCCCCATCCAAAGCCAGGTTGGATGGAGCTCAGAGCAACCTGGGATAGTGGAAGGTGTTCCTGCCCATGGCAGGGAGTTGAAACTTGATGGTTTTTAAGGCTCCTTCCAACCCAAGTCATTCTATAATTTCGTGACTCTGGAATGGATCTATCCATGACACCCCAGAGTTGCTGGGACCATCAGTACCAGAGGGCATTTTGGCTGGAGGATTAATGCTGTTCCCTTGTAACTCTGCAAAGCTGAGGCTATGCACAAAGCTTTGGTTTTCTTAAACTTAATGAAAAACTACACTACATCTGGCATGACCCTGACACCTCTGAACACAGCAGCATTAACTACACTTTCTTCTTCTTTCAAGTTTTTCCACATGCAGCATTTGAGATGTTCATGACTCCCAGAGGCATAGGAAAGGGCCTGTTTAAAAGGATCAGCTTCAAAACTTGGATAATACAATTACTGCAGCAGCATTCCTTCTCCCTGTTTAAATAATGCTTATTTTCATCTTATAAGATAATCTAAAATATGATGTATTTTAGAAGCTATTTGAAATAAAAATATCTTATAAATTAACCCTTTAGTTTATTATTTTCACATTCTATGATAAATTTAAACAATAAACAAACAAACAAAACTCTAAGCTGTTATCCCAGCATGTTAAGAAGTTATTTTCCCACAACTGAAAGAAATTTGTGTCTTTCTCCTTGATAATGACTAACATCTGCCTGCTTTTAAAGAGGAAGAGTACATTAAGACTGTACACATGCTTTATTCTGCAAGCTTCTTGCTGTAGAATGCTCTTTCTGCTCCATTTTTGCAATAAACTGCTTTCCTTTAGGAACTTTGTCGCTTTGCATCCTTAAGATGCACATTCCATTCAACTCCACTAACTCAAAATCCTTCCAGAGGAGACACCACACTGATATTTATGATGACAAGAATATTCCTCACACATAGGATGGACATATTGAAGTATTCAAGATTCCAAAACAAGCTCAATAGCATTTAATAATATCTGGAAATTTAATGTTTAAAATAATAATGAAAAAACCCAAATCTTCACTGTCTAGACTGAAGCAATACAGGGTGTTGAACTGCAGTTTGCTAAATGTCTGTGCCAACAAATAGGTCTTTATTTTCACAGCATTTATTCAAGATACATTGCTTCATGTGAGTTCTGAGACATTCACAAGATACTACTACTATATCAAACTGATAACAGCAAATTCAACAGATGGAAAATAAACAAAATAAACGACATTGCTAATTTCAGCTTAAGCATACGCTCCTGAAAAACAGCAAAAACTGAGAAATATTAATTGAGTAAAGCTGATTAAATTGATTTAAAACAACATTATGTGTGGGAATGAAAAGAAAGAAAAAAAAATCTCTAAGAGCTGCTGTGTCAGACAGAAAACACAGACAATAGCATATTACCAGTGCTGGGTGCAAGCCAAAATGTTTGCCCAGACATTGGATGATTTATTTAGCATTAAGGAAAACAGAGACAACTGTCTAGAAGTCCCTCAGTCATGGAAATGGGAGCACAAATATACAGAAAAGTTGGCCTCTCAAATCTTGCACTGAAGTAACTTTTTGTTCTTTCCACAGATGAATATCAAAAAAAGTACTTCTGCTGGTTGCTGCACAAACCAACAAGTGGGTTCCTCACATAGGTTTGATGAGAGTGTCTTTGAGATTCTAAGATTAAATGCAGAAGATCCATTCCTTTAAAATATGCTTGTCCACATCTATGTGCAGTAGCCACAGTGATATGCACTTCATGAAGTGACTGTCCCCATCCCCCTCACAACCAACAGAAAGGAAAAAACAAAGAAGCAGGACTTTTCATTTTAAAATGGGTGTCTAGGTGAAAAGCACTGCCTGTCACCATGTCCCTTGCTGCAGATGCCAGCTGGGGAGCTGTGGCAGAGGAGTGCTCACTGTGCAGGGCTGCAGGTGTGTGAGATGTGAACCAGAGTGTGTCACTCACCTCTGCACAGCCACGTGCTGGACAGCAACAGTGAGGAAATGTTTGTTAGAGAGATGTGGTGTCCTCTGAAAGACTAGTGAATAGATGGAATAAAAAGGTGGATTTTTGGACACAAGCTACATTCAGTTTGTCTCCCCTTAATCCTCACCTATTTCATTCACCTGAAAGTGCACTTTTCCTTAAGTGCTTCTAGCATTCTCCCTGCAGCCACGGAATCTTTGGGAATATGAGCTGCTTCAACATTTCTTTTGCTTTCCATCATGTTCTTGTGAAGGTTCTGAATATTACACTGTTCATTACAAAACACAAGCTGTCTGCAGGCTGTGGAGATTCTGACTGGATTTTTTTTAGAACTAAATAATTCGTACCTGAATGGGTTGCGATGACCTCGAGCTGCAACACTTCTGGGGAATAGCAAGTCCACCCTTCACACGACACTGAAACCCAGTCCAGCAGCTGGATTATGTGCTGCTTGTAGAGACAATGAAAACTTTCCAGTTGCTGCACTTCAGCTAATGAAGACATTGTTATCTCCACCTGTTAGAACAGAGACAGGATACTTAACAGAAACCATTAAAAAAAACCCCCAAACCTTTAAAACTCATTCTGTAAGAACAGACAGGGAAGATTTTCATAGTTTCTATTAAACAATCAAGGCTGATATTTAATATCTGCCTATACTACATCCATTAACTTTTATTTGAAGAGAAACATTTGTCCTGATTTCAAAATGAAATCATCAGGAACACAGCAACCTAATGGCAAAATGAGTCTCTCTAATCCATGTGCAGACTCATCCAAAAAAATAACCACATCATAAAACAGGCTCTTAGTGGTTTTAAAGATGTAGTGATTTTTCTCCTTAATTTAAGAATGCTTTAAAACAGAAACATGGGGGGAATTTCTCACAATCCCAAGCCACAGCAGCTTCCAGAAACTATTGCTGTTGCAGGTAAGAGAAGACATGGCATTTCTGCTCTTCCCTTTCCCCCCCCAGTTTTAATTATGAAAGATCCCCTCTTTCTGTAGTAGCTCATTTTGAAGTTCCCAGTTTCTTAGAAGTTGCTTAGAAGTACCAAAACTCACTGTTACATCAGAAATATCTTCTTCATATCTAAAGATTATTCCATGAGACATGCAAATAAAACATGTACAAATGAAACATGTAAGAAGAACTACTAAATGAATTCCAGACATAAGCATGCTTGGCAAGGATGCCTACAGATTTTCCTAATCACTTGAAGCAGATGTGTTTCAAAGCAAATGAAAATTTGCTTTTACAGTTCCTGAAGGCTCCTACCAGAAGTATAAAACTTCTCCAAGGAAGAGATGAAAAGTGTGCTGGAAGCAGGATCTGTAGTCTTGGTGATTTCAGTAGACTGTGAATCAAGAATGGGGAGCAAGGCACCGTTAGGAACCTCACAAAGGAATAACATGTGCTGCCAGCAGGGCCAGTTCCAGCAGGGAAAGATGGAGTGCAGTGCTGGGAGTGACATCATTTGACTCCAAGTGCTTCAGTAGAACTACAAATTGTACTCATATTTTTAATATTTTTAAGCTGAACTCAACCACACAAGTTAGCTCAAACATGTCTAGGACCTTTAGACTCTTCCAGACTAATCACTCGCCAGACAAAGATGTTTTTATGGAAGTACCAGATGTGGAGAAAATAAAAGAGAATTATAAGAAAAAAAAAAAAAATTAGGATTGGTTAAGGACAAAGGTTACTCCTAAAGCAGGTTTGCCTGCCTCAAGCACAATAGATTTCTCCTTTATGGAAGCATTCTGCCAGACAGTCAAAACAACTCAGATGAATATTTTACATATAAGTTACTTGTAAATTGGAACAATTTAAGAATGTGTCAGGACAGAAACTATTCCTCAGCATTAATCCCACCATAACACACAACACAGACTATTTTTTTCCCATTGAACAAGAGGTACAAAATAATACATTGCTCACATGATTTAAAGTAAATTCTGTGGTTTCAAGAATGCAATTAAAAAAAAAAAAGAAAGAATAACTTAAATATGCTAGCAGATTGATGCATATTTTCTCATTAAGCAGTGTCTCACAGTTAAATAAAAATAAATAGCAAAGGTGATTTTCTTTCCTCTAACAAGCTAACAAGTTTAACGACACAATATTTTCCTGCTAAGAATCAGTGTGCTGAAAGAAGAGCCAGGATAGCACAGGGCACTGGTAATGAAGCAAAACCTTATCTTTAGGTCACCAGTTAAATCCCTGACAAGCTCAAATCATGCCTAACAGTCTCTACAACTCTTTGGGGCTGTGCCCCACCCTCCTCCTCGTGCCTCTGCTGTGCTCAGCTGCTGGTCCTGGTCCATTCCCTCAGCCCCAAACAAACACAAACATGATGGACACAAAGCCAAAAATCAGGCCAGACCTGAGTGCTCCCCACTAGGTCACAGCAGTTGTGGTCTCCACTATCTCAGTGGTCTTCTGTCTCCTGACAATAAAGCCTGAATTAAAGTTCTAGAATGCAACTTTTTGAATAACTTATGTTTATACTCAAAATCTTTTGAGTGTGAATACAGATTTATTTTCTGAACAAAAAGTTCATACTCGTACAGCAGCTGTGATACTTTTGTTCTACGTTCCTAAGCTATTTTAACAGGGACTTCTTGCTTCTCCAAGCTGTACAGCTCACTTAGAAGTTTTGGAATAATCAGTAACTGGAGAAAAAAATAAAATTCAAGCCATATTTGTCTTTGTGACAATTTTGAAATATTGCAATTATGTAATCTCACTGCCAGATTTTGTATGTATCTAGCTGAAAGAAAGGCTAATGAGAAAAAGGATTCTCATCCAAAGTACTGTCAACTTAAAAAATCATCTGGAACTGCAGGAACATCTTAAACCTTTAATAATCTCAGGAGATTAAGTTTTCCATTTATGAAAATCAGGATTTATCTCCATGAAACCGCTGTCTTCGTAGGAGTATGAAGTTGTAAGGTTTTAAATGGACATTGCTGACTTTATAGACCACTGCAGGGATAAACAGGCAAGATACCACAAAACATTCCAGATCCATCTGCCTAAGGCTTACCTGGACCGATTTTTGTCTCAAAAAACCCCCCAAGCAAACAAATAAAAACTCCAACCCCTCCCCAATCCCACTCTCCATAAGACAGATCATCATCCCACCCCTATTTGACCTGCAAAGTCTTTTCAATACTTGTTTCAAGCTTTGTTCCACTTTATTTCTCTCCAAAGAGCTTTCTGAGCAAACGCCTCCTCGGAGGCAGCCTGTCAGCTCTGGGGCCATAAATACTGATGCTACACAGACCTTTGGAATAGCATGCCTGGGAGCAAGAGGAAAGGAAGTAGAATAGCCACTGCACTTAAGGTGTGTGTTTGAAAAAAGACAACTGGGATAGGTTATAATTGTACTGCATAAGGATGGCTCGCTGATTTATATGATATTTAGCTCAGGAAGAAAGAGGAAGAGAAAAATAAGGGGGTGAGATAATGCTGAGCCAAAAAAGCTCATCTATTATCTGGGCATGTACAGCTGTCCTCGATTTTAAAGCATTCCTGTGATATTTAAACTTTTGTTTCTTGTGGGGAGGTAAAAAGGTCAACTACTGTAAAATCAGTCTGATATTTGGCTAAAGATGAAAAAATCACTATGAAAGCATCACATTTTGAAGGCTAGTAGTACTCTTGACCTCTAAGTAAATTGTTCCTTAACAGTCAGAAAATAAGTTTCATTTTTTTTCTGCATATAACCAAACATTCACAATGACTTATATCCATAAAAAGTAAACATCAACAGTTCAACCAGCACCACCAGCATGCCCAAGGCTTTGAGAATACAGTACAAACATAAAATCTTGGACACTTCTTGTTCTGAAACTTTACCTAACAGTGGACAGGTGGTTAATACCCACCCAAATAAAGTGCTCTATTAGGCCCATGGCTGTCCTCACCCAGCTCCAAGATTCCCATGCTCCAGTAATGCATCTCAAGTCATCTATTCTGAAAGCTAACCCAAACACACAGAAAAAGAAAGTTATAGCTGTAACTGCAGCTACAGACCCATACTAGATGCTTCTGACCACAAAATAAAACTGATTTCCATGGCCTTTTCTGGAACCAGAATGTATTTTAACTCTATAAGCTTTTAATCAAAGTTATGAAGAAACATAATTCTCCAGGCTCTGCTGTTCCAAACTGTAAACTCAATTCCAGATTTAATTCTGGTACTAACCATGTACAGTCTGTACTGTCTGAGTTGCACAATCTCAGACTAGCCACAAATACTCCCCACAAATAATTATGGCTCTATTTCCATAATATAGATTTTCCACTTTTTCACACAAAGTGTCTTATCAATTAGGAAAAGACAAGAACACAACAAAATATTAAACCAGCTGATAGTTTACCTTTTCTTTAAGGTCCTGAGATGGTATTGCCATTATGGTCACCAAAACTTTCATGAGCTGCAAGCTAATTTCTTTGCAGTCTTCCTGGCATACTTCAATCAATGCTTGTGTACAATAAAGCAGCTGCTCCATATAAAAGACCTATTTAATAATAAAAGCACATATTTATTATGTTTTCTTAGCAAATAAAAAGTTTTCTTTAAAGAAGAGATATAGGAAATGACAGTAATAAAATCTGAGCACTGTATAATCTCTTACACTGGTAACATATTGGTCATTTCATGTTAGTTCTTCTAATTACCCATATTCTACTTTTCATATAATACAATATCATCTTCCTCCCACACTGTTTGTGTTTACCTTGTCCTGTTAACAAACTAAATGACCCTGCTCTTAATCACACAACGGTTCCACTGGTGAATGGTGAATAAAAACATCAAAGCATTTTGGAGTGCTTGCTGATAGTACTTTCTCTTTCTGAAGTGCAATTTGTTAATTAATAACATATTTGTTACAACTCTTTGAAATAGTATTCCAAGTTTGACTGTTTTGGATGAACAATGGCAGCTAAATACATAAACCAAAAAAACCTGAGCCTTAGCTTTTATCTCAGCTAATTTATCTCATTTGATGCCATATAATTCATGTTATCTTGATCCAACTGATACCAGTTCAAGTCAATACTGTTTTCAGCAAGTTTGCCATGACTTCTATGATAAAGTGCATCAGATATCCATGAATCTGTCCAGGAACAGAAGGGGCCATTGTTACAAATTTACTCCCAAAAAATAAATCAAGTCTAGGAATAGGTTAGTTGTAAGTGTTATTAATCTCATGGACATGGTCAATCCTTAGCTAAACAGTGTCTGTGCAGCATTTGCTGGCTAAAATAGTGAGAGATTGTTTTCCAAGACTAAAGGCTGGAACAATTCTGCCAAACTTTCAGCTGCAGATGGAGCTGACTCCTGCAGCTAATGCCAAATGGAAGTGGTAAGCTTAAACCTCATAGCAATTTTGCAGCTATACCTCAGGGAATTGTTATTTGAACAATCAGGTTATAGTGCTTCCACTTTTATGAGCTCCTAATCATCAGAGGCTTCATGGAGATTAAGGTTAATTCCTGCATCACTGGTACATATTCCATTAGAGAAGAAACCTAATGAGGGAAGAACTTGAAATGTATTTCTTACATTGGCTCAAAAAGACAATTAGGCCAGATTCAGTCTGCACACATGAATAACTGTTTTAAGGGAAGCCTACATCTGACATGAAGTCAGAGTTCCTCAAGGCACAGCACTGGCCCTTTTTTGGTCATCTTAACAACATCTAACAAACTTCTAGTGGAATGAAAGCCAGGATTTCATTTGTGGGGAAAACTATAGGGATTCCTCTTGTGCATCTCTAACATCTATTTTTACATTTGAACATGGGAAGGAAAACAAATCCTGCAGGTTAAAAAATATCCATTCTGTCTTTAAGAGAATCTCTCATCTCCTTATATAGCAACTGATGAATATTCTTCAAATGCTAAAATAAAAATGGTCTTTGGGCTCAGCTATTACCTAAGGATACACTTGATACAATTGATAAAGGTCTTCCTTCTAGACTTTCACTTAAAGAGAAGTAACCAAGCCCAAAGGTTTACAAAACACGCTCCTAAAATATACACATAAAATACTGGTACCTGCTGTTTAAAATAGAAAATAAGAATGCAAAAAAAAAAAATCAGGTAACATTAAGAGGGAATCTTGGGAAACCTGACATGCCAATTACAATAGACTATAAAAAATTTTCAGTCATTTTTACAGATGAGGATTGAAATGCATGATCTTGTCTGGATTGTGAACACAAGGAATTTCAAAACGGGTTAAACTCTGCCTCAGGACCAGCCAGGGTAGTCCTTTGTTAGTACAGTACTTATTAACAGCTGCTTCTCTCCCTGCCTTGTGTCTTCATTTTCTTACCACTACACGAAGTCTTTTACAGCAGCTCTCAAACCTGAACCTACCTCTGCAGAGAGGATGGACTGTTGTTGGTAAGTTTTTGAAAGCAGCAGATTTTCGCAGGAGATCACAACACGGCCCAGGAAGAATGGGGAAGCTCCTAATTTGTCTCAGACATGTCCACAACTATACCCTGAGACAGGTGTGCAAGGGAGGGATAGGAATGGCATTTAAGGTGAATAAGTGAAAGTAATTTGGTCAAAGCCTGTATCCTGCTGTGTGTTTTGCAGCTTTCCTTACCTCTTCAGATCGCTGACAGACTCCAGCCTGTGACAGTGTGTGGCCAAGCTGGGTCACATGGGGCTGTAAGATTTCTTTTGGGCTACCTCGGATCACTGCAGCCAAAACCATCACACAGGATGCTTTGGGTGTCTGCTCAAAGGCTGGGGTGATTAATTTCAAAGAAACCTTAGGGCTGACAAACGTTCCAATCAATTCTGCCGCTTTCACACTCTGAAAAAAGAACAGGAAAAACTTGAGGATTTTCCTGAAAAACAAAGATCATTCAAGGTATCATGGCCTTTTTCTTTTAATGATTCCAGCTGTTATCTTAAATGCTTCAGCAGTTGCTTTGTAGGCCTTTTCCACTCGCTCAGTAATGATTATATGCATGAAGAAATTTTCTTGACATGTTCAGTAAGCACATAATAAGGCATTGCAAGCAGCTTTCCCCACGTCGGACAAACTTCCATGAGAAAGCAGTGCACAGAAACAGTGTACAACTTCACTGTAATAAAGTTTCCAATTTAGAGTGACCAGATGTTGTACATTTAATGGTTTAGCACTTCGTCCCTCAAATGCTGTTCTGAGGCTTGCCCTCAATGCATCACCCCCTTTTTAGTAAAAGCTGTAACTATAAAATCCTGAAGGAGGAATTTTTTGTTGTTGTACTATACCTTGAAGCTGACATTACAGATCCAGTTAAGTGTGGAAGCAATGCCATGAGGGAACTGCCCACTGCTTTCCATCTTACTTCTCTAACTGAAAGGATTAAATTACTGTGTATTCCCTGTGACAGTGGCACCCTTGGATCCCATTCCTGCCTTGCAGACATAGCAGGATGTTGTATTCCACATGAAATTCCACCAGGGCTGACTGCCTGACTGATGCCCAGTGTTTACAGTCATGTGCATGAATAAAGACACAATCAACTACTGCAGCACTACCTGTGCAACAGTAACACTTCTTCCAATGGCATGGATTTAAGGGTTGGCTCATTTCCCCAAAGATGAAAGCTTATCTCTCTATCATTTATAGTCTAGTGATTTTTTGGTTAGGTATGACTTTTTTTGCACCTAATCAATAGTTGAATCATGCTAGTTTTTTGAATCTCAATGGAAGCACATAGCCATGAGTTCTACAGTTTAAATCTGCACTGTATAGAGCTGTTTCTTTTCACAAGGATAGGACTTAAAGGAGTTGTAACATCCTCTGTGTAGCTGTGAACTCCATTCTCCTCCACATTTGCCATAAAGAAAAAGACACTTTGTGCTCTGAAAACTGTACAATACAATTAAAGAGCACAAAAATATGATTTGATACATTTATACTGATCAGTTTACCCACATTAACAGGGAAAAAAAATGGAAAGGGTCTCATTTGGTATTTCTAGACTTGAGAAAGACAGGGACATTTTCCAGGTTGGTAGCTGCTCTGAAATGGGTTTCTACAGTGACAAACTAGAGGAGGTTATCACATTACCTTGAGAATCTGCATCACTAAGAGATAAAAGGCATTCAAAACAAAAAGTTGCTGAATCTTATGTTTGGCACAAAGAAAAGTAGAATTAAATATTGAAATAATCCCTTAACTGGGAATAAATCTCTTGGAAACACCTGTGAGAAGATTAGTGGTGGAATTCCAAGAAAGAGAAAAGTATGGTAAATAAAAGGCAAGGACAGCTATGTGCTGCTTGAACACATACTTCTGAATTTAGATTTATTGCAATAAGCACTTGAAAGGAAAATTGACAGGACAGCAGGGCAACATGGCCTTATTTTCCTAATTATTGATGCTTTCTTATAGCCCAGCTGAGAGCAGGGCTAAGAAGAGCCTGATTTAGGGTTGGGCTATCTGCATTCAGTAAGCAGAACACATTCTTCCATTTCCCAAAGCAATAAAATTTGTAACTTTAGAGTAAGTTACATGGATATATTTTTGTTATACATATGTTCTCTTCCTTGTGTAGAAACAGAAACAGAAGATTTTATCTTAAAATTGCAAAAGCATTTCTACCACCTGTCTTTCTTTTGCTAAATTTATCTCATATCTTCAACTGCATTTGTTTTACTGATTTGTAGATCAAAGTGTTAAAAGAATTGACTGTTAGTAAAAATGAAACTAATTATTCTTCACGACGCCCCCCACCACATTTTCCAAGCATTAAGTCAAGGATTCAAACATGGAATATGGGCATCACATGGAATAAACATACCTCAGTATATGGTTGGATTTTGGAGCAGGAGGAGGTAAGTGAAATTAACTTGAAAGGGCATGACCTGCACATTTTTTTACATTGAATTTGTTGCCCCAAGGCTTTTACACTTTAATCCACTTCTTATAATTTTCAGAGATTATTATCAATGCTTCATGGGGTTGGCATACAAACTAAACAGTATCTAGATAACTTTTCTATTGTCTTCATACCAATAATAGAGGAATACATTTATTTTAACAGATTAGTGAAGTATAATGTGCACATGTTTTTAACATCCATATAAACCTGAGCCTGATCCTTCAGTCATGGGCAATTTCCAGTGACCTAAGGTAAAGTCAACCTTCAGAAGACAGACTGAAGACTATAATGTCTTTATTCAGTGTACAACAGCTACTTTAACAGATCAAACTTACGTTTTTAACCACTTCACTTTCTTCATCTGAGCACGCTTGGTACAAAGTTCTCAGCAGTAGCTCCATGTGTTGGGTGATGTGATCCTCTGCATGCAGCAATAATGTGTACAGGAGTTGGGATGCTTTGATCCTTGTGCTTTCAACCCAGTCTGTTATATCATGACAGAGACCTGGCAGAATTTTGGAGAGGTTTCTCGACACAAGTTCCCGACAACCCAGTCCTGGTCGAGTCTCTAGAAGAAAGAAAAACAACCCAAAAAGAAATATCAAAGGAAAAGCCAATGCATAACAATCCTCAGAAAAGTTTAAAAGCTGCAAGGTAAGAGCTTTGGGTGTCTGCTTCAGCATAGAATAAAATATTCCAAATGCTGCTGAGGAATTTACCTGTGCAAGTTGCATTACTTTAATATATATTGCAGAATTAAAACTCCACACAGCTCTTTGAATATTTATGTATTTATTACTGGATGGTGATTTAGATTTCATGTTTCAAAATGTTTACAGAAGGAGAAGAGAAAGATAATTGAAATGAGTGTGTGTCTTTACCCACTTTGGAAAACATAGCTCAATAAATCCCTTTTAATTTTGATAGCAACACAAATCCCATGAAAAATAAATGGAAACACACACAGATAAACAGAAGAAAGTCTTCTGCATGCAAACGCTGAGTTAAATATAATTTGGAGGAGGAAAGAAGGTAGAAGGTACAAGCAGTGCAGAGGACATGAGCTGCAGTAAAACAGACAATGCCAATTGTGCCCTCTAAAGGAAAAGGTTAAAAGTGTATCTGGCAAATTGAAGGCAGAAAGGGCACAGAACTATGACTTGTACAGATGCTGTGTAATAGGTCAGGCCAACAAATTGATAGTGTTTTAAAAATCACAGCTATTATATAAGCTGCTTTCTAAGGCTCTTCCAGGAAAAGCAGCTCACTGAAGTGCCTCTTCAATGTTTCAAAACTTTAATAATACATTTTAAATGATGACACAGGAGTTGGGGATATTTTTTTTTCTTAAGACCGAATTTTATTTGTAATAACTTTGTGAAAGTGAGTTTTTGTGGCTATCTTTTGATTTCAAACAGAACCCCGAAGTGCTACAAATATATATTCACTGCCTCAAAAAAGGATGTGGATTTCTGGAGAACTAATAAACTTACCTTTCCCTGCTGTCTTGGTAATCTTCAAATTTATCTGTTAGTTAATTTATAAATCACTGAAATTCAGAAGAATAACTTGACCAATGTCACAAGCATCTAACAAATGTCCTATTCTGTACTTTACAGATAAAGCTGTGACAGTCCTTTCCAATAAACTTTTTCAGTGATTTTTTTTCCTACAGGCTATTTCCTTTTCTTAACACTGAGTATGTTTATACAAACAAAATCTGAAAAGTTGTTCTTTGGGAAGCACGATTTCAGAATTGCCACTCACAATGTTCACATGCTGTTTTAAGAAAGAGACATCATTCATTATGAGGTATCAAAATACATTGAATGTGTGAGTGCATTTTTTATTTCTGATACAGAGTTCCCCTGTAAATGCTCTGGACAAAAATGACTGAGCTGTCTCAGGATATTTTCCTGCACTGGCCTGTGTAACTACAAATGCTAAAAGGAAAACTGACTAAAGTAAATGGTCTGAGGACACAAAAGACTTAGAAATACCTATGAAATACCTAACTCAGAAAAAAAAAATAAAATTCAAGCATCAGGACATGAATTGCTGCTTCTTTTGTCAATGGAGGAAACATTCTGGATTATGAAAGCTGACAATGAGTAGTAAAAGGTCAAACAAAGAAATCAACTTGAGACAGAAAATACAGACTGGCATCCTATTCGACCCGAGGCAGAATTTTGTTTGAAGAATTTGGACCATTCTTTATCAGCAATTCCTCCATTTCAGATGTTCAAATGCAGGCATTTATCCCTGTAGCTACTCCTGTCAAAGACTTCCCTGCTATAAACTGTCTGCACCTGTATCCTGAGGCAATGAGTGCTGAGGCTCAGTGTAAGCTGTGCAGTTGCCTGGATGACACCAGGTCTCTCTCTGGTCCCCCTCTGACCTGCAGGATCTGCCACTGGGAGATCAAAGCAGGGGCTCCTGTGGCAGGTCCATTAGTCTGACAGCTGGACAAAGCTACTTAAGTAAAACGTCCTACAGACTCACAGTTAGAAAAAAATGTTCCAGTACACTAAAGTCACATGCAATGGCAACAAAGTACTAAAATACATCATTACCACATTAAAAAAAACAACAATCTAACACAAAAACCCCTCTCAAAAAAATCAAACCAACTAAATGGTCGCGGAGAGCAAACAGAAAGGACATATATAATAACAATCATCCATACACAGTCTGTGGCAGGACACCCATAAGGTATATTAGTGTCTCTGATAAAGCTTTGTCTCTGTACGATTAAGCAGCCAATCTTCCTTTCCTCTGATTTTTCTTCTATTTGTCACATCAAGCCTAACTATCAATAAGGCATTTAACTTGGAAGTAAAGATAAACAGCAAGAAATGATACCTAAAAGTCACCCTTAACGTGGGACTCAAGTCCAAAATTATCAGGCCATTTCTTTAAAATATTCTTTAGTTACCTGTGCACATATACATAAATACACACATATATGTCACAGACAAGCCTTAACTGCATTGTTCTACCAAGAAAAATCCATGAAAATTCAATTTAATGTGGGGCTGGAATGCTGCCCAAATTCACGTAGCATATTTATTGTGCCAAGATTATTTGGGAGATCACATATCATTTAATTATCAAGTAATTGGTAGATGTCACTTTCTAAAAAGCCCCACCAAAACAGCTTACACACACAAACCCCAATACACACCTAGACAAAAGTGACCAAGGTAACCCCATCAGCTGTACAAATGGTAATCACTGTTCCAAGGACAGTGAAATTAAACCTTTTATGACCTTCATTAAATCACGGTCATTGCAAAGTAAATGACTGGAGCTTAGACACTCAACTTCATCAGTTTATGTCTGTCAAAAGATTCTCTGACTGTCAGGAGAAGAAATATGTTTCTGCCATGACTAGTGGAAGCAAAAGCGTTCTTTAGCATTTCCAAACCCCTGAGGTAAAATTATATATAAAATAAGGAGGAAAGAAAAAAGATTGGGATGGATGACAGATCAACTTGCCTGCCTTCAAAGCTAAACAGTTCTGTCAAACCAGTCACCATTATGAAGCGCTTCCCCTTTCATTCAAGCATTACTGAGTAAAACAACTTTAAAGTAAAAAAAAAAAAAAAAAAAAAGAATTGTAATTTAAAAGAAGAAAGAACTCCGGAACCCACTGTCATGGAAAGGATTTTGCTGCTGGGTATTGGGTGATGTGATTGTCATGTAGGCACAAGTCAAGCATGAACCTGCTCTTTCACACCAAAAGAGTTTTTGTTCAGTTAAATATGAGTATAGAAATCAATAAATGAGCCAGTTAAACTCTCTCTTCCCCCAACTCCCATTTTAAGTTTTAAACATTAACTTTGTGAACCAAGACAGGAAACAAGCTTCAAGCTACTGCAAACACAATGTTTGAAAGCCACCTATAAATCATACAGTACCAAAAAGTAAACTACCCATTCTGCATATCTTGGAGGTTTTGTGTATAATAAAGGAAATTACTCTGTTCCCACATTCTTCATGTACACTGGCAGATTTTGGGTAGCATCCCAGTGTCTCACAGAGAAGTCTGAAATAATTTCATTGCAAATTTTTCTTCCACACCAATTATGTGGATCATTAATGCTGTGACCTGCACTCATTATTCAAGGACTTAGCTCATGGGTTCTTTCCTCCTTCCTTCCTTTCCAGTCATTTCTGTGCCCACTGTGCACTTGGCTGCTGGTTGATGTAGAACTTACTGCTGTTTCTGCACCACTGCTTTACCTTTTTTTTCAGCATAGGCAGCCTCATTTACTTTCTCCAAAATGAATTTTTGGATTAACAAAAAAAAAAAAAAAAAGAATGAGGTTACTGAACAATCATTTTTAAAAATTTAAATTTAATAGAAATAATTAAAGTAATTTAATATATATTTTATATGTGCTACATCTCTACATTAATATTACATATTGTAATAAATATTACACATCCTGCTCTACTGTCAGTATTGCACTACAGCTCTTGGAGATTATTCACGAAGCAAAAACCACTTTCAGCACAACATTTACCTCCTTTGGGATAATGAGATGGTGAAACACTAAAATCCATCTTATCCTTCAAATCTTCTTCATTCTCTTTCTCCCATTGCAAGCCTATCTTTTCCCAGTAGGTCCAAGCCAGTTTCCTAGATATAAAATAAGAGTTTTATACCACCATGCCCCCAGATAAAAACACTTTAAAATGAGACTTCTGGAAAAGCTGACTACTTGAATTCAGCTGGAAGGATGGGAAGCATTCCTGCCATTTAACCTAGGCACATTAAGTTGAGAGTTTATACTTCTTTTGTACTCAGTGGCCAGAGGCCTCTTCTCCCAAGGGATAATTCTGTCTCTGTCCACCCTTGTCTTTGTCTCTCTCACATTTAATTGAATGTAGCATAAAATGACAGTATTATAAAAGTTACTGCAGATAATGCTAAAATTTTCAGTCTAAGAAAAAACAAAAAACCAAACAAACAGAAGTGGGGGTTTTGTCCTCCAAGCAGGACATCTGTGAACTTAGGAACACTTATTTGACACCTATTTAAGGTGGGGGGGGAAAGACAAAACATTCCACTTACGTATTTTCAGGAATTTCATCAGTAAAGCTGCCAAGTAAAAGAGGGATTAACTTGTGAAAATAAGAGTATCTGTCTCGTAGGTGCAACAACCATTCTCCAATGACAGTTGTTACAGCATGCCGTACCTACAGGGAGACAAAAAAACTATTTTAAAGATATCAGGAAAACTACAGAAAAATATTAAAAACAGTATTTGCTTTCTGTATATGAGATGTGAAGCACATCAATACTCTCAGAAGAAATTACGAGAACCTGGCATTTCCTCACTGGCAGGAAGCATCTTAAGGAACACACAAGGAATCACATTCTCATTTTTCGCTCTGGCTTAATCAGTCTTAGACTGTTTGCTGCACAAAAGCACAGCTCTGAGAGGAAGACAAGATACAGACCTAACTCAGAAACCTAAATTCTGATGGTTAATTCCTTCCTGAGAATGTAAGAAATGTGCATTTCTCTGGAATTTGTAGCTTTCCAAGCACATCTCCAGAAGAAAATCTTCTCTGTTCACTACAAAGGAAAGATTAATTTTAAAACCACTGTTCCAGTTGCATCTTATAAAAGGACCCATACCATGTTAAGCATCTGAAAAGGCCAGAGAATCAAGGCCCAGAGAGATGTGACAAAGAATTTAAGACAGAATTGAAGGCACACATTAGAACAAAAAGGTGCCTACAATCCTCAGCACCCTGCTGAATTAGACAGCAGTCACCAGCATTGGTTTGGGATAAATTACAGCTGATACAGGCTGGGTGGGACACTGTCCTGAATGAAACATTGTCCTGGTTGCAGAGTTCATCTTAGCAGCTGGTATGGTGCTATTTTTTGGATTTAGTGTGAGAACAATGCTGATAATACACTGATGTTTACTTGTTGCTAAGCAGAGTTTACCCTAAGTCAAGGACTTCTGGGTGTCTCAAGCTCTGCCAGTGAGGAGCTGCACAAGCTGAGGGAGCAATGCCAGGACAAGTGACATGAGCTGGGAGTGAGCAAGGGGCTGTGTGGTCCTTAATTTCCATCTGGGATTAAACCACAACAGACATATTTACACATCTCAGCTGAATGCAAGACAGCTGAAAACGGGGGAAGCAGGGAGAGAAACACCAAGAAACCCACCCCGTGGGGATGAGTTTTAAACAGATTTAAAATAAATGCCAAGAGAAGAAGGAAGAAAAGCACACCTTGGGAATCTCATCAAATAATCTCTGGGCCAGATGAGACAGGACATCATCCACGGACTTTCCATTCCCAAACTGTATCACTGCTCCAGTAGCCTGAATCACATCAACACGAACTCTGTAGTGTTGGTGGGAAATTGTCTGCATTAGGGGTTTTATCAGAGACTCTGACTGCATATGGAAGTGCTCTGTTAGGGCAGAAAGATAGAAACATCAACCATGTGAGTTGCCACAGTGGGCAGGATCCCTGACCATGGTAGAGGGTTGGAACTAGATGATCTTTAAGGTCCCTTCAAACCCAAACCACTCTCTGATTCTATGTAGCACGGATATATCCATGACATCCCATAGTTGTTGGGGCCAGCAGTACAAGATGATTTGGGATGGACTTTGGGGGGGGCTTTCGGGGGGCTTAACGCTGTTCCATAATTCTCTTTTTTTCTCTATGTGGGTGACAGATCTGGAGCAACATGATTTCTGTACCACTACGAGAAGCAGCCTGACTAATGTTGCTGTGTTTATGTAGCAGGCAGCTGTAACTTTATACAGTATCAGGGCTGAACACTGCCCACTCATCCTCCCCTAGCCCCTCCTCCTGCTACTCCCAACACCTAACAGCTCAGCCTACACTCCTACCATGGTTCTTCTCCGACAGATCCTCCAAACCCTGCAAAGCACACCTGTGTGCGACCTCCCATCGCTGTCCTGCCTGCATCCCTGTTCCCTTCCTCAGCCCCCATCACATCAAGCCAGCGCTGCCCATCCATCCCTCAGCCCCACCTGGCATGGCCCGGGCGCAGGCCACGGCACAGCTGCAGCTCTCCCGCCTGACCTCGGCATAGTGGTCGAGGAGGGTGGCCTGGAGGATGCGGGCGATGTCGCCGAGGTAGGGGGCCATGGAGGCGCCGCAGCGCTGTAGCAGGAGGCCCAGCAGCTGCACCAGGCCGAGCCGCAGCTCCTCGCTGGGCTCCGCGCCCTGCGGCGGGCAGAGCCGCTGGGCCAGGGCCGGCAGGAGCACGGGCAGCGCCTCGCAGGGCCGCTCGCCGTGGCTGAGCCCGTGGCGGAGCAGCTCCAGGGCGAGCTCCCGGCACCGCTCCGCCGCGTCCCCCGCCAGGCAGCGCGACAGCGGCCGCAGCAGCCGCGCCGCGAACACGTCCTGCAGCACCGCGCCCGGCAGCGGCCGGCCCTGCAGCTGAGCGCGGATGTCCTCCAGCGCCCGCAGCCGCGCCGCCCGGCCGCAGTCAGACTGCTGCAGGAGGCTCAGGGGCCGGGCCAGCGCCTGCGACAGCTCGGCCGCCGCCTCGGCCGCCGCCATGTTCCGGCACCGCGTCGCCAGGGACGCGTGGGGCGTTTGCGACGGCGGGTGCGCGCTTTACGGCTGTGCCGGGCAACGCGCGGGTGACAGCGCGGAGAGAGGGACCGGGACAGGGACCGGGACAGGGAACGGGAACGGGAACGGGAACGGGACAGGGACGGGGAACGGGAACGGGAACGGGAACGGGATGGGGACAGGGACAGGGAACGGGATAGAGAGTGGGACAGGGACAAGGAACGGAATGGGGACAGGAAGAGAGAACGGGATAGAGAGTGAGACAGGGACAGGGAACGGTACAGGGACAGGGACAGGGACAGGGACAGGGACAGGGACAGGGACAGGGACAGGGCAGGGTGCCCCGGCAGAGCACAGGGAAGCAGGCGGGGTCCATGGGGTCGAGCCGGTACCGGCAGCACGGACCCGCTCTGTGTCACACGGTCAGCAAGCGGAGCGAACCCGGGAGAAGCCCGCGAGGGTGCGAGGGCTGAGGGGAACGGGAAGGCGACAGCACCGGGGGCTCCGAGCCCGGCCACTGTCACATGTATCACTGCCCCCGCTGTTTCTTCTCTGGAGGCATCAAACAGCACGGGCAGGAAACCGTCAGTTTCTGTAACAGCGTTGTATTCTTTTTAGTGCTTATTTGTATTATCTAATGTGTATATACATTGCGTTTATGTCCTTATGTGTACTTTACACAACCTCGTGTTTTGTATTCTCTCTGGTGACTACATGGAGCAGACATCAAACCAAAAGGAAAGGATGCTCAGGGTCCTTTTCTTGAGTGATCGCGCTGAATCTGAAGTGCAATAAACTACAGAACTAATTCAAATTATTTTTTTAAAATAGCCATGTGTTTACCAGCAGAGTTTATTCTCTTGTGCTTCTCCTAGCTTGACTGTGATCTTTTGGAGTCCTGTTTCACAGTTTATTCTATGCGAACCACGAATGTGAATTTCCTGGCAACAGAAGGAATACAAGCATGCATTGGAGTATTCCTGACAGCATGTGCTGGCCAATGACTAAATCCCAGCTGTGACCACACTCCTTGCACAGAGGTGCTGCTGGGTGTGCTGGCTTTGCTCTAAATACCCAAGGCAGAGCTGCTCTTCCCAGCCCTTCCCGAGCTGTGGGTGCTCAGCAGGGCTGGCAGCTCCCGTGCCACAGACAGCCTGTCCTGCAAGGCCAGCTCATCATCCATGGTGGTCAGGACACGTTTCATGGCCCAGCTTATCCCCTGCGCCTGGCCGGGCCATGTGTCACAGCCAGGTTATGGCCTTCATGGCCATGTCCATCCTTCATGGTCTGGCCACTTCAAACTCCCCGACTGTCCTTCATGGCAAGGCCTGTTCTTAACAGCCAGACCATGGTCCATTGTGGCCGGGCTCGTCTTCCTTCACTAGCCTGTCCTCAAGCTGGTGGTGCAGAGGAGCCAGGCCAGGTCCTGCCATCCCCTGTGGGTCCGTGCAGGGCAGAGAGGGTCAGTACGGAACAGTGCGGGTCACAGAGGTGCACAGTGGGTCAGTACAGGCAGAGAGATGGAGAGCGGGTCAGTGCGGGGCAGAGAGATGCAGAGCGGGTCAGTACAGAGAGTACAGTACAGAGAGATGGAGAGCGGGTCAGTACGGGGCAGAGAGGTGCGGAGTGGGTCAGCAGGGGTCAGAGAGATGCAGAGCGGGTCCGTGCGGGGCGCTTCGAACCGGGGGGGTCTGTGCTGTCCGGAGCGGATGGGAGCGAAGGGGTCCGTGCGGCTCGGAGCGCAGGGCTCGCTGCGGAGCTGTTCGGAGCGGAGAGGTCGGTGCCGCCCGGAGCGGAAGGGTCGGTGCCGCTCGGTTCGGAGCGGAGAGCTCCCTCCGTGCGGCCGCCCGGCGGAGGCGGCGGTGGAGGCCGCGCCCGCCGGTGAGTGACGGCGGCGGCACTTCCTGCGGGCGAGCGGCGGCGGAGCCGGAGCCTTTGTGCGGGAGCGGGAGGAGGGTCCCCGCGGCGCCCCGCGGCCCCGGGCGGGCGGGCAGCGGCGGAGGCGGCGGCGGCTGCAGTGCGGTACCGGCAGGGGAGCCGCTTCCCCCGCCTCCACCTCCGGCGAGGACAGAGCAGGCGCCGCCGCTCAACCGGCTCCGGCCGCCAGGTATTTACCGGCCCCTCCGCTCCCCGGGCCCGGCCGGGCGCGGAGCCGTGCGGAAGGGCAGGGGGGACAGGGACAGCGGCGGCAGAGCCTCTGGGATCGGCAGGGCCCGGGGGATGCGCTGGTTCGGGTTCGCCCGGCCGGGCCCGGGGCGCTTCCCCGGCGCTCGGAGCCTCCCGGGGCCCGCCCCGCACAGCCCCGGCCGCCCCCCGGCATCCACAGAGCCGGGCAGAGAGCCCGGGGCCGGGGTAAAGCTGCCCTGCCGTTCTGGGCTCCTAACGGAGCGCTCATAACCTCGCTGGGGGAAATAAAGAGCGTTTGGGGCTGTTCTCCCCCCAGGTCATCCAACTTCCCTTTGGGGAGCTCACTTCCCTTCGGGGGGCTCTGCCCGCTCCTCCCCAGCTTCCCCGGGGCCGCGAAGGGTCGCTGGCTGGGAAAGGGAGAGATGCTAAAATTGCCCAAAGATCTCTGTAGCAAAAAGCTGGGTTTCTGTTGACAGGAGCGGGTCCCCACGGGGAGAGCAAAGCAAGGTTTCACGCCGTCATTTAATAGTGTCTCTGAAACTCCTTGCCTCGTAGGGTTAATTTCACCGGTTTGTTTATTTGGTTTTTTTTGGTTGTTGTTTTTTTCGAAGAGTGATCATTATCTAGGAGTTAAAATCATCTTTGTGTACTTGGTGGGATGTTGATAATACGAAGATGACACAGTTCAGCATTTCCACTTACAACCTCAGAACATTAAAACGTTCAAATTCAATAGGTCCTCAATAGGCAACAGGCAATATTGAAATGTCTTTGCTCTTCAGATCTCTCTGACAAAGGAATTGGGAACTGTCTTTTATCTCTTTCTCGCACCATTTTCTTACCTAGGTTGTGTTTTCTGTTTACAAGCCTGAAGATGGCTGCTGCTGCTTCCTGCAATGTGGAAGAAGATGAGAGCCTGAAGGGATGTGAACTCTATGTTCAGAAACACAACATCCAACAGATTTTAAAAGAATGCATTGTAAACCTCTGTATAGCAAAGCCAGACCGACCCATGAAGTTCCTCAGAGAACACTTTGAAAAATTAGAAAAGGTCAGTGATTTTCAGGTGACTTTACATTTTCCATTTATAAAATGAAAAAGATTGTTTAAAGATTTCAAATGTTTTGGTACATTTTTTTTCTTTCAAGTTTTAAATGATCACACAACTGTGAAAAAGCAAACTGTTAAGAGAATAAAGCCCCAACCCTTCATTTGTGGGTGTCTACTATAACACTGGCTATAGTTTAGAATTTTTTGTGCGTAACACCAAGATTATAATATCTCATCAAACTGCACTTGTTAAAAATGACCCAAATCGGTTGTGAGGAATGATATCCTGAACTTTCATCTCTCTGCAGAACCTGCCTGTGGATGCAGAAGGTGTTGTTTATTTCAGTGTCAGGGGGTGAGGTTTTCCCTTCCCCTGAAACTGACCGAAATCAGAGAACCAGCAAGTTCTCAAAAATCATTAAACAGTTTGCTATTTAATTCCACTGCTCTCCTGTGCCTGTCCCAGGATCCTCTGACAGGGGATGCATTCACTTGTGACTGTCTTCAAAAGCATTGTAGAGAGGGGGAAACATTTTAGAACATTCCCAGACAAATTCTTTCTAAAGCCTAGGGGTGTCTTTGCAGGAAGAGCACATTGTGTGAGCAAGTGTTGTTGTAGGCTTGAGAGATAAGGTTTAGTAATTTCTTCCTTCAAGAGTGAATAATACATAAGGCTGATATATCACCAGTGATGTAAAATATTTAATACATCTCACTCTCTGCTTTTCAGATACATTTTTCTGTAGGTGAGTATATGCCAAATTTGTGTAGTTAAAAAAAATGCAAACATTGCATTTTGGTGGCAGCCTGGGATATCAGAGAGGGATAGAAAGTACAAGATAGTTTTTAATTATATTTGATTATTATGAAAAAGAAATGATCTCTTAATTCTGTATATTCTAAACTTCTGACAGCCAGGACCCATTTTGAGAGAATCAAAATTGGTGAATTTCCTTTACTTTGTTGTGAATCTGTCATAACGTGGAATTTTGGACTTCTTGAAAAGAAGGATAAACACCATTCTTGAAAAAAACCTCGTTAAAATATGCTATGGTATTATGGAGTATGCTCCACTGCTAGAGGGATTTCTTGAGAAGTTGTACTGGGGGAGTTTGGCTTTGTTGATGTTTACACAGCACACATACCTGAGACAGGAGGGCAGCTCCTACCCTTGAGAAATGACATCTTCTTTCATGTGATCTCCTATTATTTCCCAAAGAACAGCAGAATTCTGTAGGACATCAATCAGGATGCCAGCACAGGAGCTGATGGATATCACTTGCCTCAAAATGGAAGATGATTTAGAAACATCAAGGCATCATCTGCAGGGAATATTGTGCTGGCTGTGGGAGGACACAATCTTGGCACTGCCTCTCTAGAGCAGCCTGGGGGCCGAGCCTGCAGAGCCTGGAGGCTTTAGGCTGCTTCTGGAGGTTTCCAGCACTGTAATTCTGGTTCCTACAGCAGATTTGACTCTCTTGTTGCCCAACCATCTCCAAGGACTCCTTGGGATGAATTGCACTCTGAAGGATTTTCTGCAGTAAAATAATATTTTGACTTAGTTGGTTGCGTGAGAACAGTTGAAGGAAGACCTCTAAAGATAGAATAATAAGTTTCAATAAGTTTTATCCTGTTTTTTTACACTTGTCATATACAGGCAGTTTGAAGAATCCTAATGGAATTGTGAATTTAGCAATTGTTCATGAGATTTTTGTAAATGTGCAATACTGACATGGCACATTTGCTATTAGCTTCTTTAATTTTGGTCCTGTGTAGGGAGAGGAGTGAAAATCTTTGCGTTTAAGCATGATTTTCTAAACAAAGTACTGCATTTTTCCACCTAAGTGTGGTATTTTGGGGTTATTTTCCAAACTCATTCAGATAAACAACATGTTCCACTGAAGAGAGCAGTAGAAGAACAGTTTATCTGTCAAAAACACATGTGGGAAGTTTAGAGATGAAGTGTAGGATATTTTTCAAGTGGTTAAAAATGAGCTTGTGGAAAACCAGTAGAGCTTGATCCACATAAGTGTACTGGAGCTACCTCAGACGTGAATAAAAAAATAGAAGAGTGTGTTTAATTTTGCTAATTCTTCACTCCATCCCATAAAAACAACTCACAAAAGCAAGATTTATTATGATACGCGAGATCAGAGTGGATCATAAATGCTTTTCACCTTCTGATGACATCAGAGTTGGGTCCATTGCCTCCAGCCTGCTGCTAAATGAAAAAGGGTCAGGGCTGAGCCCTGACCCCACCACACTCACTGGCCCCCAGGATCATTCTGAAGTCTAACACGTGCAGGGGCAGGTTTGTTTTGGCAGGAATTGGTAGGAGCAGCTGAGAGCAGAGCCAGGGAATGAGGTAATGCTCCAGGGATGTGGACTGTCCTGGGCTAGTGTTCAGCTCCGTGGCTGGCCACTCTTTATTCACAGCATGGGCATGGCCTGAGAGGGCTGTAAAGGGAGAATGTGAATAAATGCTTATGAATAAAGTGCTGGAGACTGAGGTTTGATGTTTGATGTTGGATTCTGAAGATGTGCCAATGTTAGAAAGAGCATCCCCTTCCCAAGGCATTTCTAACTGCAGATTATCTGTATCAAGTACATTATCAAAAACCATAAGTCTGAAAATAATTGTGGGAAAACTTTAATACACATTTTTCTGTTCACTTAATACTGGCAGGACCTGCTTAAGTTGCCAGTAATTGCTGGGAATCAGCCTATGTTTCTATATTCTGAAGTTTGCCAGTCACTTTTATATGCTGTAACCTATGGACTTCAAGATGACATCTACTCTGATCACATTAACAGTTACTTTGTAAAAATCTGTAACATGCCCCTGAGCGCAGAAAATAGTTGAAAACAGTTTAGATACTTTATATTTTAAAACCTGTGATATTTCCTTTGAACAATTTATTTTATGTTTCCCTGTGACTGTGTAGACTTTGGTGGATGGAGTGAGAAATTCTTTCCCTTAGGGATTGTAATTGGGATTTTTTGGAATGAGGGAATAGATGTTAGCTAAGAAACTGTGGCATTATTTTAATAGCTGTAATTAAGTCCTGTTTACTTGAAGACTAAAGGAGGCATAGCAGAAAAAAACCCAGGGAACCCATATTTTATCTCTGGTTCTTACTTTATGTGAAAGTTAATTAGTGAGAAATTACGGGCAGTACTTTGTATTTTTAGCCATACTGAGACTGCAAAAACTTCATAGTGTCAGGCTGTTTAGTGCCACGATTATATGATCAAAGGTGGGGTTGTCTTGCCAGGCTAAACTCAATTGTTCCACAGCAAGGAATTAGAATAAAGAGTAGAACTAATGAAGAAAATGGCACAAAAGAGGAAGCAGCGGGAAACTGCAGGACGTGTTTAAAATGGCTTTGCTGGAGCCATTTGCGTGTGGGGTGTTTCAGAGCAGGGCAGTGCTGGCTGAGCTGGGCTTTGCTGGTACCTTCTGGACCTGAGCTCTGCCCAGGCCCCTTCTGTTGCCATCAGCACATGCAGGAAACGCTGCTTTGCTCTGATAAAATGACTGCCAGAGGATGGGCGGTGTTCCTGTGGATGCAGGCTGATCCACGGTACCACGGGAAGGAGAATTTTAGGAAAAGCCGAGCTCAGGAATCCGCACTTCAATATCGCAATATCCCCCCTGGCAGCACCGGGCGGAACTGCACTGCCGGGAGCCGGCCTTGGGGGAAAAAAAAGGTGTAATAAACCACAAATGCACCCTCTGATAGCAAAACATGCTTTATTCACTTACCACAGAGAGTTTCAGAACCAAAGGTAATCGAGCATCAAAATTTGAGCACAAGGCTCTTCTTCTGCAACAGTATTCTCCCCCGGTATTTGTATTTTGTCACAGAAAGGAGTCCGTCAATCAATAATGTCCACCAGAACCTGTCTAAACTGATGAAATGAATTCTTAAACGTATTTACGTTAATAACGTTATTATTATGCAAAATATAACTCACTGCTTTCACATAAGCTGGGGAGTGGGTAGGGATTTGAAGCAAAATCACACAAAGAATAAACTATAGAAAAAATGTATTAACTAGCCTAAAAGCCTAATAATAATATCGTTCAAAGCTTGCAAAGCAGTTGGGTGGTATCTCCTTGGTGGTGAGAAATGTTGGTAAAACATGCAGGAACATACCTGAGATGCTGATGGAGGCACAACAGTGGGAGCACCAGGTGCCCTGGCTGTGTGACTGCACTGCTGAGCAGGCTTGGGCAGCCTCTGCTCCTGCCTCTCCTCTGCTATCAGGACTGGGGAGGGCTGGATGAAAAGCAGCTCAGGTGGGACCTCTGTGATTGCCAGAGTCAGCCCCAGGCAGTGTTGTGAGAAGTGACAGTTTTCTTGGAAGAGGTAAAGGAAAACGAGGTGAATTTTTAAAACCCCCTCAGGCAAACTTTCCTACATGCAAGAGGCTTAGGGAAGGGTGGAGAATGAAGGGAATAAGAGCAGAAAGAGAAAAAAGCTTTTTCCCTAAGAAATAAAATTAGTTATAAGCAAACCCATGTTCTAACGAGCCTGTGTGGAACATATTAGAGCTGAGCTCCCTGTTTACTCTGTGTGTCCAGAAGTATGAGTAGCTTTCCCAGTCTCAAAGCCAAAACCTAACAAAAACAGAGTGCAGTGATGGAACAGGGAGGGAATTCTGCCTGGAAGATGTCTTTGTTTCACATCTCAAGCTCCTCTGTTTCACATTTATCAGGTTACTTAATCCACTTTTATGTGGGCTTGCCTCTTCTTACACAAGCTATGCATGCATACATTGTTATTTGGCTGGATTTTAAGAATCAGAAGCGCTGGCTATGATTCTCTTTGATTATATAAGCTTTTAAGTATCAAAAATAGGGTCTGTGTTTTGTAACATAACCTCTCACTTTGTTTTGAGGCATATGTAAGGAAGTAGGGAAGAGGTGGTGATGGGTTGGGATGCTGAAGACACTGGTGGGGGGAAAGACAAGAAGTGTGAACAAGTTGCAGGAGGTAAAACAATGGCAGTAAAGGGTCTGAGGAAGGTCAGCCATGCAGCTGGAGTGTCATCAGAGTAGGTGGATTTTTGGCAGGAGAATTTTGCCTAGACTGGGAATGAGCTGAGATGCAAAGGACCATGGAGGATGCAGAAATAGTAATCAAAGTGGAGGATAACTATGGAGTGGGTAAATACCTTGGTAGGAGAGTAGGGAGTGCTTGTTAAAGATATTTCTTAGAAGAGCTGTAAAAGAAAAGGTAGCATGTACCAGGGGGAAGGCAGTGGAACCATTGTGACTGTGAATAATGAGGCTGAATGATCATAAAGATTGTCTGTCCTGGCAAAGATAAGACTGGAAAGAACATTAAGATCTCCCAGATTTTTCCTACTTTTAGTGATGGCATCAGTCCCATGCTCCAGCAAAGTGAAGTGCTTTGCCTTTAGCCTTTATTGGTTGCTATAAATCATCAGCCCCAAGGAGTGGTGAGGGGTGGTGGAAACTCTCCTAGATGGAGAGCCTCTCTTCTGGGTCAATTCCAGTGCAAAAAGAGATTAGTTACCTGTGCATGAACTTTCCCGCACATTTTCTGTGAATAATCCAGGTCTGTCAGTCAGAAAAGTTTATCAATGTGCTTGGGGGAAAAATAATTTAGAGTGTGTTTGGTGGTGTTGCTTTTAAACTTAATGTATACATTGCAGGCAGCAGAGCAGAGGTACTGAGCTTTGATATCAAATGTCTGACTTGCTTTTAAAAATCTTCTTGGGATGTTGCTGTAAGGCTGCACAGTGATTTGGAGCCTCCTTAGGTGCTTTCCTTCCTCCAGCTCATCTGAGTTTTCAGGTAGTGACAAAGCTGAAAGGAGAGATTGGGAGAGGAAGTGAATTTCTGTTTAGATATGCTCCTGCTGATAGAGAAGAAAGCTTCTGGGTCGGGAAGTGTGTGTGCTCATAAGCAGTGGTCTGAAAGGAAGGGTAAACCTAAAAACTGGCTCAGCATTGTGGCTATTCCACTTGCAGTGTTTAAACTCATTAAAAATTACCATTAATCAGCATTATCTGGGGATGATGCTGAGGACAATATGCAAAATTCCTGAGGTTTATACCTCAGCTTCTTGTAGCTGGAAGTGGACATTCAGAAGATAAGCTGGTTACTGCAATTGTATTTATTGGTTCGTCTTTCAATTTGAGGCAATGATCAAAGGAAGTTACACTGTCTTGCAGTTCTTCCATGTGTTTTCTCATTTGAAGGTGGACATAATTGGGCAATATGATTATGAATTATCAGTGCCATCCAAAGAGAGAGAGAGAGAGAGAGAGAGAGAGAGATCATTTGTTGTCATGACAACAAAAGATGATGAGGTGTTTATTTGAAACTGAGTTCTGCCCAAGGATTCACATCAAGCTGCTTCTGAAGATCGGTGTTTGAAGAACTCTTCTTGAGCCAGTTCATTCCTCCTTTCAAACATTTACTGCATTTGTGCAGTTTTACCCCAGGATATATGGAAGACGTCTCTCTGAAAGCTCAGCCCAGGACAGAGCAAATGCTTTTATTTCCAAAAGGCACGGTCTAGCTCAGGAATGGGGATCCTTCCCAGACTGCAAATAGCGGCGTATGGAAAAGCCAGCCAGTCAACTGCCTGCTGTTTATATGAGAGGAGTTTGTAGTGAAGAGACTTCCCTTTAAAATGAATCACACCGTAACTCACTTTTATAATCCTTTAAAATCTCTTTGGCTTCTAAAAGTATTTGAATTTAAGAGCATGCTTTGTAGTATTAATTTTATCTCACTGAGCTTTCTTTTGTATATAAATCTGTGCTGGGGCAGGGGAGATAGTATTTATTAATTCCTTGGAAGTGGCTTTTATGCAATGTGTACTGAAGAGAGAAGAGTGTACTTTATATTAAAATGTGGCAAACTACTACTCTTCTCTCTGAGTAAATATGCTATATATAAAAAGAACTGTGTAAGTGCTGCACACTATTAGTTACCCAACTGCCCTCTTGTTGTACTTGCCTTTTAATTAAATTTTAGCTGCTATTCTTCAGAAAGATCTTTACTTCTTTTCAGTTAAGCCCATGAGGAAGGTGCATTTGGTTGTGTTCATTTGATATAATCAGAGACCACTAACACTGTCAGAGATAGGCAGTCAGTAATGTTATTTGAAATTCTTCAGTCACAGCTTTAATTTTTAAACACTAGTATTAAATATAATTGTAATATATAGCACACATTTGTATTTGAAATATTTTGCTTGATTGTACTTAAGGAATCTAAAGACAGAGAGGAATAAGGAAGAAGTTTATGAGAATGCTGAAATAGAATTTGCAGTTCTTACACTATAGGAAAATCTAGCTAAGTAATTTTTTACATATCTAGTGCTGCTATTTGAATGTGAAATTTAAAAATTTCAGTAAGGATTTAATCCATCTGAAATTCTGGTTTTTTGGTTATAGCACCAAGGTCAACTGTATAGTGGCCTGGGAGTTTTGGGGTTGTAAGCCAAATTTAAACCCCAACTGATCTCTGAAAAAACTTGGCACTTTTTGAGGCAGGTCAAGATCTTGAAAAGTCAGATCTTTAGCTAGCCCTCTACATTTTATCTCTGAGCTTGTCCCCTAAATATTTCAGTAATGCCTTCTTCAAAACAAGAATGTGTGACCTGTCACTTTGAGTCATGCAGCATGGGAAATACTGTTCCGTGATTTATTTCAAGCAGCAAGAGTGCAACAAAGACTGGTATCAGAGGTTAATAAGAAGGGCAGTGTCAGTGATAGTGCAGGAATTAACTGGAATAAGACCAGAAAAGACAGGTGGCATGACTGGATTTGATGTAAACATCAATGGCAAAACATATATTAATCATCCATTTTTCTTGCAAGCTTGAAAGTGGTGAGCTTGTGCCAGTTTTCTGTACTGCCCTTTTCTGTGCCATACCTGATGAGCTGTGGATAAGTCACTTCCTCTGGCAGTGAGACCAGCTGGTGATGTTGGTGATCTGCCACTCGTGCTGGTGCTCCCAGATGCTCCCTCCTCCACTCACTCCTGTCCTAGCTCTGAATGGAAAGTCTCACTGGAAATTTCCTGGAGGAGAGAGGCCAGGTTCTGGCATCCCTGTTGGAGGAATGTTGGTTTATGGGGTGTGCAGGGAGCTCAGCCTTGCTGTGTTTTCTTTTGGGTAGCCTGCAATGCTGCTGAGCTGAGTTGTCTGAAAAATGCTGAGGTTGTTCATGGAGTTGTGGGGTGATGGCTACATGTACATCCCTCAGCATGACCCTGGGGCTGCCAGGCTGTGGGGTCTGCCTGCACAGAGGAGATGACAGCAGATGAAACACTGGGCTACTGCTGCAGCAGCCAGCTTGCCTCCTTACAGTGCTGTGTCCCTCCTGCTCATGCCCTCTGGTTTCCTGCACCAGGGAGAAGAACATATGGTCCACCCCATCTCCTGTTCCCCCTGCCTGTAGGCAGGATCAGTGAAGGCTGGAATGGAGAAGCAGCAGGGCAATGTGTTGTGGCTGAGCAGTGCCAGGGGGTGAGAAGAAGGGCTGGGTCTGAGCAGAGGCCCCTGTTCCTTTGACTGACAGACATGAATGATGCAAAGGGAATTTTACTCCTTAATGCTTTCCTTCAAATCTGAGGAAGCTCTGAGAAGATCTGAGGGACAGAACATGGGGCTCTGGGAAAATACTGTAATTATGGGTAATTTGGTTTGTCTCTATTCTTTGGAAGTCAAATTCAATGTATGAATTGACAGTCTTGCAACTCTGACCTCCTTTCTTGAAGGTTTTCTGTACTGTTTTCTATACTTGTTACTCTCTCTTCAGGGATTCCCCTTCCTATTTTATTCTCTATTCCACAAGCATGAAATTTGGAGAATAATCTCCCTATTGGCCAGCTGGTGCTAGGCCAGCCATCATCTTTCATAGTCCTCTGGAGCATACCTTGGATCTTATTTGTTTGGAAGGAGTCCCATTGATTATTAATCAGTTGTATGGCAGAAATTCTGGAGTAGGGAGCATGTTTGTTGTTTGTGGTGACAGTAAGCTTGCAAAGCAGAGCAAGATGAAGAAAACTATCTAATATATCAATGTGTGACTTCTGACAAGTTGTCTGTGCAAGAGACAATGACATGTACAAGCCAACTGAGAAAATAACAGCTGTGATGTTGGAGAGTAAACCAAAGAAGTTGTTTTGCTTTCTCAACCAGGAGTAGAGCTGCAGAGTTATGCTTGCACTTTATATACATAGGTTGCCATGATGTGTCAGAAAGAGTTGAACAGGTTAAATGCCTGTACACACATTGTAGTTAATGCTATTCTCATTAAATTTGTAATTTTCTTTCAGATTGACAGTCACCTAACAGAGAAGTGAAAGGGTTGCTGATAGCCATAAAGGAAGGGCGAATTAACTATATCCATGGGTAAGAGGTGTTTCATTGTCTCTTTTTGCCTTGCAGGAAGAATGCAAGCAGATCCTGGCTCGGCAGAAGTCGAGCTCCCAGTCGGATTCTCACGACGATGAGATTTCCCCTCCGCCCCCCAACCCGGTGGTGAAGGCGCGGCGCAGGCGGGGCGGGGTCAGTGCCGAGGTGTACACTGAGGAAGATGCTGTTTCCTACGTCAGAAAGGTAACCTGGGACCAGCCCTCTGGCTCTGACATCTACAGGACAATCGAGTGGCTCGTGTTTTGTCCCTAATTTGGGCTCCTGGGCCAGCCTGGAGGATGGTGTCCTCATGCTGGCATGAGCAGGGCTGACCATCTTCCCGCTCGAGTTCTTTTGCTGTCTCCTTGACTGGGGATTTTCCCCATCAATGGGATTTCAGCATTGCCTGCTCCTTCCTTTTTGAGATGTGCTGCTCATCTGTTTCCATGTCTAACAGGCTCAGTAATTCTCAGCCATTTTCTTGATAGTCCCTGACTGCAGCATCTTCTGCAGTTTGATCAAAACCTAGCATTGTTGGAAGACAGCTTTTCTATTGCTGCACTTCCTGTTTGTTTTGGGTTTGGGGGTTTTTTTGTTTCCAAAAGTTGCCTCCAGTTCTGCCTCAAGTTTTCTTTAATCTAAATAATTTAGGTTTCCTAGACCACTCAGACACATACTTCCCATGTTGATTAGGTACCACTTAACCCAATAAATTTTGGATGTCTGTTGGCCATACTTGGGTGATTTTGTTTAACCATTGTCTTTGAAGAAATGCCAATCCCAAATTAGGTAATTTCTTCACTAGGAGCTCTAATTTGAGCTTCTCTCTTTTTAACTGCCTTTTTCACAAAAAGATCTAGCTATGTTATATCTTTGATATATCTTAATAACTCCTTTTTTTTTTGACAGTGGCTAAAGCTTTCAAAGATTATGAAAAGAGAGATATTGCAATAGCATATGTCATGTTTGTTTAGGGAACCAGGCTGAAAATGTATTTCATAAGGTTGACAGATGCTACTAATGTGCTTTTGTGCACGCCTGGAGTAGCTTTAACTCAAAGAGCTTGCTTTTTCTTTATGGGAATACATTTTGTCAGTCACTGTTTTTTGGCAGAATGCTTTTTGCCTTTGCAGTCAGATGTGCTTTTGTCATCTGCTTATGATACAAGTTCCCTGGCTCCTCTGGGGATTTCTGTCCCAAGAAAAAAAGCATTAGGAGAGCCATTCATTCTAAGAACAAGTGTGTAAGAGTATTCTTCTGGCAGTTAAATAATGTTTGCAAGTGAGTGGTAAATTTTAACAGCACTGTGGTCGAGCTATTAATGAATGCCCCACACTGTCAAAAAATCTGTGTGATACTTCAAAAGCCACTTTAAAACACTTTTCTTTCTGTGCATTTTGCAATATCCCCCTAAAAAACTTCTGTGAAGAGATCCCATTTGTTTCTGTTTATTATGGATTCCATCTGACTCTTCTGAATATCAAAGGAAACATCCCTTCCCACCCCCCTGAGAAATTCTTTTATGTTTATAATGGAACCTGAAGTAAACTTTGTTTTCTTCATTTCTCAGCAGTGATGTCAGTGAGTCCTGACAGTAGCATGAGTAGGCAAGAACCAGAAGCAGCAATACAGATCATGTTCTGTGTGTTCTGTGACTAGCCCTGCTATGATTTTAATTTCCTAGGAACTGGCTGATCTTAAATAATAATAATTTAGGGGATAGTTTCTTGTACAGCTACAGATGCTGGATGGAATACAGAACTAGCACTGAGAGGATTTGTGTCAGTGCTTTGTCTTCTGCCATAAGCAAATGAATCCCATGGTGAAACCCATGGATGTGTGTTTGTGACATTTCTAGAACACAGAAATAAAAGGAGGCACTGAAAGGACAAATTATGGAACAAATTTAAAAGAGTAAAAAGCAAGGCAAAGGTTGTGTTAGACTATTGCAAACAGATGGAATTTTAGATAGTAGTCAGGAAGAACTGCTGGCTTGAATTCAGGTGTTGGATAGAAACACATCTGGGTCATAAGCCAGCTTGAAGGATCCCTAGAAAGGGTGAGCTATAGCATGAGTAGTGCTAGAGGCAGTGAAATGAGTTATATCCCTGGAGAGAAAATCAAAAGAGGTTTAGCTTTGTGATTTGAGCAAGCACAAGGCATGGCTTCATTCTGGGGAAGATCTCTGTGGAGGGTTAGTTCATCCTTGAGCTAGAGAAAGCAGTATTTGTCAACACATCTGGCATAACACAGTTAACAACTAACAGAACAGGAATCTTGCTCTGAAGAGGGTTATCAGCTTGAAGACAACATTCAGTGATTATTTGGAAGAGTGATGTAAGAAATGGCCGAGCAGTTCTCACCAGCAATTGGTTTTGGTCAGATGCCTGGTTACACCTAGACAATCTCTCCTGTGTTTTCTGTGTCCCTGCCCCAGCAAACCCACAAAGCCTTGTGGCTTTCACTGCTGCAAATTTACACTGAGAAAGGCTAGTCAGTGCTATTTCATAATCAGACAGAAAGGCTGGAGTTGAATGTCTTAGTGATCTGATTATTTATCCTTTTGGCTCATCAGCAGTGAGCTGAGCTGCTGGTGTATTCCTAATAGAGCAAGGGTTCAGGCCTGAAATTCAATCCAGTGTTCCTCTGATAGGGTAAAAACTAAGAATAAGATACTGGCTGAATTTAACACTGAGAAATTTAAACTTTTAGATCAATTAGATTAGGTTTCACTCAGATACAAACATGCAGTTTGTATACTTCTCTAGACTTAATTTGGGGAATTGATGACTGCAGCAGTCAATACAAGAGAGGTGTGAAGCCAATTTAGATCTTCACAGTGCAGCGTTTCCCTGTGAAATAAAACTTGATAATTCTTTGTGGGAACTGGTTCTACATGAGTTTTACCCTTTGAGACATCCTTCTTTTGGTTGGATGGGTACTTCCTTGCCTTTCCAGGTTGAGGGAAGGAAAGTACCTGTGCATCAACACAGGTAGTAACTTGCAACAGACAGATACACTATTTCTGTCATAACAAAATGTGAGAGGTAAATGCTCCTTATCAGACATTTATTGTGCAGTAATTGAGACTGACAAACAGATTTTGATTTTCAGATTGGAGTAAGGTTTATTTAACACTTCAAACTTCTGCTATGCTTGATTCTGTCCTGTTATAATTAAACGATTAAGGAAAATCACATTATCAAAGACAATTAATATCTTCGACAGGTCATAGTTTTTTATAAATTTTTTGTGTCTCTCCTAATCTTGGAGTCTATGACTGGTAGAAGATACTTGGCAAATAGAGAGAGAGAGATTATCTACTGGTATCTTACCTGAATGGTTACCAAAATGGAGAGCTTATCTTTCCAAAGTGGAAATACTTCTGAATCTCAACTTTTATTTTGAGCAAATTAATGCACAACAGGACTTTTGACATCTCTCCAGTTAACAAATAAAGACATCTTCATTCTCAAATAGAAATTCTTCTTGTTTGCTATGAAGCCAAGGCATAGGATTTTGACTCAAGTAGACCTGTCAGGAGCTTGGTTGCTCATACCACAAAAAGTACAGAAAAATATGATGTAATCAACACATTTTTACCTTTTTCCTAAAGAAATGTTGCCATTTCCACAGTTTTAAAAGTAGGCTGCTTCTGATGTTGTTTGGAGGGAAGAGGAATATAAAATAACTTTTCCTCAGTCCAAGACATATGAAAGGAGACTACACAGCTGCCAGTGCTTCCTAATTGTAGTATTTTATGGATATCCTTCTCCCCCGTCATCCCTGATCTTATATTTCCTTTCTGAGTGTCATTTTGAGAACAAAAATTCTTATCCTCACATTATCAAAACTGTAATTTATTACTTTCTTAGTGGCTTTATATTATAGCCTAACCCCGTCTCAGTGCCTGAAATCAAATTGCATCCATTTTCTTGAAGAGTGGAATTTTCGGTAGATTTCACGATTTGTGAAGAAATACAATCAGGTGTGTAATTATCTTTCATTCTTTTCTCTACAGGTTATTCCAAAGGACTATAAAACTATGACTGCTCTGGCTAAGGCCATCTCCAAGAATGTGCTCTTTGCTCATCTTGATGACAATGAACGAAGGTAGGAGAGGCTTTATGATTCAAGGGAACACATAGCTTGGTGTGAGGACAAGAAATTAGATTAAATTTCATCTCAGGGTTCACAGCTGCTCTCACTGATGCATTGAGTCGCATTAGATGCACCCTCAAGCTGCTCATGGTATTATGACAGAGGGTAAAATCACAAGGTAAAAAAGGACAAGAACACGTTAGAGTGTATTCAGACATATTTAATATTTTCAGAACAGATGGGCCTGATAAACTTTATTCTGCATTACTTAATTAGCTAAAGCAATCTCAGAAGCATTTGCCATTACTTCTGAAACTCAGGGAAGACAGGTCAAGTGCTGAATGGGTGGGAAAGAAAAAGCATAATGTCTGTAAAGAGATAACAGGGAATGGCAGGTAAATCGTTTTGTTCTTGGAAAAACTGGAACAAATGAATTATTTATAAGCACCTGGAGAAGACCAAGGAGTTCAGTAACAGCCAGTGTGACTTTTAAGGACTTGAAAATGTGTTTGCAGAGCTGACAGCAAGTTGTGCAGCTGGGGGAGGCAGAAAGGAGGCCAAACAGGTCAACTTCCAGCAATGTTTTTGACATTAATGTTTATGATGATTTCATAAAAAAAACGGGGAATTATGTCTTTAGTGAAACCAGTGTGATGGAATTATACCAAATACCAGGTACCACTGGTCCATCATTCCAATGGAAAAGTATATTGGAGGGGTTGTTCTGCTTGTCACCATTATTGTTGTTAGTAGCCTCAATGGGACAGGCTATGAGTGTTGAATTTTTACTGGCATGAAGATGGGAAGGGCTGCTAAAACACTGGGAGACAAGGGCAGCATTCAAAATGATGCTGACAGCTTGAAGGAATATTCTGGAAAAAGCAGGATGGATTGACACTGAGCCAAGTGCAGAGAAGTATTCCTTAGGCAGGAAAAACACCTTTATGGCTATAAGACAGTTTTGCAGTTTTGGTTGTTCCTTGAAGCACTGTGTGGAACTTATTGTGACTCATGGTCTGAATAATAGTCACTAATGTCAAGTTTTTTTTGAAAATACTATTGCTTTACTGGGGTAACTAAAGAGAACGTGCAAGATGTCCCAGTGTTGGAAATATTTCAGCTGGAACACAGTGTCCAATTTGGGCACTGCATTTGAAGGAAAAGCAGTTAGAGGAAATTCATGGAATGGTGGGAATGATCACAGACCTAGGTAACATCACTTCGGAGGGAAGAATGGGATTGCTTGGCCTGCAGAATAAAAGTTGGGGCAGAGGCATGCAATAATAGCTTATAATTGCATGTGAATAATGTTATATGCGTGATAAACTGCTCTGTGGGCCAGAGGGTAAAGAGCAACAAATTTAAAGCACAGTGGGGGAGAGTCAAGTGAGATGCAAGAAGAGGTCTCTGATTGCTTGGGTAGGTTGTGGAGTCTCCACCACTTGAGGCCATTAAGGACAGATTAGACTCTGGTCTGCCAGCAATGACAAGCAGCAGATAAGGCTCAGTGAGCTCAGGAACTCCCCACCAGCCCCACTTTTCTGTGCTTCCATCCTTAGAAAAGACAAAAACTTTCTCTACACTGATGGTTTAGCTCTGGCAGAACACCAACAGCACAGTCCTTCAATGGGGATACTCAAATGCTTGCAGTCAAAGCACATTCCAGGACTGCAAATTTTGCTGCCTCTTGCAGATGTTTACACAGTTTAATTACTTTGCAATCTTAATGATATTATGTTAACATGCAGATTTCTGGAGTAATTAGAAGAGGATGAACTTTGCACATTTATTCTAGCTTTTACACCCATAGAAGAGAATGCATGCACAGAACTGCTGTAAATCCTGATTATACTGTCAGCATGCTGATGTGACAGGCACTGAAAGGATAGGTTTTAGGGCTGGAAAAAAGGACATTTCAGTAAGATGTTATCAAAATAGTGTGAGAGACAAAATCTGAAGGACAAGTGCTTTTTCTTGCACTGTGCTGATTGCACATCATGACCGTGGTCTCTCCTATCCATTCCCCGTGTCCCATTTTCCCCTGTCCTGTCATGGAAATGTGTTAGGAGTGAAGAGACCTGCAGGCTCCCTTGTGTGTGCTGCAGGTGCATTCTGAAGTCTTTGCTTGGCCAGGTGTATTCTGCCTCTGCTGTCAAAAGATTCAGGAGCTCCTGGGCTGTGCACTGGAGCATGGTCAGGTGTAGAACCATTCCCTGCTCAGGGATGTGTCCAGAGGCCTCATCTGAGCCTCCTGATGAGCACAGCAGGCTATTGCTGACACGGGGACAAGGAGCTCACAGAAGGATGTATGTTCTGCTCTGCAGACAAGATTGAAATGAAGGAATAAATTGACATCATGCTCTTACCCTTGTCTGGTTGTATTTGTCAAGTGTGGAGAAGTGAGCAAGTCAGAGCATACCATTGCCATCAGTTCCAGTCTGCATCTTCTCAATGTAAATATATAGTTCAGTAAAGTAAGTGGTAAATTACTTCATTTGGGCTCTTGGAATGGTGGAAAGCTAGGTAAGGTTATTTTGTGTGCTGCAGTGGTGATGTTTGTTGCCTTGTGTTTGTTTCACTCAGTACTTTCCACACTGAAGATATGATCACTGTTTTATCTAATTTCATGTTTGACCAAAATTTAGGAAGTGTTCAGGTGGGGGAAGGATGGACTAGCAATTTCTCATTTGCACTGGATGACTCTTACATTTTTTCTTTCTTCAAAAAGATATTTGTGTTAGCCTGCTCTGACTCGTGTTGCACTTGCTGCTTGGCAGCTGTGAGACTTAACCCCTTATTTAGAAAAGCAGAGTGTTGCATATCATCTCTGTGTCAGATATTCCCTATGAAGGGTTGTTTGCATGAGAAATCATGCTGAAATTAAGGGAAACAAGTATTTTTTGCACTGGTGTTGGAAATACTTTTCTTCAAGTCTTATTTTAGATCAAATCTTTCCCTGTGCCATGCTTCAAATGGGGCTGCCATCCATGTCCTACACAGAGTCTCTGGTGTAAAATTATACTGAAAAGTGCAATGAAAGGGAAATGTAACTGCGACAGTACCAAAAGCAGCAGAGCTAGTTATCAGCAACTTTTGCCAAAATGTTCAGGAGTTGCTAACATTGCAAAGACCAGTGCAGCTCTGAGAAGTGATGTGGCAGTCCACTGTTTTCTCATGGAACTTGGTTAAACTCTGGAGGAAGGTCCTGGTTCTCCCAAAGCCAGTGACAAAATGCCCATTACCTGGAGTGGGAATGTGGTTTTAGCTGGGAGGAGCTAAAACTGTTCTGATTTGAATAACTGGGAATGTTTGGTTTGTCTTGAGGGCAATTTCCTTGCTGATCTTATCCCTTCTAAGGCAAGATTCTGAAGGTGATTTAGAGTTTGCATCAACTTCCCCCCTTCTTTTGGTCAGTGCTGCCTGGGAGTTTTGCACATGGGTGAGGCTGGTGCTGTGCTGCTATGGCTCTGCAGCCACTGAAGGATTTCTGTCTATGCACAGATAGAATTACACCCATTCCTTGGCAGCCTTCTATTTCCTCTCCCACTCTTGGATATCCAGCAGATTAACAACCTCTAAGGCCTCCTAGTTGTGAAATGGTGTATAAAGTCAAAATTGGTGACAAGGGGCCAGTCTGAGTGACCTGCTTCTAACCTCTTCTGATTAATCTCTTCTAACCCAGCAGTGTAGCTATGAAGATTTTTCATTGTTCATCACGAAATGCTGGAGTACAAGCACACCCACTTGGCTCTGCCGTGATGTTGAATAATAAAGGAGAATCAAGAGGAGAAATTATTCATTTTTCTTCTATAGCTAAAAATAAAAAGTAACTTTTCATAATTTCACTGGCAGGATGTTGTGTCTCTGCTGGACGGGGCAGCCACTGAGAGGGGGGCAGTGAGGAAGTTCAGAGGTGAGCAGCTGTAGGGATGGAGGTTGGACCCAGAGCTGAGGATTGCCAAGGAGGAGAAGGAAATAGAACTGAAATAACCAGTAGGGGAGAGAGCAGGGCTGAGAGCAGCAGGAGTGTCACTCCTGCTTGCAGGATGGCAGCAGTGCCAGTGTGCTCTGCTGAGTCCTGAGCCACATCTCTCAGTCCCTGTGCAGGAGCTCGGTGGCCTCCTGACCACATAAAGAAGTGGAAAGGTCGAATGTTCACCATGTCTGTGTGTAAATGCTATGTCAGACTTGTTCATCAAGAAGTAAAGAGAGTAGATCAATGTTTAGCTAATTTAATTTTTGGAAGCGTTTATTACTAATGTACAGGCAGCTGTAATGCTTGCAACAGCTTTTAGAAAATACAAAGTACACTTTTGTATATTTTATTACTTGCATTATTAATAAATTGGTTTCTTTGAACAGTATAATGGTGTGAAACGGCTTTGAAAGCAAGAGGCACAAAATGGTATTTAATGCTTTTACTAAAAGAGTGAGCTCATATGAAGACACAAAAAAAGTACCAAGAAATGAACTTGAAGACTCTGTATTTGTTTCAGCAGTACACAGTGTTGCATTTATTCTTGTGTGTCCCCTGCATGGCAAAGGTGGGAGGATAAAGAGCATTTTGTAATATCTGTGCTTGTTGGGACCAAGATGTAAAGATGAACATTGGCACTTTGCAGACCAGGTTCGTCAGCCTACTTACCATTTTTATTGTTCTCACCTCTCCCCAATTGCTCCATGTCTTGCTTGTTTCTTTAAATATTTCACAGCAATGGGATATTTTTGAGTCCTATTTAGGATGTGACCACTGTAATCAGTGGTTCCTTCCCTGCAAAAACGCTACTTTGGCCATGAATCTTCACCATGTATTTATGCTGTTGGTCACCCCTCCCCAAATATTCTTAGCTGTTGTGTCTTTACTTTATCTATTTTCTCAAACTATGCCTTCAATTTGTAATAATTTTACATCCTAAAATGTTCTGAAGTGCTTGCAGCTCCTTTGCAGCAAGGTATTGTCTTCAAACTCAGAAAACACTTTTAATCTGGGTCACTAATGACTTGGGGTTTCTTTCAATACAGGCATAATTTATCATGAGGAAAGTGGCTTTCCATAGCTAACAAGTGAATTTTAGTTGTTGTCCTGTTGATCTCATATTGAAATCTTCTTGAAACGTCTGGTGATTAGCGAATTTCGAGGACATTATTATTGCCATAGGCTTTATTCACTTCTGCATAATACCATGTTTTATTAAAGCACTGGCTGCAGGCCAGCTGGAAAGCCTCATTTATGTGGAAGAAACCTAAGACGGCACCATTCAGGAGCAAGATATTTTAGAAACAGGATGCCACAGCTATGACATATTCATTACACATCCTGTGCTTTCCTTGCATTTGTAACTTAACTCTTTTGTTAAAAAACAAACACAGATTTAGCTTCTGCCTGTGCTTCATATATGCATGCAGTGTACAGAGCAGTGCAAGAAGAATTCCACCTTAGCTAGAAAACTCAGGGTATGGTTTCACCATTGGTTTAAACTGAATTCTGGGCTGATACCAAAGGATGAAGTAAGAGTGAGTGCCAAGCCTTGCATGTCCCTGTTGCTCTCATGGCCAGGTGAGCCAGAGCAGCTCTCTGAAAAGTGATCCTCCCCTGCAGGGTTATTTTCAGTCAGAGCAGGTCCTTCCTCCCACCCTATGCCTGGCTGCCAGAATGCTTTGGAAAGGGGAAGGAAGGAAGGAGTAGAGATCAAGAGGAAGGGCAGGATCTCCCCTTATGGCCCAATTCAAACTAATGGTGGCAAAACTGCATCTTAATTTCCATTACTAGTCACTGGACAAGGCCAGAGGATGGAAATAGATGTGTGGATACCTCTTTAATAAGCCTGCCAAGAATGCCCACTTGAGCTAAACCACTGGGAAGATGAAAGATGAAAAGAAAGAATAAGAGATGAGAGAGAAATTGCACAGTGAGGCATGGCAGTGGAGGCTGATCCATAACGTGGCTTCCTTGAATTATATCAGGATTTTTTTGATGGCCAGAGTTGGACGGGATCCTTCACCCTCCTTTTTGGGGACAGCAGAAGAGAGGAGATGCAGCATGATCCCAGTGTTGTGCAGATGAGGATTTGTAAAGGGCTGAATGAAAGGGCTGAAACCTGTGCTGGAACTTCAGGGGATTGTCAGCAGACAGTGCTGGCTTGGGGGCAGAGGAGGTGTGAATATGCAAGATATGTTATGCATATGTAACAGGTTTGGCACTGAAGAAACTGGTGCAGAACCTCCCTGTGTGGGAGATTTTTCCTGATCATCAGTGGTATTGGATGATTAGCCTGTTCTGTGAATTCTGGTTGTAAACAATCAAAAAGAGGAAACTCGAATTTACCAAGGCATGCTAAACAAAGCTTTTCTTCTTTGGTAACACCAAGCTATTTTCCAGGTAAACTGCCTGGCAATCCAGCTTTTCTTTGTGCCTTTTGTGCCTTGTTTATGGCCTTGATTCCTCATGGTGTTTAAAAGTGTATTATTTAACAGTGAGTTGTTCCATTGACTTGCTGTGGATGTCAAAGGAACTATTCATGTATTTAAATGGAAGCACATTCATTCTTGCTGAACTGGAGCTTGCCAATGAGGAATACTATTTAAACCAGAAAAAATTACGGATTTTGGAGACAAGAATCATCTGGCAGCAGAGATGGAAATGAAACCAGGTAGAGTTGCCCAGCCGTTTGGAAAATAAATGATCCAATTCTCCGTTGAAGGATTAGCTGTGAATTTAGCACTGACTTTATTTTCCAGTGCATCCCTCTCATTTGTCCAAGAATTATTGTCTTTAATTACCATTGTGGTGCCTGCAGGCAGCAGTCTTTAAATTAGTTATGCAAAGTTGTGCTCTCAGCAGTCATCAGGAGATGGTATCAGCTTTGGTATCAATCCCCTTACAACAGCCTGACAGCATCAGCAGACTGTCCTTTTTGTGATGTCAGTTTTTGGCCTGGTAGGTAAGCTACTCTCTTAAACAAAACTAAAAGCACACACATTTGGTATTTATGGATATTTTTATCTCGAGGAACAAATACTGTCAGTTCGTGGCTTTTTAGGGGTTGTGATTCACCCTCAGTGTTTTGTTAGACAGTTTATATTCTTCATCACAAATACTGCCGGCGCCATGCCTAATGGTGGTTATTTTTAATTCTGCATAAAGCACTGGTTTACATATGGGCAGTATGTCACCCATTCTGAAAAACAGACTTAAAGCAGAGAAGTTATTTACATAAATCCTTTTTAGATCTAGAAAAAACAGCCCGAGGCAAATAGTATTCATGCATGCTCGTGAAACAATCTTGAGTCTATACTTATCTCTCTATATATAAAACAGAAAAATGATGACTACTGCTGAATTTACCAGGCCTTGTAAAATTTTTCTACCACTGCAGTATGTATGACCGTGCCTTTGTGTGCTTTTTTACACAACAATTAGCTGGCAGTGGCTCTGCAAATAGGTTACTCAATGCTAAGGCTTTCCAGAATTAAACACAAAGGTTGAATAAAAGAACGTCCACTCTTCTCAGCAAGTCTTTGTCTTCTGCATCAGAGCAGCTGGAAGCAGTAATTTGTCTTTGTGCAGGGATGAGCAAGGGTTTATTTCAACTAAAGCTCTTTAAAATGCTGTTTCCTTTCTTTCACCCTCCTGGAAGGGTTGTAGGTGACCTGTCAGCTGTTACTCCTCTCTCAGGACTCTTCATGAAGGGGCTGATTCTGCAAACTTGGACAGCCTGGTGTCTTCAGGGGTGTGACTGGTACTGGAGGATAAACTCTGCAGTTCAGTTGCTTCCTTATGCGTTTAGAGGAGGATGTTCAAAGAGCTTAAAGGAACTGGATATTCTCACTGACTGATATATAGTGGGAAGTGAATGTTTAACTCCTACAAGCTTCCCTTGAAATCCTCACCTTACGTTCTGAGTGGTTAGACCTGTGCATTTCCATGATGAGGTGATATCTGCCTAGTAACACCGTGTTTGGAAAGGCAGAAACTGCCCTTCAAACAAAAAATATCCTATAATACTACAAGATTTAGTAGTGGGATTTTTATTCTGTATAGAAAGAGAGAATTCAACTCAACAACCAGATGAAATTTCTCTGTCATTGTAGTGCACTTAATGGGAATACCAAGTGTAAGTTATTTGACTGTTAGGCTGCTAACTCTCTTTTAATGAAAAAACCCCTGACAAACCCAAACAATGATTTAGTTCTTGTTTTACAAGTTCCTTACTAAAGACTTTGACCTGAAGTACATCTCGTCTTGTGAGGTAACAGCTGGTCTATCATTGTCTTCGGAAAAAAGTAACAGTTGCTAAGATTTCGAGAAACAAAGATGGTCTTTGAATCAACTGGAACAGCTGTAAGAGACTGACACACCATGCACTGTCAGCTGCTAAATTCAGATATTCAGACTGCCCGAAACGGGATACTTTAACCCTTTGGCACTGCCAGATTCCTTTTCTCTCTCTTTTTATTTTTTTAACAAAAGCAGAAAAAGAAATTGGGTTTTCAATGTGCTTTTTGCTTTCAGAAATTAAAAAACTAAACAAAGCAAACTCCTCCAAACTATCACTTTCTTTGCAGGGATTTTGTCTGTTTTGTATTTATTCAAGTTCTGATTTATAAATCATCCAAAGACATACTTGTTGACAGCTGAAATTTGCATTAGAAAAGTATAATGTCTCTATGTGGTGCATTAAAACAAAAATATAATAGTGCATATCCAAAAAATGGCATCAGATGCTATTTTAAGGCACTCAGCATCTTCCCAGTAGTATATGTGGAGAATGTATTTAGTTAATTGAAGTAGAATGAAGGTGAATTTATCATATCTGGGAGGGAAAGATAAGTGATAGCAACAATCTCTTTAAAAGACACATGTTAGATCCATGTGAGATCCATGGTGGCTGAAGTTGGGCACATTCAGACTGGAAAAGTTTAGTTTTTCTTTTTAGAGCAATCAGGGAACTGATCCATAATTTAAATTAGCTTGGGATGTGGCAGATTTTTCCATTGCTTGAAACCTTCAGATCAAACTTGGCTCTCTGCTCTTGCTGGTCCTCGCAGTATGTTCTCAAGTGCTCCACAAGATTGTGAGGGTTTTGTTTTTTTTTTCAAAGATGGCAAAACGTGATGACATGAAAATTTATTTCACTTAATGAAGAGTCAGCAGCCATCTCCTGTTAACAAAACACTTGTATGACATCGGTCCTCCTGAAAGCCAAGCTCTTACAACTTGGAGCCCGACTGATTTTTGGATGTCTGAAACAGGCACATGCTGGGACTCTTTTTAGGCTATTGTTTCAGCTCGGTTACAAAGGATGGGGTTTTATTTAGGAGCCTCTGAGATTTTGTAGCTGGTGTTAGGGGGTGTCAGGGAAGCTGTGCACAGCACGGCTCCTCTTGCTGCTGATGGAGAGGGTGAAGCACCCGGTGAGTGGCACCCACTGGGGAGGAGCTCTGCTGCCCAGAGCAGGACTCCAGTGCTCAGCACTGAACACAAGGGTCTCAGCACTGAACACTCTGTTTTCTTGCCCATCCTGGCTCAAGCTTCTTCTTAAGCCATTTTCTTCAGTATTTCCCAGCTTGGTTTCCTATAGAAACTCTATTCCTGATCACATCTAACCAATTTCCATGTGTCCTGCACTCCTAAGTCCTGATCCTGCACCATCTGAATAACTAAAGTATTGGCAATTATCATCACTGTTTGCAGGATCAAGCTTAGTTTATTCTGTTTTGTGAAAAAAGTAGATTTGTACCATGACCCCAGAGGATTTGAAAGTTCTTTGCTCATGTGAGTGAATGTCCTAGAATAAAGGCTGAGACACGAATTGAATAATTTTCAAGATGTGATAATTGAGGTAGGCAGAATAAACTACTCAGTCTAGAGCTTTGATTCTAATCAATAGGAAAACACTTTTCTTTCCTGATATCTTGTTATATATTTACAGTTACTACAAGGTCCACATAAGGCTGGACCTCCTGATATCCCTCTCTGCATTTGCAATGAAAGACCAAGTCTGCTGTCATTAAGCCAAATTCCAGCTCTGTTTTCCACATCTTTGTATTTTTCATGTCTGATAATCTGAGAGATCTATTTGTCGTGAAAGTCAGGGAGAGACAAGAGAAACAAAACAACAGATTTGCATATATTCTGATTTTAATTTCTTCTTATGTTATTCATTGTTGAAAAGATTTTTAAAGAGAGTTTGCTGCTACCTTTGAATTACTTTCTCTTCTTTTCCCTAACAGAGGCAAATCATTATTGTATGAGGTGAATGGGAATTACTTTTCAGTATCCAGAAATAGACTTTGGCCTTTTGACATCCTAATAATTCCCAGAACAGCCAACTGAACCTTCACCATGATAGACTGGATTTGCTATATTAAAATATTGTAGCAGTGCCCTGATTTCAAGTCCTGACAGTTTAATCACTGCAGTTGACCCATGTTCCTCATACAGCTGCTTTCTGCAATGTGGTTACAACATCCATGCAGATTTTCCTTTGCTTTTAGAAACTTGGTTTAAAATAGTGTTTAAAATCTGTGTTTCAGATCCAAGTTTACCTACCTTTCTTTAATGGTATGAAATGTGTCATATTTCTTCTCTTATTTATTAAATCCTGTGCTTTGACTAGAACTTATTTCCAAGAATATTAAATTATTATTCTATTATTAGAGCACAAGGTTTGATTCCTTGACAGGTTGACAAGAACTCTGGAACACTTTGCAGGAGCAGCCCTTCCTAATCAAAACTACCCTCAGCAGCATCAGTCAGTTTACCCTGGTACCAAAATATAATTGAAATGAAGCTGCTCATTTGCTCCAGCAGTGTGTTGTGTAATCTGGGACTTAATGCTCTGCTTTTCACAGTCACCCCACCCTCTGACACTGACAGTCACATCCAGAGCAGCAGCTACCAGCACTCTGCAATCCCTGATCCCCTGCACACACACCCTGACTGAGCTGTTCCTGCATTCCAACATCTCTCAGGTTTCTTGGCCATCATCTACCACATCGACATGGGCTCATGGCCATGTGTCTCCTGCCATTTGCTGCTAATAATTAGATTGCAGTTAGACTACAAAGACAGTAAAGCTTCTAATTTGGTGCACCTTGGAATCTTCCTTGCATTGCAGGGTTTTTTTCACAGCCTTCTGAGTGCTTTCATTTACTGTGCTCTTTGGCTCCTTGACTTCCTTCCTCTTCTGGTTTAGGATTTGAACCAAACACTCAAGATCACTTTAACATGCTCAGTTTGGCTCTTTTTAATTAGCTGAGCTATGTTTCATTATGTCAGAAGATTTAGATTTCTTTTGCAGCAATTTGCTGTGAAAATAGTTACCTTACAAATATAGTTATTGTGTCTGTGAACTGTGTGCTTTTAGAATAGTTTCGTTTTCAAAGGATGCTTTAATGGAAAGCAAGGTGAAATTATGTGGGAACAACAGAGATTCTGCAAACAATTCTAATAGGTAGTTCCTTTCTTCCTTCCAAGACTTAGTGTTAGAAATCAGATTAGAGCAGGAGAGATAGAGGAAAAAGAAGAGAAAATACAGAGTAATGTTGTACTCAGACTCCAGAACCATGTTTTGAAAGCCCATGGGTGAGCTGATGAGCAATTCATGTGAAGGCTACATAGAGCTTATTTCTGATAGGTTTCTCCACGTTTCTTGTTTATGTTTTATTTGTTTGGTTGCTTTGTTCCAGTGCCGTAGTGACACCCTCTGGCAATGGCAGGACAGTTTCATTGCCATTAGGGAGCTCTTCAGCAGCAATCATGGAGCAACCTCATGGGAAAGGCATTGGCATGCCCTGTCCTTCCTTCCCTCAGAGCTGGTTTGTCTCAAGATTAAAATTCAAACATGTAAAGTTAAAGTTAGCCTTGTACACCATGGCTGATGGACACAAAATTCAAATGCCATGTAATAAATAGTGTAGGACATTTTGCTCTGGTGAGTAGGACTTGTCTTCTGGTGAGCAGCTTGAAAAGTTTCCCTTCGTACTTAAATTAATTTGTTTACATCAACTCTAAAGCACACTCTTCTCTCTCTGGCTTTGGTGTGGATCTCACCAGAGCTGAGAAGACTCACTGATCCCTTCCCCTGGGAAATAACACAGGTTTTTAAAGATGGAAAAGCTACTGGAAGTTCTCTGCCCACTGTTAATTTTGTGTATTGCATTGGTAATGTTTTTATTTGTGCTGTCTTACATAATGTCTGACATGATGGGTCACAAAATGCAAACTTCCCCCAGCTGACATTTTTCCAGGCAGTAAAAAGAAAAACCAGTGAGCTTTTGAGGCATTTGGAGCAGCAAAGTGGGGCAGATGAGGCTTGGAGAAAGGCATCAAGGTTCCTAAGTTCTATTAAAATCAAGGTGATTTTTGTCATATCTAGGTCTGTGTCTTGCTTTGATAAGCAGCTTTGTGCATGTCTATGGGGCAAAATGGGAATACAGAACCATGAGTTGGGGCAAAGCAGCTGCCTGCCTGTGCCAGGTCCCTCACTGATCCTCTCAGTAACCCGAATTAGCCCAGATCCAGGAGTTTGTGCTGCTGGGCTCAGGCAAAATTAAAGACTTATTTAGGAGACCTCCATGGATAAATGAGGAGTGAAGGTTCTGAGATGAAATCCTTTGATTGCTGTGTCCCACAGGGACTTGTGTGAGCCCTCTCCAGTGCCATGGCAGCATCTGAGCTGTCCTGCACTGACCCTGGGGACTCTGGGCTGGGACACAGGGACTTCTCAGCATCCTGGTGAAAAATGAAGGTCTGGCTCAGCTTCTGAGAGCAGCCGTGGTTGTCTCTGCCACCTGGGGTCACTGTGATCAAGGTTATTAAAAAGGAGAGGTATGAAGTAACAAAGGAAATAGAAGCAGTAAAAAAAACATACTTCCCAACCCTAAGCCCTGGAGGCTAAAATTGAGATTACCACAAGTATACAAATTAGTTGAAATTTTTATTGTGTGTGAGAAAACGAAGCCCTATACTTCAGTGTGTAAACAAGTCTACTTTAGCAGTCAGAGATTTGTATAAAGACTATCACAAGAAAAGTGTTGCCTCTTGTACACTTTTCTTACTGCATTTTGTCTCTAGCCCTTCTACCTGTTGGTTCCTACAGTGTGGCTTTGAAGGTCCTTGTAGATGTGTAGTTTTGTGACTGAGAAATCTTCTGTGGCCTTGATGCTGATCTGGTTTAATCCTCGAACTGCTTCAAAATCTCTGTGGTTGTTCCTGTTATTTACATATGTGAGATTATAGGGGAGTCTAATAGATATTTTAAATCTGCACCCATCTTACAGAATTTCTTAAGTGTGCTATTAATGAAATCTTTGTCTCAGCTAAGCCCCCATGATATATTATGTACCAGCAATACTTCTTAAAAGCACTTTGGCCGAATTTTCAAGCTGGCTAGGCTTAAAGTTGTCAAAATATGTATTTATGTTAAAACTCCTCCAAATGCTGTGTGGATGTAAATCTTTCTGTGGAGGTGTTGCCTGGTGAGAGAGGAAGGGCTATTTGTGCACTGGCAAAAGAGGAGAACCCAGATGATGCAAATACAACTTCCAAACACATTTCTTGTCAGAGCAGCACTTCAGTGTGTGAGCTGCTCAAAGCTGGGCATCCCTGCTGCTCTCTGAGCTGTCTCTAACACAGCTGCAAAATTGCTGCCTTGTGATCTGAAAAGTCTAAGCTAAAGCAGTAAGGCATAGAAACCCTTTTTACATTCTCTTCTGCTTACAAATCCCTTTATAAAGGCCTGTAGGTACCCGAGAACAGACTTGTACTGCAGTACCTGCAGTGGGTGGCCACCACTGGAGCTGAAGGAGTTAATGCACATCTGTGGAGTGCACCTTTTTTTTCCCTTAGCTAAATATTACTGGAACTTCTAGACAACGGGACTGCACAAGGCATTGCATGGAATTCAGTCTGTTCTTTAGTAGGAAAAATCAGTAAATCAGTTTTTTTAACCTTTATTTGTCCTTACTAAATGAAAAGTGTATCATAGACTCACAGAATGGTTTCCGTTGTAAGGGGCCTTAAATATAATTTTGTTCCAACCCCCCTGCCATGGGCAGGGACACCTTCCTCTATCCCAGGTTGCTCCAAGCTCCATCCAACCTGGCCTTGGACACTGCCAGGGATGGGCAGCCACAGCTGCTCTGGGTACCCTGTGCCAGGGCCACAAAACCCTCATGGAAAAGAATTCCTGTATAATTTCCTTATAATTTGTGTAATTTTCTTAATGCTTTTGTTGACATATCTGTACATTTGATTAGATAAGAAGTACTTCAGTTACAGGTATAATTGAAGGAGACCAGGGTGGAAAAAACAGTAGCAGTGCTCACAGTAGTGCTCCTTCACAGCTCTTTGCTAGTGGAAAACATCCATTCCTTGCAATGCTGGAGGGTTGTATAGTCAGAACTGCCTTACTCCTGTGCCTTTTCAAATGAGCTTTGCATCACTGGCACCACCTCTAAATAAAACTCCTTAGCATCTTTTGTAGTTACATGATATTCAAAGCATCTCTCAGAACCACATTTTAGTCCTATTATAATCAGTGCTCTTTGGAGTAATTAATTATGTATCCCATCACGAGGTCAGAATCAGAACATTATGTTTTCATCTCTTATAGTGAGATAGCTCCTCGTACAGGCTATCATGCTGCTGTACACATAATTAGTACTATATGAAGAATATAAATTAACATGTTAGTTTCGATGGGAATGTTGATGAGGTTGGAAAGGCGTCATTAATACGCTCAATAGTGCAAAATAATACTTCTGATTTTAGCTTCCTTTGCTTTTCCTTTCAACTAGTTAAGCTAAAAATACAGCACAGCTGCTTTCCCTTTACACATGTGAAAATGTGTGGAATGTGAAGTAAGGGAGAGAATTGCAGCCCTTTGGGTGAGAAAACAGGAGGTTCAGTGCTGAGGCTCCAGGCTGTGTCTCGTCAGGGAGAGGGGCAACAGGAGGGCTCAGGGGACCACTGTGGCTGCAGGGATGGACAGGCTGCTCCTCCTGGGACAGCATCACTGGGGGCTCACAGCAGGCTGGGCTCTGCCACTGATATCTGGGCTCCAGATAAATCTGACTCCCTGTGCAGCTGCCCTGTGCTTCCTTCTCTAAGGCCTGAGTAGTTTTGAGCAGAACTCAGCAGTTCTTGTAGAACTCAGCAGTCCCTCAGATGCACATGGTTAGTCCACAGTTAATGCTGCTAATGGGTCAGATAGGAGGTTTAGGCAGAAGCAGAAGATCCTTACAGATATAAATCAATTTTTATCAATAACATCTAACTGTGTCAGCTCTCAGGGCAAAGGAGAATCCAGCAGATCTGCAGCTTGATAGAAGCTCTATGCACCAGAGCAGTAAAAAGGATGAATGGCAACAAAAAGCAAACCATGGAAGGTTTTGTGAAGTGTATTTATTTTAATATTAGTTGGCTCCTAAAAAGTGCTCTTTGCCTGTTGTGCTCTGGGCTTCTTGTTAAGAAGGATAAGCAACTATTATCTATGTTGAACACTTTTTGGATATCCTTTGGTATTGTGGCTGATGAATAAAATGACAAAATGAGTGTCTGATCTCGAAAGTTGATCTCAGCAAACAAGCTTTTATAAACTGGAGGAGCTCCATGGACGTCAGTGGGAGGTGCTACAGGAAGGAGGATTAATCAATATTAAATTGGCGGCCAAAGTAAAGGAGCTGTCGACTGGGAGCAAAACAACAGAAAATATTGGTAGGAAAGAATTAGATTGTGCTGTTAGATAGCTCTTTTGTGAATCTAAATCAGAAAATTGCTAATTAGTTTTACAAATTCTGGGAGTTGTTTAAACTTGGCTGCCTTTCATATTTACTAGAAGTTTCACATAAAGTCAATAGATTTCTAATGTGATTGAATTAATGTTTTCTCATTACTGGAGTCTTCTTTTTCCTTTCCTTACTTTTATTGATTTAAAATGCAGGAATATAATACTGCATCAACACAACCTTGCATAGATTGCAAGTGTATGACTTTAAACCCAAAGATTTTCCTAACAGTTATTTTTGAACATTTCCATCTTTCCTTTTAGTTTTCTTGGTGTTTTTTAGTTCATTGCTCCCAGATTCAGCCTCTTGGTAGTGACCCAGCTTTCCAGTCACAGAGGCATGAAAAATCAGCATAATTAAAAATCATATATTAAAGCAACTTTATAACAGTTTTCTTTTCTGAAATGCAAATGAGAGATCAGACAAGACTCACCCGTGTTTGCTCTCTGTGTTGCTTGAAAAAAATCCATCAACTGCACTTGGAGATGTGGTGCTGATAGGATATTGCAGTCATTTTTATTGAAAACTCAGGGTTTAACTCAGACAATGCTCTTAGTTCCTGACTCACAATACCGATTATAATTTCTGGTCAACTTTTATTCTCTTCCCATCTCTATTCCCATGGAATTCACAGTGATGCTGCTCTGCCTTTTTCTCTTAAATCCATTGGGTTTACGTTCTGGTAATTTTCCACTTTTCTTCTCCTCACGGCCCTCGGCGTGCTGCCTCACAGCTCTCTTCCACTTTGCAATTTCTGATTTATTCCTGGCATCTGTTCAATTTCAGAGAAAAAAAAAAATTCTAGCCCATGAGTCTTGAAAGGAAATATAAATTCCATTTTTATCAACATTCGTCAATTAAAATCCGATACAGCAAAGCCTGTTTATAAATAACTTGACTATTCCAAATTTATGTTGATAATACCTTACACCATTCATGCCATATATATAACACTTTCATATGGCAGATGAGGAGAGGTGTTTCTGTGAGACTATATAAATGTACAAGTACAGAAATAAAATCCATTGACTGCACCCCAGTGTCACACTTGCTGTGTGTACGTTCACACTCACACACTTGTGCATCTCAGTTGCTTTGAAAGATGAACTTGTGTGTGATTATCTGGTAAGATATAAAACTGAAGCCTGAAATCTGATCCCTTGAGTTTTGGTTCAGGGCCAGATTCTGGAAAACGATTTGAGTTCTGATTCAGGCAAAATCCCCCGAATATGTTTTTCTGGCAATATTTTTGAGAACAGCTGATCTTTTCACATTTTTTCCATTTGGGTTAGAAATCTTAAGAGAGTAACCGAGATGCCACTGAAATACTGATGTTTGCTGCTCACTGGAAGGAAAGTGCAGCCCAAATACATGGAGCCATAATTCTGGCATTTTTCTCTGGTGTGTTGCAAAGCTCTAGATGATAGATAATGACATTAAGGAGAGTGAGTTGAAGTTAATTGCAAAGCATTACTTATTAGGTTTGAAAGAGATATAATCACAGGGCCTTCTAATTCCTTAAGACACTGATTAATATAACAGCTACAGAGAAAAAACTGGCAGGGAATACGTTTCTAGGGAGTTTGCAGGGTTGCTGGTTTATGCATTTTCTTTTACAGCCTACACAGTTGGAGATAATTCAGAATCTTACTGTTTAAGAGTAAGCCAAGTATCTAAAATCTTGTGACCATATTTAGGGATGGATGAAATGTTTTTGTTAAAATAGCTCACACTCCCTCACACATGCCCGTATTTCTGTCCGGCCTTCAGGCCGGTGAAAGGAAGAAACAGGAGACCTCAGAGATTTCCTTTGCCTTTCTTGTGATCCATCAGCTGGGTGTTAATGATCTCACACTGCTTATTCCAGTACCCAAACATCTGCCTTCCCTCTGGGCTTGGTTGAATCACCCAGTGCATTTACCAGTTGCTGTGTTCATCTGCAGCTCTGTTTTGGTTTAATCATCCCATTAGTTGAAGCTGAAGAAACACTTGGTGGCAAGTGACACTGGTTTGTTCTGTGTTTTCATCCAGCATGATGCTGGGCTGTGCCACATTGGGTTGTCTCCTGGCAAGGATGGAAGAGCAGGGGGAAAATTCAGAAGTTATGGGAATGATAGCATTATTTGAGGACAACATGTTTTTTTCTTCCTGTCCCACTGGTACTGATCTTTTCCAATCATCCCCTGTCTATCCAGCATGTTTGTCTGGATAAAGGCTGCCTGTATCTCTGGTGGAAATGTGCAAAATATAGAGAGGACTAGAGCAGTGTAAAAATAACATTTATTAGCAGAGAGATTAAAGGCTGAAGGAGGATGTTTGGGGGAACAGCAAGAAAGGCAGTCCCAAGCTACATCTTTAACAATGAAATTCTTGCAGCAGACTCAGACAATCTGTTCCCAGTATGTACCAGGACACAGAGCATTACCCATGGCTGTGCCAAGAGCCTGAACTCCACACAGCTCCTGAGCGTCCCCAACTCTGCTCAGCACATGCACTGACTTGAATCCTCTGATTGGAATCTAGAGGACGCCTGAAAAACTCCAAAAGAAGGCAGATTTAGGCAGCACAGGAGGTGGATTCTGAAAGCCACCAGTGGCAGAATTGGGAGATTGTTTTTGGAGAACGAGATGTCTCATTCCTGACCCCGTCACCTTCCGTGCGAGCCAGGGGGAGAGCGCTGGTGCCAATCCAATAGGCATGCTCAGCAGATGGCCAAGGCTCTGGTTTATATCCAGTCATACTAAAGGTTGTTTATAAAGGCAAGACGTTATTGTTTTGAGTGTTTGGCACTGCCTCTCATCTTTTAAAAAGTTGAGAGGAGCAAATCTGATGAGGTTCCCAGCAATTTTGTCTCGGTTACAAGAATAGGCTGTCAGGAATCAGAGCGTTTTCTCCAACAGTGACCCTGCACTTGTTTTACTCTTCGTTGCCCTGCTAGGAAACATCTTCATGCTTGTCCTTGGAAATACAATCTGAAAGGGTTCACTTGAGTCACTGACTTCAGCCATCTGATAACTGTATAAAAACCCAGTCATAAGATCCTTCATATAACCTAAATGGGGACTTTTTTGTTTTCTCCTGTTTATTGGGCTACAGTTGTTGGAAAGCTGCTGCACACTACTCCCATGGCAAGAGAGCATCTCACTTCCAGCCTAAGTGTTTATATGTATTGATTTTTCATGGCTTCATTGTCAATGAGTTAAAGTACCTCCTTTTCAATTCTGTAGTTCAGCCTAACCCTTGACTTTTATCCCTATGTACTTATAAATTAAAATTATATCTGTCCTTTACTTATTTTACTGCAGCAAATGATTTGTTCTCTTTTCTTCTTTTGTGAAAGATAGAGTCTTCTTTACCCTTATCACCCCAGAATACTTTTTTCTGCATCTTTTTTGAATCAAGTGCATCTTGTTTCTCTCTTTCTTTTCCATGTGATTGATGAGAATTGTGCCCAGTATTGAAGTGGGATTGTTTACAGAGGTGCTTTTTATAATGGCATTAACACTTCCTTGCCCACTTGAAAGTGACCCAGTTTGTACTGGTGTAGGGTGGGTTTGTCTCTTCCCAGCCAAGGGTAAAAAGGGTGGCTTGCAGTTACCCAGTGGCTTAATGAATTCAGATTAAAGTAGAAATTGTCACTGTAACTCCAACATGCATGGCCTTTCATGTCAGATTACTGAATTTCATTCCAACTTTATTACTTCAGTCATCAAAAGCATCCTCTGTGCAATCCATCTGAGCACAGCATCTCTACCTGCCAGGACTGGGCCTTGAAATATTCTTAACAAAATGACCTCCAGGTTTGTTCTTCCACTTCCAATATCAACTGTAGTTAATCTACCTTAAATTATTGCCTTAAACACGTTAGAGTTCTTCTTCCTAATCAACTTTCCCATTTTAACCAGCAGCTTGCCTCTTAGCACTGAACCTGCTTGCTTAATGAATTGATTGATTGATTGATTGATTTTCTGTGGAATATCAGTTATCAAATAAAGAGAGAAAGAAGATATTCCAGTCTGCCTCATTTTCCAATTACCTCTCCGACTTTCATTATTCCTGACTTAAAAATTTGTTTTCAAACCTTGCATGAAGTTGAACTAATGGTGAATCTACAGCTGCCCAGGTTACCTTGAGTGACATCAATGTACAGACATCAAAGGTGATGTACAAATTGCCTCTTAATGCAGTCTTTTCTGAGTTGATTAAAAAAAGGTCAGACATTTGTGCTGCAGTCCTGATTTCACATCAGGAAAAATATACCTTCCTGAGCCTTTCACAATGAGAATTTCAGATTGTGGGATGTCTGACAAATTTAGTTTTAACTGCATGAAAATTAACAACTAGGCTGTCTCCCCCTCAAAATCCTAGTGGAATACACAGTATTTTTTTAGAATCTCTATTTCTAATTAAAACAAATGAAACTGAAAGTGGTTTATGCTTTTCCATTTTTCCCCCCAGCAGGTCACTAAGTCACTACTTCTCTTAAAATCTCTTCCAAAACTTTCCTCATTATTTCCTCATAATTTTGCATGCTGTGAAATAATTACCATATAAAATGTTTTGGCATATAAATGAGTTCACCATATAAAATGTATATGGTATTACATTAAGAATTCATGATTGGATCTTCACAGTAGCTTTTAGAACTCAATTTTGGGGGAATTTTTTGACACCACTTCAAAGAGAAAGTGACATTAAATGTAAATATTCTGAATATTGTAATTCACTGAAAGCTCCTTTTAGAGCATCCTCAGAGGGGCAAATAGTTTGCAAGAAACAAAATCTCCCTGTTCTGGACACAGATTCTGCTGAAAGGAGACAGGAGTCCTTTTCCTGAACATTTCAAGGTTGTGCTTAACTAATTGAGCCTATTTTGGCATCGTATTTTTCCTGAACAGAACTATTCTGAAATTATCAGTTCTTCTGAAAACCCATAAATGTGGATTTTTGGCTTCTAATTTTGAAAATCTTGGCTATGAGTTTTATATAGTGATTTTGTCTGTTGAGAGAACGCTTACCCTGAGATCTCATCTGGATTTAGAAGACAGAGTACAAAGACATTTTGTCTTTTGCTTGTCAGTTTATTATTTTTCATGTTCCAATTTTGCTATAGTTGAAAATGGCTTTTCCTTTCTTTGCAAGCTAAGAAATAAATCCTTCTTAAGAGTGCAACCATTCTGCCATTCCTTGAATTACTAAGAACATTAATAAAATTCAGTGAAATACAAAGTGTTCATATTAATGAGAGTTCAGAGGCTTCTAAAATATTCAGAGTAATAATATTTCATGGATTATGTTGGAATACTGTCTGCAGAGGTCAACTGTGATATGATCACTGAAACCTGTGGCTGTGCTGTAGCCTTAGGAAACCTGTGTGAAAATAAACCACATGGCTTTGATGGACCAAAGCAGCCAGCAGGAAATAAAGGCAGAGCCATCCACTCACTGCCCAACTGATGGCATGAGAGAGGCCATTAAAACAAATAATATAAATGAGCCTGAGCTGCTATAAGGCCTGCAAGGTGATTAATGCCTGTGGTGACAAGTTGGAGGCATAGGAGGAGATTAAAGATTAAGTTAAAGGTAAGAGTGCTAACAGGCCTTTTCCTGCCCAGTGCTTCTAATTGCTCTTCCTTCCTGCAAATCCAGTGGCCAGCACTGCCTGCACAGCACCACATTCCTCCCTGAGACTTGTCAGGCTGCTAGATAAATGAAATACTCCTTTTCAAACACTTTCTTCTGTCTTTTCTTCCTTTTTAAAAAAATATTTAAATTTTATTCTTTTCTCCTTTATTTCCTTTTTTTTCCTTGTTTCTTTTTAGCCTGTTCTGTCATCCCTTCAGGAGTCATGTGGAAGCTGTTGCTGTTGGCTTTGAGCAGTCCAGCATTTAGGTGTAGCTTGGTCCAGACCAGCCTCCAGCTGCCCAGACTGGTGCAGTGGGCAGGGGAGAGACCACCAGGAAGCCTAGGCAAGGACTGCAGATTTCTCTCACTTGGCTTTCCAAAACAATTGTTCAAAGAACAAGAAAAACCCAGAGTATCAAAAAGCCCGATGCCCTGACCTGCCAAGGCTCACTTGTAGTGTGTCTACTGCCTTATTTGCAGGAGGTTTTAACACTTGACCTGAAAAGTCAACAAAAGAATCACCATCTCCCATCTTAATAAATTAAGTTCTATCTTCTCTAATCACTTCCTACAAACACACAAAGTCATCTGTTTCCTTTTGGCTTAGATCTTGTATAATGTTTGGAGGAAGAAGGTCTACTTTTGTCAGCACCCCTGTTAAATTTATTTGCTTTTCTAGTTCAAGGAAAAAAGCCTATAACTCTGAAAGTCATCCAATGCTCTTATTTATTTATTTTGCTCAGTTTGATTGATACATCTTTGTTCTGAGCTTATACAAAATTGACCACAACTCCAGTAAAAGTGCCTCTTGTTAAAACACTTCCAGAATATCCACGTGGTCCCCTCCTGAGCTTGTCCTGCGTGGGAAGAAACTTGACCTTAGGTGGAGGTACATTGAACTCAGAAGTTATCCATCAGAAATCTTTCTGGCTGATAAGTCCAGAGCTTGATAATTATTCAGACTGCTTTGCTGCGTGTCACTCTGCTTCTTGAGTTACAAGGAAGGGTTCTCAAGCTAAGATGGAAATAGGGCAGCTAGTTTGACTTCCCTTTGTGACTGAGAAAGCTTTCATCTGGCTCAGTGGGCAAAGGAGTCACCTGGAGAAGCAGAAATGTCACCCTAAGATATCACCAGTGCAAACATACACAAATAGATGCCTCTTAGCACTGTTTCATAATTGTTCATTGGTTCTCTCTGGCATAGTCAGGAGAACAAGCTGTAAAAGATGAATTTGGTGATCATTTGTGTTAATATGTGTAGATATTCTTGTGTCTATGAATGTATATATACATATGTATTTATTTATTTATTTCATGTTTCAGAGGCCACCAAGATTTATTGTCCTTTGTAGTAAATATTGACCTTGGATTTATCTCAGTCAATGTTTACCTCTTAAGCCAATAAATCTTGAGGTTCACCTTAACAGAAGTCAATATCTGCTTAGTGTTCAACTCCATCATTAATATAAATATTTTAGTGACCTTTGCATGTATTATCTATTTTTTAAAGTCAGCTTAGAGTTACAAATCCTATAGCACATCAGTAGTTTAATTTTTCAGTTGCTTATTCCTGTAAGATTTTTATAATAACCTCTGATATTCCTGTTGAGGTGTTGCAGAGAGTGTTTTTTTGAGGAGAATCTCAGGAATGTGAGTGCAAGTTGCTGTTTCCAGTGGGGAGGGATGTCTGGATATCTGTGTGCTTCATCACGTATTTACCTACTACCAGGGTCCAAGCCCTGCTTTGATTGCTGCTTCTTCTCTGCGAGTTTTTCAAGACATTCTTTGTATGAGCAAATCTTTCTGGGATCGAGTGTTTGCTTTTCTGTATCTGTCACTGAGTTTAGGGTTAACAGGGACCTTTAGACCACCTAGTCTGACCTTGTTATCTCCTGCCATCTTTATCTCCTCCATTTAAGAAGCATTTCTTGCTGCCTTCCACCTCCCCTCTCTTTTGACCCTCACCAAGAGAAATTTCTCTGCAGTGTCCTTATTAAAGTTTTCTTTTTTAAATTGCATTTGATTTGGTGTGGTAACATCTCAGTCTAGATTCACAGTGAAGTGTCCCAAAGGAGTGTTGCTCTCTGGATCTTTCTGGGCTGGCACATGCAGGCATTGCCCTTTCATGCCTGGATATTTAGGCAAGAACATTGCATATAAATGTTACCTCGAGCCATTCAGGCATGGCTGGGGTCCCTCCTGATGTCCTCTCCTTAAAAGTGAGATTCAAAGTGGAGTCTGAATGATTATGAGCTCTTCCCACCTCCTCTGGCCACAGGAACAGTAAAGCAGGCTGTGATTTGGTCCATGAGTTGTGAAATCCTCTCTTTAAAATAAAGCAGTCTGAAGGCTCCGGGGCAGTTACTTAATTCAGGCACCAAGCTCAAGATTTGCCCTGTTATTGTTATTACTGCACCACAAAGCAAACATATAATACTTGTGATTACAAACCACTTCACCAGCAGAGATAAGAGAGATGTTCATCCCAGAACATTCTCACTCCAAATCCGTGATTCTACCACCCCCTTTTCATTAAATTACTCCTTTTATTCCAACTTAGAGTGCTGACTGTTCACATGGATAAAAGCTTGCAGGGTTAAACCCTTTGTGAGCCTATAGAAAATGTTCTGTGCATGTGGAGAGGTTTCTATTATTCGTTATAAAGGTGCTGCTGCAGTAAATGGTTTAAAAACATTGTGCTATGGAGAATTCTGATCCCTGTCACATGAAACAGCATAAATGTCAGACCAGGGATTTATATGAATATTCCTTGAAGAGAAGCAAAGACAAGGAATTAGTTGTTCTCTTGTCCTATTTATTCCCTTTAATTGGATTTATTTTTAAGTGGGCTTTAGTATAGAAATTTCTGCTTCATTTCTTTATTGTATTTTGGAATTTCATATCAGAGATAAAACCTGCTTGCCCTACATTAAAAAAATCTATTTAAACCAGTGGAAGTATGTTCCTTAAACAGCAAAATCTACTTTTTTTAAAAAAACCTATTCTTTAAACCTAACCTAAATCAGCTTACAGACAGAGTATTTTAAGGTGCTGGTGTTGGAGCAGCAAACATAGCCAGGATTCAAGATTCAGAGCAATTATAGCTGCTGATACATCAAGTCTTGGAGGGGGATGTGTGTGCTACAGACCACAGCATAGCTGGGCTGTGCAGACCTGATAGAGCAAGGACAGCACTTGGCTGGTTTTTGGTGCCTCCAAGTCAGACTGAGGAGCTGCTCACTGTTGTCATCCTTTGATTCATAGAGTTGTGTAAATGGGGAAAAAATTCCTTTTTGTCATGCCAGAAGGCCAAATTAAACAGAAATCTGTAAGCTGGGAGGGTTATTTGGTTGGGAAGAAGCAGTGTGAGCCGTGGGATAATGTACTCCTGCAGGTTTATTTTTGCAATTTGTTTCGGGGCTGGGTTTGTCCTGGTTTATTTAATGCCATAAAATAGAATTCTTTCTGCTGAGAAATTGCTTCAAAATTATACCAGCATGAAAGCAAACACGGAATTAGCAGAACCAAGCAAAGGTGTTTGAAGGTTTGGACTAAGAGTGTCCACAAAGATCTGGGTTACTACTGACCCACCAGCCTGCCCAGCCAATTCTTCATGTCCCCTTTCAGCCAGGCATTTCAAAAATGTCCTGCAGATATGCAGGAAGGCATATACTGCCTTTTCCCCCTCTCCCATCCCAGCTATGCTAATGAAAGCCCAGCATAGCTGAGATTTCCAGATCTGCTATCACCGTGGAGAGATAAAAGTAGGCCCGTGCAGGTTGCAGTGCAGAATTGAACAGCGGGCACTCGTGATTTTTGTGATGTTTGTGGCAGAATGCGGAAGAAGGAGGTGAGTGCAGAGTCTGCTGGGCAGGTTTTACAAACACCCTGGACTGCTGGGGAAGGGGTGCTGGGAGCTTGGGAGGAGCAGGTGCTGCTGCCAGGGATGTTGCTGGGGCTCTTCAAGATGTCTTTGATGTGCATTGCAGTGGTTGGTGAAGACTCGGAAAGAATTAATAAGAAAGATGGAATGAAGCAATGTAACAGCATCTGAATTTATTTCCATAGGTATGAAGAAAGCGTGCCCTTAGGTCTGTGTTTGTGCATCTACAGATTTAAGCTTTTCATGCTTGAAAAGCTCCTTTTCCTTCGGAGCCCTGCAAACACAGACCACTTAAGAAAACATGCATGTTTCATCTGATCTAATCAATCTCTATTTTCTCCTTCTTTGAATTATAGTGGAGCTGTAAAAAATGAAACTGCTTAATTGCGATAGTTCACTAAGAACTCCTACAAAAGAAGTATTTGTTGTCGGGGGAAATTTTATCTCCAGTTCATTTTATTGTAGAAGATTCTATCTCGGAAATGCTGTGAATCAGAGATGAAGGGGAGTAATGATGAACTTAAGGAAAACATAAGGAAAATGTGTGGGTGTATGAGTTTGCACATGTCTGTAAGCTATAATAGATATGCAAATAGAAAAGCAAGTGCTTGTGGACATGTGGTTTTGCGTTAGATGTGAATTTTATTCATCAGCTCTTTAACACTAGATTTACACACTTTTAAAAAACCATTCTGACTCATTACAGAGAACCTTTATCAGCTATTTTATAATGATTTCATTTACCAATCCAATTACGAACTAAATTGAATCCTATCCGCTAACGCAGCTTAGAATGTTTTTATTATAGGCAGCTGTTTGATATCTGCAGGTGTGGGAGCACACAACAGGGATGGAAATTAATTAAGCAAGATGTGGGAGATGGCTGCAGCCGTGTGCCCTGAGCTTGTCAGCCAGGGGAGACGCGTGTCAAACACTCTGTGATTAGCTGCAGCACACGCTCCTCACTCACAGCAGGCTCTGCTCAGGGACTCAGAGCTACAGCTCTGCAGAGCTTGGCTTAGCTCCCTCACTGCTCCCCAGCTACTCCAGTGCCCCATATATTATTATTATTGTTATCATTATTATCATTATTATTATTATATTATTGCTATTATTATTATTATTATTTTGATATATCGATATTATCAGAATTACCCGAGGAATTTCCTGATGTACCAAATTTTTGTACCCCCTCTCACTGCACTTACATTGAGAATCTTGTTCTTCTTTAGCGTTGTGTTTTCCTTTAACATCTTTAGCTTCCTTGCATTATTCTGATTTTTGTGTTAACGGCAAGGACCACCAGGCATGGAAGCAAAAAGATTTTAGCCTAATACCTAATAGCTCTTATCTATTTCTGTGCTGATACAGTTGCCAGGCAGAGATGCTGCCTTGTGGCATTCAAGGTGCACAAGCTATAGTCATAAAAATAGCATGTAGGAGCAGTAAGTATATGATTTGAAGGAACAGTTGTAATTATCAAATACAATTTAATTTTCCTATATTTATAGAAAACTTAAATTGATTCCTTCAGAGAATGGGGAAAAAAAATGTAGATTAATATAATGTTCATGTCCAAGTTCCACAACCACAACACTTTGTGTGTAGCCATGCTCTGAATAGAAAAATTGGGTGAATTATTAGAATAAAACTTGCTCTGGCAACAATTTTCTAATCATAGGGATGCAAGAAAATTAAAAAAAAAAACCTTTATTTTCATGAAAGAATGTCCTCAGTATTAAGCAAAACAAAACAAAAAACCTATTACTACTGGGCAGGAAGATTTCTTCTTCACTGCAGAATCTGAACAGTAAGGTAATGTGCATAGTATGGTTTTGTTTGTATTTACTTATCTATGTATGAAATATGATTTGTTATAGTTTCTTATTGAAAATAATGTCCTATATCCCTATACAGGGATATCCTCAGGGATATATGTTCCATGTACCTGAGGGACATCCCCATCATCTACTCCAAGAGGTCACATAGTGCATTTCCCATTGCAGCCTTCTGGCAGCTCTTGAAATCTCAGCATACTCTGTTATATTTTCAGATCACTTCAGCTGTGGTAACCCTGAGATGGGGCCACAGTGACCACCTCTATCAGTGCCACTTGCCAAGGGCTTCCTCAGCTGTGTTACCTGGCTCCTGAAGGAGGAGTGCACAGTGACTCTCCAGCTTCATTGGGATAGTCCAGAAGAGGGAGCTTGAAATTAAAGAGTGAAGGGATTTAAAAGTATCAGAAGGAACGAAATAGTTCAAATATGGGGACTTTGTTGTGGTTGCCCTTTATCATTGGTGGAATTTGCTTTGTATCAGCAACAACAGAGCCTTGTTTTAGGAATGATGATTATTCTTGTAATGGTGTGTTTCAGTCCAAACAGCAGCAATTTTCTTTCAGTTACTAAGTTAAAACACTTATTGGTTCAAGTATTAAGTTAAAATATTTATTTTTTCAGCATGATGTTCTCCACTGCTTTTCCAGAATTTTGAGAAAGCGATTAATTGTTGGGAAACTGAAAAACCGTAAACTTGTGTGGGACTTAAAGGGCCATCTTTGTGTTTAGTCTGCTCAAATACACCAGTCTCATTTCAGTGACACCAGGCATGAGTTTGGCACACGTGGTCTGAAGTTCATGGTTTGTTGTGCTGAGCCTTTCCCTGGGTCACTTCTACAATGCCCATGCATACAAATAACACCTTTGACTTTGTTACAGCCCCTTTTTCTGCTTCAAACAATGATGCATTTGGGGACTTCTCAAGGTAAAAGTTTCAGCAGAGTGTGCTTGCTGCAATACTGTGTTTTTGTAGTGTATAATCCCCATAAATGTCTCTGTCTTTGCATTAGATCCAGTACCTGCAGGCTGAGGAAAGAGCACTCTACTGTACCTACTAATCCAGACAGAAGCCTGTGCAGTTTAGTATTTGTATTTCTCTATACCCGTCTATATATATTTGTATATTTTATAAACTAGAAAGTGCATTCCATTGACCCAAGCTCCTCTGGACTTTTGTTTTTTCTTGTTTGATTTTCTTTTGGCATTTAAATTCATCCCTCATCTTGAATCCTAGTTCCAAGATGAAAATCTTGAGAGTGCTCACATGCAGAAAACAAGAGAACAAATGTGATTATGTTCAACTGAAATAGCATTTTCAACAATGCCTTCTTTTGATTTTAGCTTTTTACTTAGAAATGTTATTTTGAAGTAATTTCATTGTGAAAAGTAGATCCTCTGAAGTTATCACAGTAGGGCAACTAGACAGTTTCAAAACTTTTGAAACATTTCAAGTGGGAAATGACATCAGCCATTTTTGACAGGAATATTCAGTTTCAGCAAACTGCTTTTTTTTCCTGAGAAAAATCCTGTTGCCCAATTCCTACTCAAGGCCTCCTGGTATGCACAGACTTTGTTGGTGAGCAGTGCTGTTAGTGATGGGAAGTTGGGACCCGGCCTCTTTGCAATTATTCACGCAGAAGGGCAGATATTCCTCCACCAGTGCATATTTTCCGTGCATTATGCATGGGATTTGCTCCAGCTGGCCTGTGACTCAGGCTGCCCTGCCTCCCCCGTGTCTGCGGCCAGGCTGGGACCACCTCATCCCTGCCTCCCACTGGGAGCAGCTCCGTGCCAAGCCCTGGGCTCCCGGCAGGTGGACGGGGCTCCGAACATCCCAGCTCCCATCCCTGCTCCAAGCCAGCCTGCACAGGGCTGGCTGCTCTCCCCCAGAGCCCTGCCCACTTTGGAAACAATCCCCTTCCCTGGGCCCCTCTGCAGGGTCTGACCACCCTCATCGGGGCTTTTTTCCCCCACTCTCGATCAGGTGGTAATTTCCTCTGTTCCCATTTGTGCCTTGTCTGAACAGCAGTGAGACCTCCCTGCTCCTGGTTTCAGAAGAGACCAAGCACTGTTCTCCCCCTTCTCTTCATCTGCTCTCTGCTCCAGGCCCTGGACCATTGTGATGGCCTCTGTGGACTGGCTCCAGTTTTTCAGTGTCTTTCTGGAATGGGGGAAGTCCAAAACTGGCCCTGGTACTCCAGGCTGTCCAAGAGGGGCTGAACAGAGGGAGATAATCAATTCCTTCAACCTGCTGCCTACAGCCTGGGAGATAGAGCCCAGCCTGCAGTTGTTCTTGAACTGCAGATGGCTGAAAGCTATGGAACTGGGGTACTGGGAAAGACTGAAAACTATGGAACTGGGGTACTGTGATAGACTGAAAACTATGGAACTGGGGTACTGGGAAAGACTGAAAACTATGGAACTGGGGTGCTGTGAAAAACTGAAAACTGTGGAACTGGGGTACTGTGATAGACTGAAAGCTATGGAACTGGGGTACTGGGAAAGACTCTGGGGAGCTGGGGCTGCCCAAAGGGGTGTCCTGTGCCTCAGCCTGGCTTTGGGCACCAGGCATTTTGGGGCTGAACATCCATACTGTGCAATGTTCCTCCTCTGCCTCCCAGCACACAGTGCCTGCCCTGCCACAGGGCTTCTTGGGCACGTGGTGATGGGCCTGGGGCTAGCCAAAGGAACTGTGGGTGTTCCCTCAGCTTTAGGAAATGTTAGGTGGAGGTAGCAAGAACTGGACCTGAGTTATATTTCCACCAAGCCCTGCCTCTTGGACAAGAGTGGTACAAGAAAGGCTTGGCAGCCTGACTTCAATGGGGGGATTCTTCTGAGGGCTGGGTGAAAGGAAAAGGGGCCAAAGCAGGGTGTGGGATTGAACCCTGTCCTTGAGCCACATTGTCTGTCCCCTTTTTTACCTCTTATTGCAGTAGTCCATGGCAGACAGCTTTCCAGATGAAGATCCCTGCAGAAACTCTCTCTGGAAGCTGCTGTTGACATGTGGAAGATGATGTGACCCATTGGCACATAGATGTACAGAGCCTGTAAAATGAATTGATGCTCTGCCCATAAAACTGTACTCTGTTCATTGGCTGTAATAATTGATGAACCTATAAAGGGACTTCATAAAACAGCAAAAATGGAAATACTTCACAGAAATAGAAGATGATAAATTTTTATTTCTTTCTGTTTCATGTGTCTGCTAGTTATGTGGACCTGTGACTTAATACATGTTATGGAATTAGACATGGACTCTAGTGTTAACCTGCCATTCACAATGTCCTCTCATGTCTAATTTATATGATCATTATTGTAAAATCAATGGATGTCTTAATTATAATAATAACTAATCATCAGCCATTATAATTAAGTAATTAAATATTCTAAATTGTTAATAATTTTGGATGCTGCTATAATCAATTTGTTGCTGCCCTAGCAGGAAAAGAAATTAACAGAAGCAGACGGGTAATGTTTCTGTTAAGGCTTCAGTACTGACTCTTTCTGAGGTGCATGCCTGCCACACCACATATTTGATTATAGCAAATGTAACCTCAGGGCTGTTAATTTTAAATACCTCTAAAAAGGAATTTTTTCTTTTACCTGGTTGCAATGCTTTTATTCTCAGTAGTCTGTAAATCATAGTAATGGTTCCTGGTGGTTCCAGTATTGTACATTAGCAAGGACTTGCAGCATTCCTAGGAACAAGGAGTATGGATTGGAGCCTTGTACTTACACATAGCAGAGACCCTTGCAATTTATTCAGTGGTAAAGTACTGTGTTTATTCCCTCACTATACAGATGTTTATTGAAGCTAGTCTGGTTTAAATTTTGTGCTCTTCATCCTTACAGAGCAGGAGGAGCTGTTGTTAGAACAGTTGCTAGAAAGATGTTGTCTTTTCAGGAAATGAATCATAAGAAAATGTCAGAAGTACATAAAAAGACCCCATACATCTCCACCTCCTACCCCCCCATTTTAGAAATCTTAAAATAGTACCCTGATAGTAGTACCCAAAGCTACAGCTAAAGGGAGGTGGAGTTACTATCAACTCTGTTTACTAAACTTTAAAGGTATGTAAGTAGGAAAGGTTTAAAATACTTGAATCTTGCTGCTAGGGCAGCCTCATTCCGAGAAAATGTTGCGTGTCTTTTGTTGAATTATGCCAGAACAGCTCCATATCTTTTAAAGCTGTCCTCAACAACACAGGGCTGGCTTTGTTTTGCTAGAGAGATAGCAAAAGAAGGAAAAACTGCATAGCACAAAAATTGAAAGCTTTCTGAGGCTGCCTGCACAATGAAATTGTTCTGATTGAACTCTTGACAAATTATAACCTGCAGGTACAGTGAGGATTTTCCATTTTTGCCTAACACGTATACATTTTGTCTCTTCCATTTTTCCTTCCCTGCAATGCATTCAGCGCAGCAAGGGCTGGAAAGAAATCTGATTGTGAAACTGATAAATTGTCTTACATAGTTTCCCTATTTTGGCCATTGCCATGGTCTGGTTCTGAAAGTGCTTGGAATTCTCTTTCTCTCGTTTTGTTTTAACAAGCTTCTTCTCAGTTGCCTATTGCCAGTGCTATATTACCCACAGTGCACATCATTTTTTTTCTATCTCCAATTCTACGTCGACTCCAAGAGGCCTCGGTGTAAAAGCAGATGAGATGATTTATTTTTATCACTCACTTTTTCTCGTGAGAAAGAGAACCCCTTGGCCCTGCCTTCTCCACTGGCTTCCTCTTAGCACAGGCATTTGCTTCTTGGCAAATGGGGTCCATAAAATGCTACTGAATTAAACCAGCAAAATGTTTCATTGCATTTATTCTGCAATCACTGTGATAGTTCCTTTTCTGGTCTAAATAGCTGCAGTCTCGTTGGTTTGAGTGCAGTTTGCCTTCTTGGCATGAGAAGGGAATTGGCTCAACCTGGCCAGGTGGCCAGGAGTCATCAGAGATGGCAGACAGCAGAGGATCAGCCCCTGTGATTCCAGATCTGATAGCAGTTGTTTGCAATTCCATGTACACTCATGGAAGACACTTTATGTGTTAAAACTTGCTGCAAGCCTTTGATATCTTTGACCTTTTAAAAAAAGTCTTCTAAATTTTGATATTCCCTAAGCAGACAGCTGGTATTTTTTGATTGAATAGATAGAGATTTCATGTCTAAACACATTTCTTGGTTTCACTTTGCTGGATTAGTTCACTGTATGTTCTCTGCTGCTCACAATCTTTTCTTGTGATTTGTTTTTGAGTGATACTATCAAAAGGTTGCAAAGAATTAAAGGTGCAGAAATGCCCCTGGAAAACCTTAGTGGTGTCCTGCTGTCCCTCTTTGGATCTAAACATGGATATGCAGGTAAATACAGTTCCACCTGCAACTACACTTCCAAGCCAAAAAATTGCCCCTGATACTTTCTGGTTGGAACAAATGCTTGGCTCCCAAGAGCCACGAGCAGCCAGATACAGATTCTTTGGGAGGAGGTGGGGAAGGTTTAAAAAAAATAGCAAAGCCTGTCAAAATCTTTGGTTTTGGAGAGGGTGGAAAAGGGCCCAAGTGCTGATGCTGAGCCTGGGACATGCTGAGTGCAGTGCAGCTCTCCTGGTTGAAGTCTCATGAAACAACAGCTTAAATACCAGAACTGGTGACCTATTTTCTTCATCCATCACCTGAATAAGTCATCTGGAAAGAGGGCAAATGATACATGGTCAACAAAATAAAGAAATCCCTCTGAGCAGTTCTCATTTACAGCACAATCATAAAAATCCTGGCAAAAAATCAAACTGTTTCCATATCAGTGGAGCACACAGCATTGCGAGCACGGTCGGTGTCAGCAGTGCAGGGGCAGGAGACAGAGGCTGCTGTGTTCTTGGTGCTGCAGCTCAGGCAGAAGATGAAATCATGGTAATTCAACGTTTGAAGACTTAACTACTGATTTTTTGGCTTTCTGTTTGTGCTAGAATAAAACCTGCTTGTGCTTGAAACAAATAATTTGGTTGTTAGGAATGTGTTTGCATGTGTTTGGCCCTTATTATTTAAAAAACACCCTTCAAACACTAGAAATACACCTACTTTTGCAGACCTGCAGTTACAATCTGTGCTTGGTGGTGGGATGGCTGCAGCACTGTGTTTGTAAGGGCTGGTTTTTTTTGCTGTAATGGCCAGAGAATGATTTTGGATGTCTTATAAACAAGTGCGTGGTACAGGGAAAAACAACAGACCATATTTTTGGCCTTAGCTGTATTGTTTATGCCTTTAGCAAGCACCACTTATTCAACTTATTCTGTATTTAAAGCTTGTTTTCTGTACATAGTACAGGCCCAGGAACACATGGCTTGAACTGAATATGCCAGCATCAGACCTTGACTGGGGGGATGGAAAATAGGTCTGTTTTTTTGCAGTTTCAGATTCTAGCTTGGTTCAGGAACAAATACTTCAAATTTTTGAAGTATTTTGGTATATTGATCCTTGTGACATTTTTGCTTTTATTTCAGACTCTGAAGATAGAGGGAATAAAAATTTCCAAACCCATTCTACACTTAGTCTGAACGGAATCAAAAACCAGATTTGCTACAGGGATCTTAAGCATTTGGTACTTTAGGAGGTGATAATTTCCAGAAGGGTGGCTTTCTTTGGTGCCATTCTGAAAGGCCCAGTTCTTGGCTGCCTTGAAGGCTGAGAAACTTTGAGGCTGCCTGCTGATCCATATCATTGGAGATCTGAGGATGTTTAATTAATCTCAAATTGAGCATCCAAAAGCAGAAACACTTCAACTCATTAATCACTGTGGGAGATCTTGGTCTAACCATATCAATTAAGAGCAGTAATTCTCCAGCAGAAAAGGAACGTGGTGGTGTGTTTTCAGTGACAGTTGTGATAGTATTGGTTGCTTACCTTTATATCAAAGCCATGCCCTGGTTTCACTTTGGAGTTGTAAATCAACATCACCATAACTTTGGGTACCTTGTCTCTGTGTTCATACGTACTTCAGAATAATTTTGATGACATGTCCTTCAAAGGTCTCTTTAAAAATCCAAGTCTTGGTCTAATAAGATTAAGACTTCACTGAAATAAGATTAAGATTTGACCCCATCATATATGGGATACTGGAATATTTACACTGATATTCTGCTATTTGGGGTAAATCTGCTGTTGCTGCTAATAGACTTTGGGTTCATTACACTGGCAGCTGAAAGTTTTAAAGAGTTTATTTTTTGATAACTAAAAGGTGATGTGGAAATAAAATGTGGAACATTTTGGAGAAGGGTGCAGTGCTATACATAATTTATTTGGCATTATTTGTACAGTCAATTGTTAAGTTATAAATAAAATAGAGGATTAAAACAAGGATGAAAGGGTGAAACTGCGGGTAGTTATTTCCTCTGTATTTCTATTAGGAAAAAAGGGAAAAGTTTCCAAGTTTGCTCAAACAGCACATTTTGGTTTGGTTATTGATATTTACTGTGTTGTACCTATTTTTGGATGTATCACATTGAAGACTTTGTGCCTCACAGAGTGCCTGTCCCTCAGTAAATGTTCTGCAGGCTGCAGAGCTGTTCTCAGAGCTCGGTGAGGAGCCCTGGCACAGCCAAGGTGAAACCAGAGGGAGGCAGAGGAGCCTCTGTCACACTGAATTCCCAGTCCCAGAGCTGCTGAAGAACAACTGGACTTCCCTCATGGACATGAAGTCCTCAGTGGCTGTTCCAGTTTGGCACCCACTGGTGTGGCAGTTTCCCCATCCTGCTGGAACCTCAGCTCCCAGTTCCAGCTGGAGCATTGGCACAGGGACCAGCTCCAGAGATCTGTCTGTACCAGGCAGATGGTTTCTGCCAGCAGAGAAAGTCCTCGAAGTGGAGAAATGCTGAACCTATGTGAGATCACAGAAATTAACTTAGTGGATTTAAGAATAAGGTCCATAGACTGTTCAAAATAATCCGCTGTAAGTCTTTGCAGTGGTGCTCAGAATGAGGTGAGGAAGAAGTTTCTCCTGGATGTCTCAAAGCAGGCTTGGTATCCATGGTGGAAATGTTTCCTGAATGTGAGTAGGAATAGCATGGAGTGGGCCTGATGAAAACAGCAGGAGTAAAATATATCATTTTGTTATATATAGGCCATGGGCTGAGCATCCCTTGCAGGTGCAGGTTTGAAATCTCCCAGTTCTCCTACAAGTGGTGCTGACGCAGAGCTGTGATCCTGAGCAAAAACATTCAGACTGATGAAGAGGAAAGACATGAGCAATTTGAACTTAGGAGTGAAACATTTCCTAGAACTGAGCCTGAAAAAAGTCTGGAACAGATGAACAGGAAATAAGCTAATAATGGGATTTTACAATATGCATTTCCCATATAAGGCATTGAAATGTAGCATAGGCTTCATGGATTTGGTGGCTGATCTTTGCCTGTTTTGATGAAGATTTTAGGTCTCTTCCCTGTTTGCGTAGCTGTGTGTGTGAGGTCCTTTCCCCACTCCAGACTGAAGTGTTTCATCTCACCACTGTCGTCAGTGGTCCCTGGATGGACCATTCTAGGCCAGACCAGGGAAGAGAGCAGTTAACAATCCCCTCTTGCTGCCTTTTGTTTTTGTTGGGGAGCTATTTCCTTTAGCCCTTGAGGCTGATGCATAGGAAGGGGAAGAGAGGTGGAGAGCATGTGGTTCATGCTTCTGAAAATAAGTTCCCCAAAATCTGATGTGGGGAAAGGAAGCCCTGGCTCCACAGAGCCTGCTGTCTCCCTCAATAAACAAAGGACTGGGTTTGGGCACGTTGCCCGAAGTGTTGGTGCAGGGTGTGTTCCCATCCCCACTGCTCTGCCTGGCCTTTTAAGGAGATGTGACAGCGAGCTGGAGACATGGAAAGGTGTGTAATTCAGTGTGATTAATGAGCACGAGGCTCTTCTGCAGCTTCCCTCTTTCTGTAGCATCGCTTGGATTCCCCTCTCACCAGTAACTCACTGAGATTTTCAGAGTTTGGCCTCTTCTGCACTGTGAGTGCAATCTCCTGCCAGCTCTTATGCTACATGGATTTAGAGCCAACTACCTTTCCAAATGTGCTCTGTACTGTGGAACAGGTTTTGCTTGTAAATGCAAGGCCAGATGTTCAGAAGAGGAGAGCTCCCGTTTGGGCATCTGGCAGTCACTGCTGGGCCACAAACCCATCACAGCTGAAAATCTCAAATCTCTCTGCTTAGACAACACAGTACTCAGGCTGGCCAGTTTGTGCACTGCTGTAAGAGGTGCCTTTCTCCAAATAATTCAAGAGATCTTTCAAGACAGCACACGCCAAGTCATGGTCTCAGTTTTAAACCACAGCTTGTGCCTAACAAGTTATTTTGATTTCTTGCCGAGCAGGGGTTCACTTTCCAGTTACAGCTAATGTTTTCCTTTCCCTTTTCTTCAAAATCTGCTAACAAAGGCTAAATAAACAATGAAGGTAGGTCTAGTGGCTAGATAAGAAATAGGTCTGATTTATTAATAAATGTTCCTTTTTTTTTCCCAGTGACATATTCGATGCCATGTTCCCAGTCACACACATCGCAGGAGAAACAGTCATACAACAGGGTAATTCTTCCTCTCATTCTTCCTCCTGTGTGTTTGCTAGGGTCCTGTAATTCACATCTCTCCATTTGAGGTTTCACCCTCTTTGCTTAATGGGAAGAAAAACCATATTCCAAAGGCCTCCAAGTGTGCAGTTATATGGTAACTTCATGGATGCAGGTCTCTTGCTGCACGTGAAGAGAGCCCCACTCTGGTGGATCTCCAGGCTTTCAAAGTGCTTCAGTTAAATGTAGATAAACAGCACTTAAAATAAAAATGTTCCTCCCTTAACTGAAGATAGTCAGGAAGTAAACCTCAGCTCAGGATGCATAAGGGTGGCACAGGCAAGCTGAGAGTAATTAGAGATGGAAAATATTTTTATGGTTGTTGGGAATATTCAACACCTCATTGTGCTGTATCAGAGTTATCACACTTGGCAACTTACCTGCATGCCTGCAGCACATTGTGGAGGACTTCATTACCCTCAGGCTATATTAAAACCTCTTGAGTGTTTACCCTAAATGAAGTATTGAATCAATCAAAAGAAATAAATTAATGCAATTGAAGGGTATAAATAGCTAGAACACATAGTGATACTTTGATTTATGAAGGCAAATAAGCAAGGATGTTTCAGAAAATTAATCTCTCTGTAAGAAATCTGGTATACAAACCTGTGCAAATATGTACAGGATTAAATACAGGGACAGGAAGTTATTGAATAGCTTGGCAGACCTTCAGGAAACAATCACCTTTTGTATTTTGCTTCCAGGTGATGAGGGAGACAACTTCTATGTGATTGACCAAGGCGAGGTGGATGTAAGTATACACTTACAGTATATTTATTTTGAAGCTACAGAATAAAAGTGTGTACTTTGGCAGAGAGCTTGAGCCAGCCATGTGCTGTGGGTCTGTCTCCTTTCTTCAACTAGATTTCACAGGATTGATTTCATTACTTTGCTTTTGTTGTGTTAAGTTATTTGTTCATAATTTTAAATTTGGCATGTGTTGCATCCTAACTTACTTGTCCATTCTGAGCAGGAAAATGGTATCAAAACCAAGCAAATGACATTATCTTCAGAGCCCTAACCACACCTGGAGGTGTGCAGTCTTTGGCAGAGCAGGCCACCATGCTGGAATGCACCTGAGGGTTCAGATCAACCATAAAGAAAATATTTTCTTTAATCAGTTAGCTTAGCTCATGTGTTGTTTGTTTTTGTTTTCTTTTTTTCCCCCAGAAATTGAGATACAGCCTCAGGCAGTGAGTTTCATCTTAGAAACCTTAATTTGCTTTTAAAATTAGGTCCAAATATAAGAACAATGCAGCATATTAATAAAGCAGGGATTATTATAAGTGTAAAGTGATCTGTTAGACCACAAAATGTTTACAGGAGTATGCAGTGGTTTAATCAGCAAGTCTTTGAAAAGAAGCTCCTTTCTGAACCTGCCTTCCAAATCATAAACTATTTACCTCCTATCATTTGTCTCCTGTTTGAAACTCGCCCTTTTACAGTTTTGCTGCAAATTCCTTCACACATCTTATGTATCCACAGTAGCTGGGTAGGACAGACTAGCTCATTAGCAGCTTTACTCTTCAGATGCCCACATGAGCTTGGTTTGGCATATTTAAAGAAGAAGGTGATTTATTTTAAATCCAGGCAGGAGGCACAGAGTTATTTTAGTGAAAGTTATTTTCTTTTAGCGGTCTGTTTGTGTCAGGAGACCATCTAATTGGTATTGTTGGGAATTGAGAAACCTCACATGCTGCCTCTGCCTCTGGAAGTTGCTCCTCAGGAAATCCGTCTGACTCACTGTTCCTATCAGACAGCCCTCTCAATAGCAAACACTGCCACATCCACAGGGCCAGAAAATAAAAGGGCAATATTTATAGAACAGTGTTAAAATTTAGTTTTAAAATAATTGGCTTGGGACCGATAGGGAGCTAAATGAGTTCACTGGCTTTGAATCAGACCCACAAACACGCAAATGCACATGCTGAAGTTATAGATTAATCCTCTTTAAAAATAATTTGTCCTCTCTCAACACCTTTAGGAAAGCTTTCTCCAGTGTTCAGCTCAGAGATAGTGAGGGACTGAATGACAGCAGAAAACAGTTTGCAAAACCCTTGTAATTAATTGCAAAAGAGTTAATGTTCTATATGCACATATTGTTCTTAGAAAACAGTGACAAAATAGGGTTTCATTGAGTAGATTACAACTTTGATTTCGTGAACATTATCATTCCTTACTCCCCTAAAATCAGCCTATAGCTGCTAGGACAGATTAAAATGGACATATCCACCACAATGTCACCATGACACTTACAGAGACAGGTACAGACACCACCTGTGGGACAAATGCTTCCTGGCAAGACTTTAAAATGTAATCTGGGCTGTGCTTGTGCAGAGACCAGCACAGCTTCTGACCACCTGGCCAAACCCTTCTGTGACCAGCTCTGACACTGCCCACCTCAGCACCCCCTGAGGTGCCTCCTGATGCTCCATTTCCTCTGCCCTCCCCATCTGCTCAGCTTGCTTCTTTCTCCTTCCTAAGCATTGCCTAAAACTTCAGCCAAAACACCTCCAGAATTCCAGTGCAAGGTGCTGTGCAAGGCACGAGGGGTTTGCTCCTGCAGGGCTGGAAGTTCCCTGCAGTAACTGGGAAGGTGCAGGGGGGTGATCCCAGCTTTTCCCATCAGAACAAAGCCTGTGCCAGGACACCAGTGCAGGGTGAGTTGCTCCTGTGTGGGGCAGCAGCTTCCAGAGCCCCTGGGCATGCACCATCACCCCATATGGGATGCTCCCCAGAAGAGTTCTGCCACTTTCTGGGCAGAGCTGCTGAAATCCTTGTAGTCTGAGGAAAGCCCAGGCCAGGAGTAAGTGAGCTGCTGTTCATTTAAGCCTTGCCAGATACTTTTTTGGCATGCTTCCATGCTTCTCCAAGAAAAAAAAGTGACTTGGAGTGGAGACAATTGACCCCGAGACTTGGAGCCTCGAGCCATTCTCTGCCTGGTTCAGCTGGTGCTGGCATGTGCACAGAGGCTTTAACCCCAGGCCAGGGGCTCTGCTGCCATTCCCTGGTCTGCTTGGGATGGCAGGAATACCAGGAATGGTGGATTCAAGGAGCAATTTGCTCTGGGGTCATCATGACTGATAAACACCCAGATTTTCCATACACAGATGTAAAGGAGGTCACAAGTGTCATCATAAAATCCCTGCCCATGGAAGAAAGTCATGACAAAACCAAAAAACCAAAAAATCAAAAAAACAACAAAAAAAAACCAAAACAAAAAACCCCCAACCAAACAAAAAAAAAAACCCAAAACCCAATAAAATCTATCAACCAAGCAACCAAAACCAAACAGAAACCACCACAAAGTGACAATAACAAAATCAGTGTGTGGTGTTTTGAGTTTAAAAACTGCAGCATGTAAAAGTAATTTTTGTTCGAGTTTTGGCACAGGCACCCCAAAGACTAAGTAAGAACTTTCTAAAATTTTCCCTTACAAAATAATCTGAGTCAAATTAGAAGCACCATAAAATATTTTTTTAATATAATAGCACTTCATTCTCAACTCCTACATTTTCTTAGAGTATAAACAAGCCCTGTTAGCTTAGAATAAAATATCTGTATATTTTCTTCTGTGGGCCAAGGGAAGAGCACAAATTTCATGTGTAAAAGAAGGATTTTAGAATGAGGAAGAGGTAGGCCTTGGAAAACATGATTTTTTTCCCTCTCTTCTACTGTATCCTGCAAACCAGGGACACTTTGACCAAACTGGCATTATTGCATTATCAGTCACACTCTTCCTCCTTAGCACTTCAGGGTTGAGGAGAATTTTCTCTCATGACCTGTCCCTGCAGATGGGTACAGTGCACACGAGGTAGATGATGGCACAAACTTTGAAATCTTAGAGGTCACTTGGCTACTGGAATCTTTCCTGCTCAGACAAATGGGAGCGTGTGCCAAAAAGGAGCTGGCAGAACTTAAATTATAGTTTCCAGTAAAGATGTTGAAAGTACCTGCTAAAATATGACTTGCAAAAATCTCTAATCCACATTTCTAAGTATAAAGTGACTTCCTGTTTGTTATTTTAATCTCATAACCTCACATTTTTTTACTTTAAAAAGCGCCGTTGACTGCCCTTTTCAAACAGATGTGGGGTTTTTTTAGATCCAACATCTTCCTATTCTATTTAATGTCACAGCAATTTTCTCTACAGGCATTCTCAGGTTTTCTTCTTGTAAGACAACAGCAGCCAACCTGTAGTATGGTGAAAATTAAAATGAAAACTTTTCAGTGTTTTTTTCTTAAATTTCTGTATTTACTGTGCAAATCTCTATGTGAAGCTATACATGAATATTGTGGACAATAGATAAAATTATCTCTTGATTGTGGATCAAATCTACCTGAAGCCCTTATTTGTATATACAAACTGTCTAATTTGTGCATACAAAGATGAAAATTACACAGTGTTTTATGTGAGAATACTGTTGGATTTTAAAACTGGTTATATTTAATGGCTAGATTCCATAGAGTGCTTCTAGTTTAAATTCTTCCATCATCAATGAGTTTTCTAATATTGGAAGGTTGCCTTTTGAAATTTGAAGCAGAATATTTTAAAGTTTGGAGTTTTTCAACTTGAACTTTTAAGGATTCTTAAGGCAGTCTCCAAGTTCATATGTTCAAATTCAAACTTACAAATAAAACACTGCATTTGAGAAGACTACCCACATTAAAATACCCTTCATATCTAAGGCTTGTTCATTTTTCCAAGAATAAATAAAACTCATCTTCCTTTTTGGATAACAAATATTTAGGCTTGACAAGACACAAAGCACAAATTATTGCAAACAGATACAAGGGAGGGGACTTAAAACATAAGAATTACCATGCCTGGAACAAATTAGATTGTCCACACAGATCACAAAGTGGCAGCACAAAAAAAAAAAATGCTAGAAGCTAACTTGAAATCAGCAATACAAAATTAAAGATAAATTCACTCCAGTGAAGCTCAGAGATAGATGTTCATATCTTGCCTTCAAGGTAGAATGCTTATGGCAAGGTTCCTTTCTGCATCTGCCCAGGCTCATTCCTGTGGCACTGAATGTTGTGTGTCTGCAGCTTCTCCCAGTTAGTGCCCATGGATATCACAGCCCATTTGCCTCCTAAAAAATAATGAAATGAACCAAACTGTGTGATCCTCAAGCCTCCAGAAATTGCAGTGTTCATATTAGATGATGCAAAATAATAGAAATCCAAGGCACTTTTGCTCTGTGGGAAGTAGATGGTCCTGATGGCTTGGTCATATTTGGGCATCTGCACTTCTACTTTTCCTCTTCAGCTGCATGAAAGAAGGTTCCAGCTATTATGGATCTGTGACTGGCAGGTCAAGTGACAATTAGGAATAATTCATTTATGTACTCACCACTTGGGTGAGAGTTCACGAATGCCTAAAGCTGGCTTAGCCAAAACCTCAGCCCAGCATTTTTTAGGATAAATAGGGAGATCATCTGAGCTGCTGCCATATAAAATCGACTTTCATAAGCTGTTCTGAGCCTAAAATAGCTTTGCTTCCCACACCCTACAAACAGAACTTCTTTCCTTTCCACTTCTTTTTTAAAAATCTATTTTAAAGGGATTTATAGTGGAGCTGAACTCTGTTAAAGGGCAGGATGTAGTGTGCCATCAATGCACTTCATCCCAAGCACAGAAGTTGAGTGTTGACTTTGGCCTTTGCAGAGAATGAAGTCCAATGCTTTTGCTTCTAGAAAACAATTTCTTCTCAAAGTGTTTTCTTTTCCAGAGACTGATATTCGAAATGACATTTTATTGGGGGAGTGAGTGCTGGGCCCAAAGACTGTCAGATCAGTGATTTGGTTTAACCCCAGAGCACTTTAAACCTGACACCCTTAGGGTGGAGGAATGACCATTTGCATAAACTGTTTAAGGAGAGATGTCAAACATGTTTTGTACAGTCTTGTCAAGTAAGACAGCAACATTTAAGGAGTCTTAGAGCAGTTCAGTAGTGGCCTCTCTAAATAACAACTAAATAACAACTAAATTACAACTGTGCAGTGTTAAATGTCCATCCTTCACTTGCTCAGTCTCGAGTTTTACCAGCATAATTCCCCTCTCTGGGTTGCAGTCACATCCTGCACACTGCCTTAACAAGAAATGTCACCATGTTGCTTAAAAAATACGTGTTGGAATAAGTTTATTTTCCTGCTTATAATTCAGACCCTTCTGCAGTAACGAAATCTGTGTTGCTCAACAGAAGAGCATGTACTCTACACATACACATGTATTTTTGGTGTCATGAAAAACAGTCAAGGGTACCACGTCAGCTGACATTCAGGATGTGATCCAAAACCCATTGGAATTTAGATTTTCCCCACCATCCCTGAGACTTTTTACTGAAGACACATGGATTACTGTAGTGTAGCAAACCCCATGAACCCATCCAGTGCAATTCCTGCAGAAAGAGGATATCCCTACAGTCAAGTATGTTTCTGGGCAATTTTGCAGTGAACTAATATAATTTAGAAATGTTCATACAGTTTCACTGTATAACAAGCCTTTCAGAATCCTCATTTTATTCATCCATTTCTCCTGATTGTCTCACAAAAAAAAAAAAAAAGAAGCCACAGAATTACCTGCTTGTTTCACCAGGAAACTGCTTGGGTTTGCCTGGCTTTTTAAAAACTTCTTTTTTTGCTTTCATTTTTTCATCATGAGGAGAATCAAAAGTAGATTCAATGTTCTGTGAGATTTTCTTTCTGCGGTGAGTGTGAAAGTTTGAAAGGGAAGGCTGTTGCTGTTCTCTTGTGTGATATTCTCCTGGGTGACATTCATCCTGTCATGGTGATGAAATGAAGCTTTAGCTTTTGTGGCTTCAGCTTTTTCTTGGCAGTCTGCAACCACCTGCCTGTTTGGGATTATTTTTACCCTTTATTTTTAAGCCCCTTGATCCTCAGATGTTCCAGGAGCACCAGGAGCCACCACATTGCCTGGAGTTCAGCTGCTCCTTTTCAGCTGATACCCGAGAGGTCTCTTGATCAGCTGAACTGCATCGTGGCCTCATCCATCTCCTACTGAACCAGCATTTCACTGGCCTCAGTAGGAGCTGGAGCAAATCTTAATTGAATATTGTGAAGATAAATTGGGATTGATTCCAGCTGTATTTTGTAATAAGCTTTTTCATCATAAAACGAAGATGGAATTAAAATTAACACTGACAGGTTGTTGAGTTTTGACCCCAGTTCATTTATTTTGGTTGCCATCTTTTCTCATGCCCAGCTTGAGCACAACTCTAATTCATGCATTTTTTAAAAACTGCTAGTTTATTACTCACTAATTGGTGTCAGGTTATGGTCTTTGCCTCTGCAATACTTTTCTGCTTAAGATGAGAATACCTGCCATTTTTTTTCATAGTATTTTTCTTCACAGAACTTTCAAGCAAATGAAATGAATAGTGGTTAATTTCTGCTGTTACTGGTCTGTAACAGTTTGGGATATATTCTGCCCTGAGTAAACGCACCCAGCCTTTCCTGCCCTCCAAACTCACAGGCACAGTGACAGGATTGAAAGGGTTTGTGTATTTTATAGCAAGCTGCAGAATGCACAGTCCACAGCAGCCTTTGCATGCACTCTTATGGTTCATGAGCAGCATTGTGCATGAATAAATAGTGAGGAAAAATCTGCCCAGCAGACAACACCTGCACCAGTCCCCTTCCTCCAGGGAAGAGGGCACATAGCACTCAAGTGAAGGAATTCTTCTCAAATTAAACATCATCCAGGAAAAATATGGCAGCAGTAGTATCCATTAATACCATATTCCAAGAGGATATAGTACCTATAAAGGATGTGGGTCAAAATCTGCTTCCTGAGTTCCTAGAGCTGATGTTAAAGGGTCATTCTGCTTAGAGCTTCTCAAGTCCAAAGTCATCTTCAGTAAGGGAGAAGATCTATATAGTTACATTTAAATGGGTTTTGGAGGCACTAAGCTTAGGGAAGAAAAACAAGCTCCTTTTCAAAAGATATTTCCTTATTTTGACTGTTTTCCATTTCATGGCCATGGCACATTTCAGTAATCCTCATTACACATATCAACAAACCTCCTTCCTTCCAAGTCTGACAGTGTTAATAAAAAACCAAAGTTGTGACAGTTCTGCTTGTTGACTGCCTGAGCCTTGAACACAAAGGGGAAAACATGATGCCAGCTAACCATGGGAGCTGGAAACCCAGAGAGTAAATAAAGTCATTGTACTGAAGCAAGACAGCTTGAAATTCTGTCCACAGAGCAGGTTGTCCCCCTCTTTGGGGACCAACTGTTGGAAGTGTCATGCTCTTGTTTTCCTTCTGTGTCCCCAACATTGACAACTAGAAAGGAAATTGCTGATGGCCTGTTAGGTAACTGGCAGTCAGGAGGAGAACTCCAGCTAAGTCTCTAAGCTGCTTTTGCTTCTTTTGTCTCGTGTTGTGGTAGGTTTATGTCAACGGGGAGTGGGTGACCAGCATTGGAGAAGGAGGCAGTTTTGGGGAGCTGGCGCTGATCTATGGGACCCCCCGAGCTGCCACTGTCAAGGCCAAGACAGATCTGAAGCTCTGGGGCATCGACAGAGACAGCTACAGACGCATCCTGATGGTGAGTTTATGGGGAAGGGCTTCCCCATGCAGCTGCTGTTCTTCACTTTCCTTTGCAGCTCTGTGTTCAGAGTACCCTGGAGCTTCCACATGAAAGAGAGAGGCCATGACAAAATAGCGGAGTAACTGAATGAAGGGAGCTGAAAGAAAAGGGGACAGGAATCAGCAGAAAGGCGCTGAGTCAGAAATGCAATTGAGAAACATTATGCATAACTGCTCTGTGAATGAAAACCTCAGGAGGCCTCTGTTACCCACCAAAGCTATGCAAATCCTCTCCTTATCGTGAGCCTGGAAATATCTCTCAGCAGCACCCCTTGCCTGTGAAGTCTTTGTCTGATCTTGTATTACATTCCTCAAGGCAGGTGATGGAAAGTAAATCCAGCTCCACTAAAATAATAAAGTCTTGCTTGGACTGTGCCCTCCATCTTTGTTAGCCAGCACCCAGCCACACATACCATGGGGTTAGAGCTGCTAATGATTCATTGCTCTGCTCCTTTCAAACTCCCTCGTCCCTGCAGCAAAGCTCTGCAGACCTTTGTGGCACCTGGGGCGTGTGCTAGCTTATGGATTTGCTGTTAGTTCTTCAGTGGTGAGTTTATAATGGAAACTTTGACAGATAATTAACTTCAGTAAAGTCATAACTTTTTTATGAGTTTGTTTCCAATGTCCATGTGCATATCTTCCTTCTCCATAAAATATTCCTTTCTTTTTGATAATTAACAGACATTACTCTATGTAAAGCTTACTTCTCAATAGGACTTTTCTCTAGAAGTTGCATTGTTCCATTCTGATCTGATGGAAATGACACTGCTCTCTTGGATTAACAATTTTGAGATCATCTGTATTTCCAGTGGGTGTTATAGGAAACAGAAAAAACAGCAAAGGAACTGAATAGATTTTACCCTTAAATGATTAATTCTTAAGCAGCAGTGTACAAGTGATCTTTGTTTACCCTGTGTGATGACTGTTGGGTGTCTGTATGAGCACTGCTGGTGTTCACTCCCTATTTCATGGGCTGAGTTCAGTGTCACATAAACAAACATCATGCTGGCATTTGAGAGAGTACAGCTGATGGAAATTTATTCTATCCCAAAATATTCAGCCTGATGGCTCCAAGACAAAATAGACGAATAATTATAAAAAGTGTTTTGTCTTCTCTCTTGTGGGTAAACAGGATGAACAGTTTTGAAAGGTTTCCAGTGCAGGCAGAGGTACTTCTAAAACACAGAGAAGGAGAGTTTCTAAAGAGATGTAAGAGCCACACCCAACTTACTTGTCCCATGTCCTCCAAGGATGCATGGAGGGGTGTCTGGGATAACTGGTGTGATGAACCTACAAGCTACAAGGATGAATCCAAAATTCAAAAGTGAAGGAATGTAGGAGGGAAATAAATGCCAGGACAAGGCACATATTCCTTGGCTTTTTAAGCAGAGCTTTCTGCAGCTGCCTGTAAGCTTGTGGTAAGGAATTGAAGGGACAGGTTCACAGGCTTTGCAGCCTGGAGGTGATTTCAGTGTTGGTGTTGATGGAACTAGAGGTACCTAAAATCAGCCAGCCCTGTGAGCTGTCAAGTTTGGTCATGTGTCCATTATCATCTGATAGAACACTTCAGCAGATGAATATTTGATGCAGAGACAGGACTTTGCTAAAAGGATTTAAAGTCCCAAGTGGAGAAGACTGTGTTTTTAATGCTGGTTTTGGTCATACATACAAGCTGAGTATTATGGTTGTACTTCTGTTTGATTCTAGGGTAGTGCTAAGTGCTTTTCAAATTAATTCACATGTTCTCTGCACCAATGCCTGCTGTACCTTACCTAGCAAGCTCAGTTTCTGCAGTCAATGAGACCTTTTGATTAGTATGGATATATTTCTCTGCCTCTCTTGCTACTTTTGTTTTTTTCACAGTTGAGGCCACTAAAAATTGGTGGTCTGTTGCACTGTTAGATACCCAGACAGCATTATTGTAGTATTCCCAGTACTCAGATAGGAAATTTTTCATGGTAAATTATTTGCTGCAGGTATAGAAAATGTCCAATTTTAAATGCAGTCCATGGTGAATGCAATTTACTCATCCAAAGTGAGTGAATCCTGTCATCTTCCAATTTCTTTGTAGGTGCAGGGTGGATAATTTCATTGCTGTAGGTGAAATGGGACACCTGTCTTTGTGCAGTCGTGTGAGGGCAGGTTACAGTGGCTCTCTGCACATTTCCTCAAGCCTAAGAATTAATTACACCATGTTTCAGTGGCTGTATTTCATACTTGAAGCTGACTCCACCATTATGGGGCTGCTTTTGCTGTACTCAGTTCAAGTGCAGTAGTAGATGCCTCTCAACTCCCAGAAACATGGTTTCCTGCCATTTAGCCTCTAACTGGGTATTTGAATGTAGAAATGCTTCTGCCTTTAAGGAGTAGTAATGCTTAGGTTACCTTTTGAAATGTATGATTTAACATGGTTTCAAAACTTGGGAGTAAGCAGGTTTTTCTTTTCTTATTTTCTGGTTGCAAATCCTTTTGTCCAAGGAATAAATGACCTTTTTATGCCAAAGATATTTGCTGTAGTCAGATAAAGCCCTTCCATAGCCCCAGATAGTTATTTCTCTTGTCTGCATTCCTTCCCTGCCATGACCAGCCCCGTGTTTTCTCAGTCAAGTGTTGAAATTTTATTTGGGTTGTAAATATTTATTTACAAATCATGCCTTCAGATCCACACTTGCCAAAAAGATTTTATCCTGTCATGAGACACTTGACTCTCCACCTTGTTTCTCCTTGCAGGCACTATTTTGGTCCTTTGCTTTGCATTTAATATTTTCTTGTTTTTATTTCTGCTTAGTGCCATTTTCCCCACTTACGTGTCTCATTGATCCTGACTGGTTTATGGTATGAACAAAATGCATCTCAGGAGGTTTGGAGTTTGGGGTTTCCTTTTTATGGATGGACAAAGCCTGATGCAGAAAGTTCCTGCTGGCTTTTAGTTACAGTTGTCATCCATTTATTATTTAGCCTGTCCCAGAGGAAATTTGTTGAAACAGATATATTTCTTTATATTTCATTGTCTCAGCTTAGGTATCCTGATGGCTTGAAGGTCACATTCAAGTTTGTTTTAGCAGCTGTGATGATTGTAAATGTTGGGATAGCTCTTTTTGTCAGAACGTGCAGTGAAACTGCTTGGCTTTCACTGCAGTCCTTGACAAAGTATTACACCATGAAATTCATTGTATTAGATGGGGTACAAAAAACCAGTTCAACATGCTCCCTCCATGATACACTCACAAATTATCTGTCCATCTGTGTGTTCCATTTATTTCATAGAATCATCTCTGCTGAGTTACATACTTTTCACTCTGTTGCAAATTCTTTTATGTATATGTTCTCTGTGTGTGTGCACATGGCCACAGATACACACACTTGTGTACATATCCAACATTTATTTACTTACATTCTTCTGGGAGAGAGCAAAGGAATTTTTCTGCCATAGGCTTCTCCTGGAATTCAGTTGCTGCCCTCTTCTTTGCAATTTGGATTCGAGAGCATCACGGAATGGGGAACATCCCAGGGTAGTACAATATTTGTATTCTAAATATAGCAAATACCACAAATACCAGAGAAGCAAATGTCTCTATCCCAACATCAGATTGATCCCCTAGACAATTCTGTTCCCAGACTGAGAAAATTTGAAGTATTAATTTCTTGCAATTTCTTCTTTAGGAGGACTTGGTCCAGGATAATTTAACTACCCTCTAGTTTCCATGGTCCAAGGTACCTGGCTCTGAGAGTGGAGTTGTGTGGGATTCAATACATTTGGCCTATTTGGCAAAGTGCTCACAGAAAGTGAGTTATAACATTGGTTTGTAAGTTGTGACAAATCAAGGATAGTCAGTTCCTAATGTTATACTTCATTTTATTTATGCTATTTTCGGTTTCTTCTACTGTCTTTTTACAGCTTTGAACCCAAAACCAAATCCTTTAGCAAGTAGGGCTTTTTTTCAGCTGAGATAAAATAAAGTCAGGAGGATTTTGGGTCGCCATAAAATGTAGGTTGTGTGGTGGCCAAAGCATAAAGCAACTCCAAAGGCTGCAATCCACCTGACATCTGTGGCACAGAGCACCAGGACCGTGTGGGCTGCTTGGTGCCCATGGCCAGAATGCACAGGGACTCTTTTTTTCATGCTCCAGCAGGAATGCACACCCAAAGCATCACTCAGGAACAGCTTAATCAGGGATTAAATGGGGCTGTGCAGTCCTGAAGTCCATTCCAGCACCTCCTGCCAGGATAACTCCTTCTTTGAAACTTGAGTCATGCTTTGCCTCTTGATAGACATTTATTTGGCTTCTTACTGAAGGTGGGGATTTCTAGGAAGGACTCAGACAGCTCCACCTGAGAAAATGAATCAGAAACAAGACACAAAGAGTGCTGGAGAGACAAAGAAAGATTGGATTGGAGGAATGAAAATAAATATAGAAGAAAACACAGAAAGAGCAGTTGGAAATGAGGTGAAGCAGATGCTGAATAGGAACTCAACAGGACCTGTTACAATCTCTGGGGCATTCATTTTCCCCAGCCTGTGTATTGCTTAAGCTAAGCCTAGGCCTTGCAACGTTAAATGGTCCAAAAAATGGGTTTGAAGCCTTTTCTGTGTGGATTTGACACATGAGAGTGATCTTGTTTCTCCTTGGGACTGTCTCAGGGAGGAGCACTGCAGCTTAGAATATTAACAAGACTTCGTAATTAATGGGAGCCACTGCCTTTAAGGAGATGAGCTTGTGCCTGACAGCTCAGAACCAGGGAGAAAGTGAACAAAGGAGAGGGGGGGGAGAGGGAGAAGCAGAGACTATTGAAATAAGATATTAATAGGTTAGAAAAAACCAGAATTAATAAAGACTTTTTAAAACATGCCATCAAGAACCCTGCCAGTGCAGAATTATTCATGTACATTTACTATTGTTTTTATCTGGCTTAAGCTCTAAGATTTCTAGTGCTTCCCTTGGGAAACTTTTCTGTGAGAGAATAATTCCTTCATTGGAAAACTTTTTTGGTATTGATCTTAAGTTAGATTTTCTTAATTTTTCCCATTACTTTGAGCTATGTCAAGTTATGCTGTACTGAATTGCCCTCTCTTTCTGTCATATATCTGTAGATAATTATCACTATCTACTTAAAACCCCTGCCACAGTGCATGCTAGCTATGAGGATGACACACCTATAATCCCAGTGCTGAGCCAACAAATACAGGCTGCATTTGTTTTGCTCCTTCCTTATCAGCTCTCCCCAAGTGTGTTAGCATTTCTTCAAGCTCTGCTGCATTTGGGAGCACATTTCTGGAGAAGAGGTACCGAGACAGAATGTAGCACACCAGGCGCCGTCACATCTGAGCCACGGAGATGGAGCCTCTAAACTTCATTCCTGGATGATATCTTTGCCTGTGCAGACCAAAATAGCCTTGGCTGTGTTCTTGTTGCAGTCTGATGCAGGTCTCACCTCCTGTCTGTGAATCTCTTTCAGCTTTACAACTTGCAGGGGTCTTCTGTCAAGCATCTCTGCTTCGGATATGTGTTTTATTAGTTGTATTTTCCAAATGGATGCTCATTCTATTCTTTTCTAGTCCCATTTCTAATGTCTCCAGATCCTTTCTTGTTATTTTCCTGCTCTAGGGAACTTCCACCACCTCACAGTCTGTAAATGTTGGTACTGTCTTAATTGCTGCTGCTTCTAGAAGATCCATAAAAATATTGCATGAGGACAGACTCAGCACCTGTGCCAGGGAATGCACAGGTTGGCATTTCTGCTGAAGGTACCTGAAGGGTAGGAGAGGAGATGGTGATGCTGTTCATACCCCTGGCCTCTGCAGTTTGGGTAAAGCAACTAAATAAAACAAGTGTAAAAAGGACATCAGAAATCAGAGGTGACATTATGCCTGGGAGGGGATGAGAGGGATATCAGGCTGGCCAAAGAAGGTGAGAAGGAACTAGATGATTTTTAAGTCCCTTCCAACCCAAGCCACTCTATGATCCTATGAATCTATGTTCTCTCTCTCTTTGATGGGAGAAAAGATGGTTAATACCAATGGAAATAACATGGTTGGTTGGCTGTAATTCCACTGCAGTGTTGTTTTTTAGCTTGCACTACAGTACTGATCTCTCAAAATCCTTCCCCTCACTCTGCTTGTGAGAGCTGAAGCAGGAAAACACACTCAGGTAGAAACAATGTGTATAAAGGGTGAGCCAGGCTTCTCCTACCTGGAAATGAATTTGGGATCTGGTTGTGCCAACCTGGATCCAGCCTCGGATGCTCTGAAAAAGCAGAAAAAGCTCTTGTGCCTGCCTGGGCACCCTGAGGAGAAGCTCTGCTGTCAGGTGGCTCAGAGGAGACAGGGAGGGAGGGCTGGATGGAGCCATCCTGCAGGATGAGTCAGGAGCCATCAGCTGGGTCACCTTGGCTTTCAGTGCATGTGCTGGGAAGCAGCAGCCCTAAGCCCCAGCCACTCGCTCTTCCCTGGGCCCATGTTCTCCCTGACCCCTGTGGGATCATTCTGAGACAGGGGATACTCCAGTCAGTGTAGCTGTGCATTAAGAGGGGTTCTAGATACTACGACAATACAAAAAATTGTAACAGCACATTTAATTAATTATTTCCACTTCAGTTTTGCTTTTGCACTTGTCTTTGCTGTGGATTCTGTAGTGCTGCCCTGGCTTAGTTTAGCCAAGGCATAACACACTTGTGCTCCTGGAGGAAGTGGTGGGCTCTTCCTCTCTGGGCCAGGTGGGATGGCTGCAATTCCCACCTTCCTGGTCTTGTCTGCATCTCTAAATACTCGAAGCCGTGGCCAGGCATCACTTATGGCTACTGATTACTGCTTCTTAAAATTCATCTGTGTCCGCAAGTCATTTAAAAAGCATTTTCCACATCTGTCCCTGGGTGTCCCAGCCCATCGAACTAAACCACCAATCTGCTTTTCCACAGCTGTCAATTTTGCTGCTCTCGTTTCCACTCGATTGCAGGGAGGAAAGCAACAACTGTGCAGTGTCCAGTTTTCCATTCTTTGTCTCCCAGCGAGCTGTCAGAGGCTGGCGTGGTTCGCAGAGCCTCCTGTGTTTGAAGTTCTCTACTTTTTTTCTTTCTGGCACTTCAAATGCTGCCGGGGCCCCCCGAGGTTGAGAACCAAGTTTGTCAGACAGAGGGGTCAGGCGAGGGTTAGCGATGCTATCGCTGAGCACGACTGTCATCACCAGCCCCCAGTCATGGCCAGGGAGCCTCAGGAGCTGCTGCTGCTGCTGAGCCAGAGCTACCTGGGGACACTGGCAGCTCCTGGGCTGCTGTGGCTGTTTGGAGAAGGGGTGACCCCGGGACAGGGGCACAAACGGGAGCTGTTCCCAGAGGAGAGCACCTGGCAGCTCCAGCTGTGCTGGGGTCCCAAGGTGGAGCCAAAGCCTGGTGATGCTGCTGGAAGGATTCGTGGTGCTTTGGGGGTTCTTGCAGCCCCACCTGCACAGCATGTGTAGGAGGAGGGGTGATACTTAATTCTTAGTTATATCAGTGCCCTTGAACCAGCCATTCCCATTTTCATACCCAAAACACTCCTGAATGCTTCCAATACCAGAGGGCAAATGTTTCTTCTCCTTTGCCCTTCTCTGTCTCCACTTTCCCAGCACTCACAGGTGGTCACTTGGAGGAGGAGGAATAGAGAAATGGCTTTTTCTATGGCAGACACTGACATTTGCTTACATCCTCTCTTCCCAGTCTATGAATAAATGGCATCTTTGTTTTCCTTTCCTTGAGAAGATCAGGGTAGCATCCTTGTGTTGTGCCTTGTAGATTTGAGTGGGAGGCACCAGGCAGCCTTTGACATCCCCAGGAAATCTGCCCAGGCAGGAGTGATTTGGGGTGTCACCAGTGTGGAACAAACTGCCTGCTCCAAGGAAGGCCCTGGAGTTCCTCCTTGGTACCTGGGAAGAACTTCTTTATGAGTCTTTTGTGTCACTGCCGAAGGAACTCAGGATGCATTCATTATTTTTGTGTTGGTAAAATTTCTTCATAATTATTCCTACATGAATCACCTTCAAAAATGCGTGCTGGAACAGTGACTTGTGGTTTCTGTCTTGCTGATCAAACACTGTGTAAGGAGAACGTGTCTTAGAAATTTATCACACAACAAAATCTTAGAAGAGTGGGAATGACTGTGCTGTTGGCTGCACATACATTGATGGATTGTCTGCCCCCAAATGCTTAAATCTTGTTAAAATAATAATATGAATGGATTGCTCAGCATAACAATAGATACAACACTGTGCAGAATATTAACCAGGTTTACAGGTAAACACATTTGGCATTAAAAAGTTTTTAATCTAGAAGGATGGAAACCATGAGGGAGACATTTTAAGTTTTATCCTACTTTGTAATTACAAAGAGCCTCATTGGCAATGAGACATATATTGAATTGGCTAAATAGTTAATTGATGAAGTTCAGGCTTTAAAATGAATGCCTTTAAATGGATGCAATTCATCTGCAGTGTCCAGTAACACCAGTAAAGTCAGTGAAATTACAGCAGGATTGAATTTGAGTCCTTCTGTCTTTGCTTATCAGCAATACAACTTGCCCAGACATTTTATGGGGAAACGTTTGCCTGAGGCTGTTTACACTGGCTATGCTTAAGATTTGGAAGGGGAGGGGAAAAAAAAAAAAAAAGAGCAGATGTAGGAAGAAATCACAAAAATACTTTGTGTAATGTTGTGCCTCCTTTTTCTCTCTCCTGTAATAACAGGGCAGCACTCTGAGGAAGCGGAAGATGTACGAAGAATTCCTGAGCAAGGTCTCCATTTTGGGTCAGTTGCCCTTTGGAACTTGGATGTTGGTTCCTCTGTTATTGGCATTGGCAGGATGAATTTTGATCTTTGATGGCACGATGAAAGCAGTGGTGCTCAGACAGAAGGTCTCACATTGTGTTGTTTCTGAAGGAATGAAAGTGTCAAGGGTCCTTTTTGTTTTTCTCCTTCTTTCCTGTGCACTGCCCATGGGTTTGGAGCACACATTAAAGGTGGAGCAGGCACACACTGGTACTTTCAGTAGCTGCTGCTGAGTAAAGATCATGTGGATAGAGCAGGAAGCAGTGCAGAGATATAAATTTGTCATAAAGTCCAGTTACATCCTCCCAGGGAACAGGTGAGAAGCTTTTTCCTGCAAGAATACGGTGTTTATGTGCACTAAACAAGCCAACCTTACAAATCAAACTGGACTGATCCTTTTTTTTTCTCTGCATTTTACAGCCCCTGTCTCACATTCTTAAAACATCTGTTTAGCTTCTTGTCCATGGATTTTGTTTCCCTTTGATTAATGTGATAGCCACGAAATTTGGGCATGTTCTTGATGGCCTTCAGTAGGAAAAACAACAAACCCATAATGCCTGACCAATCAATCACCATTAGGAGAACAAAAGCCTCTAATAAGGAGGACAGTGTTAGACAATACAATGAGCTGTTGATTCTTTAGGAGAAACATCATGTTTTTGCTGGGGCTGTTTGGAAAAAAACAGTTCAGGATTTATTTACTGTATAATTAAAGTATTTATATTTCTACTTTAAATTTTCTTTTATTTTTTTTATGATATTCACCTACCATTCAAACTGAGGTACCTGAAATATGAGTGTCTCAGTGAGCATACACTTGAACTTCTGAGAGGTGCTATGCATAAGATTTTCAATTATATTTATGTGCTTAAAGTGAGGCCAAGTATGTTGCTCACTTATTAATGAAGTTTTCATCATTTTAAATCCTTCTTTTATGCTTAATTTAAATCTTCCTAAATTAAGAGCACAAATTATACCAAATTACAATGAGTATTTAAAGAAAAAAAGAATCTGTGCACCTGCACTAATGAGGAGCAATTACAACAATGAGACATCTCAAAACAATTTCAGAGTAGAAAGGTTATTCAGAGATGTGCTTCCTTAAACATGTGGTTTGCAATGTAATTAGAGCCTAATTTGTAGTGTGGCTTTTGAATCTCAGTAAAAAAAAAAAGAGGAAGGACTTCAAGATTTGAACCTTTTTTAAGTACAGAAAAGCAGTGAACAAAATAAGACATCATTGCAGGAACATGGAAATTTAGGTGAAATGTGTAAGGATCTCTTTGACATGTCTAAAACGTAGATGGCACCTGCGAGGCAGAAATATATTTTAGAATCTCAAAATGGCACTGAAAAGTCAACTTCACTTTATCCCTTAATGTGGTCAGAACTCAGTGATTTCCTGGTGGAAAAACCTCTACCTGCTTCTTATGTTTCTTTTTTTCCAAGGCCTGCCTAGTGTCTGTAATTAGCCACATAATTGCAAAAGTCATATTTTTTTTTTAAATCTAAGGATTTTTTTGGGTTATCAGTAGTTGCTTATAGTGTATCAAACAAGATATGAAAGACGTGATTATTTTGAATTTTTCTTCTGGAGTTTAATTAAAGTCGTGAATTGATATGTACAATTTAGACATTGCAAAAAAATTGCATGTGGTCTAATTTATCTGATACTTCAACTCTGCCACTAAAACTTGTAGAATATTCTATATAATGCTCTGGAATATTCTATATAATGCTCTGTTTTCAAAAATTATTAACCAATGTATTTGTAGTGGTACAGTTCCCTTAGACAAAAGAGAGACACTTCGTGACTAGAGCTAGAATTAGCTTTGAATTTTTCATAAAGCCAACAGAAGAAGAAGTTTCAAGAGACTCTTTCTTTTCATTGTTAATTACTGAGTTCTTTAAAAAAAAAAGAAAAGTCTTCTCTAGTCTGCATGAAGGAGTTTCATGCTTATTTTTAATCAAACAGAGCAGTTTTTGAATGTTGCATTGGCAGTATGGGCTTGGTCTTGATCTTAGTTCTTCTGCAGCAAAGGTCACAAACACACCAGGAAAGTGCTTTAGGTGAGGAAAATGTTAGAAACAATCAATTTCCCAAACAGCAACAAGAAAGTGGCATAAAAACATGATGATGTGTCAGTCAACTCAAAACTTACCTTTGGTGCTTTGAGCACTTTGGTCTGGTTTTGTTACAGACTCAGTGTCCTTCTGAGCTCAGCCAAAAGGCATTTTTTTACTTTAAGGAACTTCCTTTCACCCTCACACAATCCTTCTAAGCAATATTTTGAACAAAATGGGGAAACCAGAGTCTGATGGAATGGCACACATCTAATCCTGGTGTCAGAATCTGTATCTCAACTTACATTTGTTCAATAATTCATAGTAAGTAGAAACCAGCAGAGCTCTGGGACGTGAATTTCAGCCCAGCTTTTTGAGGCAGTGAAGGTTAAATCATCGTATTATCTACTGCTTTTAATAACTTTTAAACCTGTAATTTTTCAGTCAAATCTGATCAAAGTACAAAAGTTCAAGTACAATTCACTGTCTTGAATTCTCATGCAAATGGCTGTTGGAGAGAAACAGGGGGTGGCACCTCCTCTCTGAGGGCAGGGCAGGTGGAATCCATCCCTTGGCAAAGGCAGGGGAGGGCACTGGGACACTGAGCAGCCCTGGATGTGCCCTGTGCAGGCTGTCCCTTGCCAGGGTGGGGATTTGGGGCAGGGGCAGGTGGGTGATGGGGACCCCTATCACAGGCTGCATTTGCTCTGTTAATCCTAAAACAGACCCATCATTTTTAATTACGGAATTTTTTTTGGAAGTTTTATAACTTTTCTCCCTGAAGTGGGGGAATGAAAAGGAAAACATCCTGCTGGCAAATGAGGAGGTGCCATTTCAAGCACCCACAAACCTGGATGCCTCTGGTCTCCTGCTGCTCGTGCCACCAGGGTCTGGCCATTGTCTCTGGAGGTGTCACCCATCCTTGAGATGGGCACTGCATCACCCACCCTGCAGCCCAGCAGGAACTGGGAGCAGCTCTGGTGGAAACACTGCAGGACTTGTCCTGACACCTGGTGTGGGATGTGGTGAGGGAATTTCAGGTGCTCCCACATCTCCAGGCAGCTCCTCAGCTGCTCCAGGCTGTGGCAGTGCCAGGGCAGCACAGATCAGATTGCAGGCAAGGGGAACCAGAGCCAACTTTTCCTGTCCAACTTTTGAGATTGCTATCTGGGTGATTACTGATGGCTAAGACACAATGAATAAATACATTCATGTTTCCCAACTGGAGGTTCGTGCAAAGTGCCTGGATGAAAGAAATGTTTCTTTTATAACAGAACCAGGCACGGCAGAGCTGTCAGTTTAGATATGAATCTTCAGCCAAAGTTGGAGTGTTTTTATAATATAGTTTTATGATCTTCAATATTTTAGAGTCCCTGGACAAATGGGAGCGGCTGACAGTGGCTGATGCACTGGAACCTGTCCAGTTTGAAGATGGAGAAAAAATTGTCGTGCAGGGAGAGCCTGGTGATGATTTCTTCATTATTACAGAGGTAAGATTGGCAAGCTGATAAACTCTGTCATTTCCTGGTAAAGATCAAGGCTGTGTATTAAAGACATTTGGGTTCAGTTCAATCTCTTACTTCAGCTTAAATCTAATTCCACTTAAAACAAGAGACCTACTCAAAATTCAAATGAATTCAGAGACCAGTTCCATGGAATTGTCTTAAGTGAGACAATCTTTCCAGTAAACTGAAAATGCAGAGTAATTTTGAGGTATGCTTGGTGTCTTTACTGTTTGAAGGTTTGTTTTCTATGGGAGATTTTTCTAGTTCAAAATTTCTGATACTGGTCAGTCACAGAGTACATGGATTGTTGTTCCCAAAGGGACTTAGAGGGGTTATTACAAATGCACATCTGTAAACTGGAGCAGGAGACCTGATCAGAAAACAGATAATTTGTTCTTTGTTTTGCCTTAAATTCAGTCCAAGTGGCTGAGCCATCTTCTTGTTTACTCTGACACAGGCAGACAGATCTGTCAGGCAGCTGAAAATGCTGACATCTTTTTGGGAGATTATCTGACACTTCAGTTCCACCATCTCACTTCTGCAAACAGATGCTGATGGGGCTTTCCCCCCCTCCTCTGACATAAATATTTGGATCCTTGGTATCTCACACAAGTACCAAGGCACTGTGATGTAACAAGCTATAAAGAGGTACTAGAGAGACTCAGACTGAACAACAGGAGAGCATTAGGCTATGATTGTCTGTGGATTGTGAGTGTTCCTATGCAAATCTATACACCAGAAATAGCCAACATATGGCTGTGGTGACAGTTCCAGGTGTTACATGACCAGCAATGAATTCCTGTGGTGGCACAGGAACTGGGAGGGAGCTGGAAGCCCTCAGTGTGGGAGAAGGTGGGTCAGAGGGGTGTAAGAAGCTGGTCACTGTGTGGCCTTGGGACCCAGTTGTATGTACACAAAATGCATCCCAGGCTTTGCTTTGCTTGCTCTTTATCTGTGGATTTTTGGACAGGTGCCTCCATGCAAAGTATCCAGAATTTGATTCATAATCAATATCTGACATTTGAAATTCCATCCTTCTTTCCTCTTGAGGGTCGGAAGTATGTATTTTATTTATGAACATAGCTTTTCTTCAATGCTCACAAAATTGTCAGTGCAAGTAACTGCACCTGTCTATCATACAGAGACAATTCAGGAACTTTAAAGATGTGACAAGCAGTGACCCCTGAAAAATATAATGTCAGAATAAAAGAGACTAGATAGTAGATAGGGAATCTTTTTTATCAAGATGTTTAGTATATGAGAAAAATTTAGGAAATTGAAGATTTTCCAGAAATATGGAATTTTCATTGCTCCTAGTGTTACTGAGTGTGCTGTTATTCCTTGCAGCAGCAGGAGACAAGGAAAATCTAATTTTCATAGCCATTGAATCCCATGTGGAAAATTGGCAGCTTGCTTTAGAGTTACCAAGGGCCTTTATTTTCCCCTTCTCACTGAAACAGCTGTTAAGACTTGAATGGTTAGAAAAGCATTAACACAACATTCTGTAGAAAGTATCTGCTCACCTCACCCTTGCACTGAAAATCTGACTCAGTTTCTCATTTTGGAAATTGCCTATATTTTTCTGCTTTAAAGAATGAACATCCAGTTTCAACTATTTCTTGTGCTGCAGCAGTATTTCTGCCTGCTCACACATAGTTTAAGCTTTATATTTTAAACGTGATTTTTACAGGAGTTTACATCCTTGATTTTAAGCTTTTCTGTAGGAAAAAAATCGCTTCAAGTCACCAGGAAGACATTATTCTACAACCTGGTTGAAAGTAGTTTTGGCTGGTTTGTTGTCACAATATGTTGAAAAGCCATTAGCTTCTTACATATGCTTTTTGATGTTTGTGGTCTTCTAATCCAAACCACTAGAAATGCAGCCAAGTTGTTTGGCTGCTGCATATGCAGAAAACCATTTCATATATCACTAAAATGCAGCCTCCTTTGGAGCACAGCATGGCCAGTACTACAAAGTTAACTGGGCCACATGATTTTTGGACAAGGTACTCATTTACCTTTTTATTTACTCATTTTGCATTTGATGCAGCCCAGAAAGCCAGTTGTGTCCCGGGAGGGGATGCTGCTCCTCTGCTCTGCTCTCTGTGTCCAGATCTGGGGTCCCCTCCCCAGGGGAGGCCACTGAGATGATCAGAGGGATGGAGCCCCTCTCCTGTGAGGAAAGGCAGAGGGAATTGGGATTGCTCAGCCTGGAGAAGGCTGCAGGGTAACCTACCTGTGGCCTTCCAACACCTGAAGGGAGCCTGCAGGAAAGATGGAGAGACTGTCTGCAAGAGCCTGGAGTGACAGGACAGGAGAATGACTTCCAAAGAGAGTAGGTTTAGGTTAGATATCAAGGGAGAAATCCTCCCCTGTGAGGGTGCTGAGGCCCTGGCACAGGGAAGCTGTGGCTGCCCCATCCCTGGCAGTGTCCCAGGCCAGGCTGGACAGGGCTTGGAGCAGCCTGGGATAGTGGAAGGTGTCCCTGCCATGGCAGGGGGTGGAATGAGATGAGCTTTAAGGTCACTTCCAACCCAAACCATGCTGGGATTTAACATTCCGTGTTTTTAGGATCATTCATATCCTGCTTTAGACAAATCAGTTATTACTTTATAAGGCTTTGGTGCATCCCAGATTCTGGTTCCAAGTGGAATCTTGTGACTCCTAGCATAAAAGCTTGTCTAAGGCACCCAGGACTCACACATGGATTTAAAATAGTTAAACTTCATAAATTAGTCATTCACTCTGGTTAGCCTGCCCTGCTGCCTTGCTCTGTGCCACCCTTTGGGACATTGTAAGGACATGGGTCCTGCCCAAGGATGCAGCCTGTGAGTGGATTGGCACCTTCAGGATTTGCAGACTGAAGAGAAACCACTGAAACCTTTTGAAAAGGAGACTGATAGTCCCAGTGATGATCAGAACAGCAATTCCTGCTTTAAACTAGGAATATCATCCTAGTTAGTATGGATAAATCTAATTAGTCTCCCCTTCTATCAAGCAAACACATTCACCTTTTCTGTGTATTTCTTACTATAACGTTTTTGTCATGGCTTTCTGTCCACCTTCCTCCCTCCAGTGTTGCAGAGTTTATTTGGGGTGCAGGTTGTTTGAGTTGTAGGTTGTGTGAATGGAAATGCTACAGTGCTTCTTGGAAAGTGAGGCTGCAGCAGGAGCTCAGCCAAATTATTAGAATAACAGAAAATGTGCACAGGGAAGAATCACAGGAAACCAGAGCTTTTTAAGTTCGCTGCTCACAAAGCTGTTTATGGTTCATTTTTTGCTAAGAAGTCTAATGAGAAAAGTTCCCTGAGCTTCCAGGACAACTGCAGTTTTTTTGCCATCCTAAATCTTCACAGGCAGCAGTAAGATGTTTATTTGCAGTAATTTGGGTTCTTTTTCTGTTTAAACATCAAGCAGCCTTGAACAAGCTTTAGTTTTAATATTTAAAGGCTGTGGTTTTTATTTTTTTTCCAGAGATAGAATTATTGTAATGTTTATACCATATTCCTTAATGTGAAGATAGGATCAGAAGTGAATGTCTGCTTACAAAAGCAAAGTAACGACTTCTGTGAGATTGATTTACTGCACTTGAAACTGGTAATTAAAGAAAAAATAATAATAATAAAGAAGCAGCCCTGCAGTTTCTGTATTTTCAGATATTTCCAGGTCTTACTTTCCCACTATGGTTTTCACACAACAAACTCGGGCTTTCCCAGACCAGACAGATGTGGAATGTATCTGCTGGATTCCAAGGTCATGGAATTATCCCATATGAGATTCCTGGCACAGAGGTGAAAAACTTTAAGCACCATGAAACAATTGTTGCCATAAAGAATTATATTTTGGCAAGCGTAAATCATAACAGATGTACGGTTTCTAACAAATAAATTTGCAGTTGTGTTGTGCACTGCCACACTGTGTACCCAGCAGTGGGGAGGATTTATTCATCTGACTTCAGATAACGCAAATATTTTTAGCCAGCATTTTAAAGTGGTGGATGCAAAGGCATGTGAGCTTTGTGGAGTTAAAAGTCCCTTTAAATGAGATGCCAGTTGAACGGGGCCTGGTTTTATTCCCAACTCGTGCTTTGCCACTGACTCCAGCTCGAACAGTAGTTCAAACCAGTGGAGTAGTGCTCTGAAACTGGAAAGAAAAGAGTTTTTTGCTGTTGTCTAGGTTACTGAGAAAGGTAGCGACAATAGTATTAAAAATAGCGGTTATGATCATGTACCACTCTCTCAAGTTCAGCTTCCAGCTTGGCTGGGTGGCACAGTACCTCGAAGTCTGTAAGGCAGCTGCCAAAAATGCAGGGAGCTGCAGCCTGCTGGGATTTCCAGCTGCCACCCCTCCCCTGTCAGATCCCTGCCCGTGTCCTGGGACTCACCCACTGTGCTCAGGGACTCTCTGAACCTCAGCTGCACACCCAGAGCTTGCTGAGCTGCTGCCATATGGCCCTAATACTCATAAAGTTTGACATGGTTTAAGAAAAATGTGTGCACAGACACAAACGTGCGCAGGTGGAGGAGGAGAGAAAAGCAAAAGGTTTCTGACAGGGCCACGCTGAACCTGGGGAGCACAGCTTGTGGCTGCCCTTTAAATGTGCAGCCTGTCATCTGCTCCCAGGACAGGTTGCTTTAAGTGGTGCAGAAAGCATAGAAATAAATCTGCATGAGAAGTAAAACATTTCCAATTAATAGCTGGTCGAGCTGCCCAGCAATCGCATGCAGCAGCCTAAAAATAAAAGACCTAAAAATAGAAGATAATTCACAGGAGACAATTCAAGGAGAAATGGACCCTTGGTATCAAGGAGTTTGGCATTAGATTTTTGTTTTCAGCTTTAAAAAACAGTGTATTTAATTGCAGATTTGTGTTAAGTTACAGAGGGCACTCCTCTGCAACTCCTTTGTGAAAAGCACTTATAAAAATCTGAGGGTTTGTATTCTTCTTTATTATCCTGCTAGTTAGAGAGGAGGCATGGTCAGGGAATCTGATTTTCAGTCTAACCTGTTCAGTCTGTGGGCAGAACATTGCCCTCCCTGTTTCCCCATCCCCTAATGACACCTCTTAAAGGTGAAGAAAAGCTTAATGGAAAAAGGCATAAATTTCTGTCACTACTGAAACCAGGCAATGGGAATAGCAAAATTGACAAATAAGAGAAAAAACCTCTCTGATAGTGCAGAAGGTCTTTCAGAATTAATGCCTAGAGCTGCCTAGTTGAAAGAAATGAGTGAAATTAATTGGTTAATGGTCATTTTTCCAGCACTATCCTTGGCTGATCACGTTGGAAACAGCCCAGTAATTCCTGGTGGGGGCAGCTCCTTCCATGCTGCTGTTGACATTTCAAGTCAGGGCCACAAACTGGCTCCGGTCTGGGCAGGATCCGCTGTGAGTTCTTGACGAGAGTGTACTTGAGATAGTGTCCTGTAGGTGAAATCAGTGTTTCCAGCCCTGCTGACACTCTTGGCACACTCTGGAGCGTCTCTGCACAGATGCAGTTCAAAGCCTGTAGGTGGAACAGTGTTTGTAAACTCTTCCTGCCATGGTAACCTGCCTCTGCCTCGGAAGGGCACCTGGTCCTGCACAGAATTGGGCCTTTCTGCAGGAAAACTCGACTTGAGTCTTAAATTACACAAGGAGCATCTCAAGATTTATGATTTAAAAGCTCCTTAAGGAGGAAAAGAAAAAAAAAAGAAAAAAGAAAAATAATAGCCCAATTGTTTCCTGCCCTAAATCGTTGCTCTTTGACATTCTAACCTAAGAGAGACCCCTTTGGCACCTACCCCTGCGACAGGCAGGAGAACTACAAAGTAAACTCCTTCCGTAGGGATAATGAAGTCACTGCCTTAGGCACACTCTGCTATCACACCTGATAATCTCTTTAAAACACAGTGCGATTAATTATTAATTAGGAAGATGAATGTTGTCTAGAAAAGGAGTTTCAAAGGCTACAAATCTGAACTGCTTAGTGTTACCAGGATTTTGTTGATACCAAAAATGTTTGTCAAAGGCAGTCTGCAGCGACTCCTAATGTACCCAATAAACAAAATATCCTGAATAAACAGAGCCAGCAGGCACCAGGGCTCTGTACTCTGCTTATTTTTAACTGCACGGACATTGTTTCCCACAGAGCTCTTACAGGAAGGGGACGTTCGATTTTCTTGATATCACCCAGTTGTGCTGGAGCAGCAGCATTTTCCACTGGCCCAGCTACAGAGTTCCTCTGTGCTCAGGATCCATTTTTAATGGCCAGCTGACGTCAAAGATGCAAAGTTGGGTGTGTGATTGGGTCCCATCCTGAGTAGGGATGGAGGTGAAATATTTTGTTGAGTCAAAGAGACTAAAATGTCAGCTAAGTCCAGCTCTTGTTAAACTCAATTTTAACTTCCATGGGCAGTGGGTCAGGCTGCATATCCATGGGATTATGTTTCATAGGAAGCAAATGGCTGCTCCCTTCCTTCTTCCCACCAGCCATGGAGGACCTGGCAGTGACTGCAGCTTTTGACCTTTCCTTCCAGCCTTCTCCAGCCCCACCAATAACCACTGCAGTGCAGTCAACCTCTGGTGAATTCTGCAAAACCTGGAACCTCAGAAGTGATGTACAAGGAAGCATTTTCCTAATAATTCTGTGAAACTTCAGATTAGCCACTATTTCTAGTCTATTTTAGAGCTTTGCAGATTTCGTTCCTCATTTGTGGCAGAAACCAGGACAACTGTATGTAAATTCCGTGAGTTGCTATGAACCCAGAGAGTGGAGAATAACATATGATAGTTTGAAAATGTACAGTTAAAAAAATGCTGTCGAACCCAGTCATGACTCAATCTTGAGTCCACAACCAGAATTAAGTCCTCTTGCTTCATCCTTCTGCAAAACCATTAATGTCAGATAGCTTTTACATTAGGGAAATGAGTCATGTTGAAAAAGAGGTCTGATGGAAAGGAGAACAGTGTAAAAACAATGTGCACAGCCAATGGTTGGTGGTGGTAAAGAGTTTTCACCTGGATTTGGCCCCTCCATGTAGTATGAGATAAATAATTTTATAATTAAATACCTTTAAGTGTTGTATGTCTATAACACATGCAACCTTTTAACCAGCTCATTCCTTTTTACCTACATGAACATCTCATGAAGGCCACAGGGCTTTTATCCTCACCACACCTTCTGATGAAGTGTGTGAAGCAACCTCTGTGTTGCATGGTGTGAGCTGAAGCACGGGGCACAAGAATTGGGATAGCTCTTCATTCCTGAAAAAACAATTGATGGGAATTAGACACCTTGAAGGTCTAGACCTTCATGATTTTGCTTATGAAATGTCCAGGGCAGACAAACAGTGGGAGCCTGTGACCAGCACTCCATTATTCATTCCTTTAGGTTAAATGTTACCACCCAAAATTGATGGGTGCTATTTTATACTACAGGTTATGTGGAAGTCACTTGCTCTTTGTATTGGCAGAAATGTGTTGATTTCTTCCCTTGTTTTTGTAGAAAGGTCTTTTTCATAAATCAAAGGTTGGCAAATAATAAAAATCCAAGATTATTTACTGGCTAAAGGAATATTTGCAGTGTCTTTGGCTACATAGTTCAAAGGATTTGTCTTCTTTTGGAAAGTAGCCCTAGAACTGCTGATCCTTAGCTCTAACATAAAAGCTGTCCCAGGAATGATGCTATCAGCAGTCCCTGAGGGCTGAAATGGCAGCTGAGGAGTGATGTGCTGGTGGTCTTCCAGGACACCAGGAATGAGGACATTGCTTATGTCAGCACCATAATGTGCACACAGGACCTGCTGTGTTCTGTCTTTGGGATATTGATAAACCTAGGTCTTGAAGCACAATTCCCAGGAGGATGCAGTGCAACCACACTGTTCCCAAAGGCTTAAAAGTAGTTTTCCCAGCCTCTTTTTGCACATGCTATACCCGGCATAAAAAAAAATGCATGAATGTTTCCCCGGTTCACTTTTGACATGACAACTTGTGTAGGAGTCTCCAGTCTCATTCAGCTGTAATTTAAAACATCTGATTTGTAAACCCATAAAATTGAAGTTTATGCTGGAATGACAGACACACCCTGGCCCTGTACCACTATGGGATATGTGGAAATCAGGGAATATAAGGAAATCATTTGGTGTGCAGAGAAGTAAACTCCAAAGTTAGTGATTGGCAGTTTCATTCTTAATATATGCATGCTCCATTTGAATTTGCATAAAAATCAGAGTGCAAGATTTTCTCTGTGTTCAAAGCAGCCTCTGACTTCTTCCTGAGCTAATACCAACTTTAGGGTATGGTTGGTGCTCTTTAGTCCTGTCCTGTAGTGTCTTCCTACCAGGTCAGCTTGCAAAAAGCATTGGAGGTTCACAGGGAATGAAAATCTCTCCATGGGAGGAAGGAGAGGAGCACAGGCTATTTACCCCTCAAGGTTTTCAGGATCCCCATAAGCTCCTTTGGCACTGGATCCTGAGCTCACAAGCCCTGATTCAAAGCACTTAGTCAAGGTGAACAAGATGGCCCCAGGCATGTTAAATCTGAGCTGACATTAAAGGCATCTGCTGTGTCAGGAGCTGGGGGCTCTGTCTTGAGGAGAGCTTCTCTGTCTTCGAGCAAAAACACTGCAGTGTAAACAAGACCTGAAATACAGTGGTGCTCAACCTAGAGGAAGAGAAATGGAGAACTTCCCCAGTCTCTGCTGGAGTTCATCCCTTTCTGTGGATCATGTTAAAGCTGTCCCTTAGTGGAATAGTTTTTGTCCCTCCTCTGCAAAGATATTATTGAGTTGCTGCAGATTTGCTGCAAGAATATAGCCCTTAGGGCTCCTTCATTAGTTGTGCAGTGTGGATTTTCTGGAGCATGCAATACCCTTCTCAGTGTGCTCCAGGATGAGGCAATTTTGAGTTTGTGAGGTTTTTCTTCTTCTGAATTTCAGAATTTTGTCCTTTGAAAACACAAGATTCACCAACTGAAAGGACTCACAGAGAGCTTTCCATGGGGAATTTTCTTGATCTCTGTAATAAACTCTCTTCTCTCCTTCCTCCAGTTTACTTCATGTTTTATTTCTTGCTCACAAGCTGCTGCCCTCGCTGGCCACAGCTGCTCTCCCAGCCCTGGTCACAGCATTAGTTATGAGACTTTAATGACAATGTCTGCCTCAGCCTTTTGCTTGGTCTGGTTACTTCAGCATCTACAGAATGTTTTCACAAAGAAGCAGATGGTGGTAGGAGTAATTGGGCCGTAAAACAGCATTAACAGCTAAAAACGATTTTCACCAGAAAGGATTCTGCAGGCAGGGTGAGGGAGGTTCAGCACTGTTTTCGTGTTTTCTCTCCCATGCATTCACCCCTGCCCTGGCTGTAGGTGGTAGCTCTCTGCTTACAGGAGATGAGCCCTGTCAGGTCAGTCACAAATATGAACAGTTGATGAATAACCCATTATAAAGTCACTTTTATGTTGACTCAGTGGACGTTTCCTGGCTTCAGAGAGAGTCGAGATAATGGCTAGCTTTGTAGAAAGAAAGAATCTCTAAAATGCAACATTTTTTTCCCTTTGTGACTTTTATTGCTTTGTACACTGACATGTCTGAGGGAGGAAAACAGGGCCTTGTTGCCAATAATCCACAGTGCTTGGCACAGACGGTCTTTAAAATCTGGCACTGGGATGAATATTAATTCAGTTGTTTTCCCACAGAAGCTACTGATTAGTCAAGGCCAAGTATCCCTGAGATGATTCATTAAAACCAACATCTGAGCCCACCTTTACTGAGTAGCTCTGCTTCTTGTCACCCTGCAACAGGTGACTGAATGTGCAATGGGAGGGATGACCAAAATCCCAGAAGGGAGTAAAGGTAAAAATGCAGAAGAACCCCAAGGGCTGTGGTGCAATGGCTCTCCAGCTTTCTGGGCATGGAGCCAGGACAGCTAGCCAAGGAGGATCACACCCCAGGCAAGGGGCTCCTCCCGTGGCTCAGAGCTGGTATCCTTATTCCTCTGCCACCATTCCCTTGCTCCCAGGCTTCCCAGTCCCAGCTGGCAACTGGTGGTTTGAAGAAGTGTGGCACCTCTGTGGCATTGGGGCTGTCGTGTCCCTCTGTCTGACCATGGGGGATGATGATGATGGTGATGATGGTGAAGTCATGAGTCCCCCAGCATGTGGATATGCCTCTACTGGACACCTGTGTGGTCTAGCCTGGTGGTAGCTCTGCCACTGTGGCTCAAGGGCAACAATTTGAAGTCAATATATGCTATAAATCTTAAAGTGTTGCTCCTGTAAAGTCTTTCAACAGCAAAGGCTTAACAAACCAAGAAATCCCATTTTTTCTTCTTTTTGCAAAGCCCACTTTATTTCACCTGAGTATTGCAGAGGTCTCCATGCTCAAAGCAAATTGCAGTTGGTACCATTTCTTTTGACATTTCACTGTGTTTACTGCTCTCTGTCTGAATCTTGACTTCTTCCATTTAATAACAGCATTTCTTTTACTTCAAGAGGAATACATAGGTACAGCACAGGTTTAATGCAGGCAGTATCAAAGAAACACTGAAGGGAAAGATTGTCTGAGGTAGTGCAACAGGAGGATGAACAAAACGACTGAAAAGGTCTTCCCGTGTCAGACATCTATGATTTTAAATACTGAACGATCAAGACAAAGGCATTTCCTGGTGATTAATGATGGGCTGGGTGTAGTCATGTCTGGGCCTTAACCCTGGCCTCCTGTATATCCCTAGGAAATGCCCTGTGGCTTAGTTCTTTCTGCTGTTTTAAGCTACGCTTGGCTTATGATTGATTGTCGTCTTTAAAAGTACCTTAATGTTTGTGGCTATTTTGGTGACTGCTCTAGACAGCTTTGTTCCTCTCCCAGGTCTGGGTGTTATTCCTAAACCCATAGTCCCAAACTAATATAAACATGTCTGAATAGCAAAGAGCTGGGAATGTAGGCATATGTAGGGCAGTTTGATGCAGGTGTGATACAAAACACACAGGAACCTGCAGGTTGTTTGATATCAGTCATGGCTGTAGAGATGATGTCCAGGACCTCTGCCAGCTGGGCAGTGACAGGTGCTTTCCATCTCTGCTAAAATTTGATATGCTGTTGAGAACGATGGCTGATAAGATGAATGTAATATTGTTAATGTAGTGATGATCACTGACAGTGTAAAGGTGCTTTTGGCAGCACTGCTCTCTTCAGGAGACTGGATGGGTATCAGGGTGCAGAGCTTGTTACTCTAACATTGCCTTTAGAACTCCTTTGACCTTGCATTATTAATCCTAACCCCATTCCCAACATGCTGGCTTCCTAAAAAATCCCATGAAATCAGTGCAATTCCAAATGTACTGAGTCGCAACCAAATTAAAAAAGCTGGATGTGTAAAATGTTGCATATTTGTTCTCAAAAGCTCTCAGCAGCTCATTACCCTGGGCATTGCCTTGTGCTGTATTTGTAGTGAATTCTAATGGATGCAGAAAAGAACTGACTTGCTCGAGATAAGCAAGGCAAACAGCCACCACTTTTCCAGCCAGTGCAAACCTGGGGCTGCTCTGGCAGCTCTGTTCCACCACCACAACTGGCTCATCAGGAAGGATAGCCAAGAAGGGAGAGTTTCCCAAACTGGACCAAATTTGCTCGAGGTTTCACATTAGACAATTGAACTGATTTTTGTGACCCTTTTCTGAAGTGGAGGGTGAAACATTGGCTGACAGGTCTCCCAGATTCAGCAGGCAATCAGGCAATTTCATAGAATCACAGAATGGTTTGGCTTGCAAGTGACCTTAAATATCAACTAGTTCCAACTCCCAGGAATTTCCAGGAAATTTGTAGTGCTTTGGGCTTTTGGCTCTCCTTAAATTAAGTTAATGATTTGGAGATGCTCTGGGAAGCAGATATGATTAAATCAGATGCACCTTAATATGGTTGTAGGTGTTGTAGTATAAGAACATGGCCCAGACAATGTTTGTAGACAGGTGAATGGGGGATTTTATTAGATATACCTGGGTAAATAGGCAGCCTGAAGACAGACATGTGCCCGAGAGCTCTCTTTGCTTTCTGTAGCTCTGCTTGTTGATCTAATAAAATATATTACTTCCACAAACCTTGTCTTGCCTGCAATTAAATGAAATCCTCCCAGAATCATACTGTGTGACAGATCTTTTAATTCATTTCAGACCTGCTGCAGCTCCATCCAGTCCCTCTGCTGCGCCGTGGGAGCAGAAGCATTTTGTGCCCCTTCCTTCTCCTATTGTAGAACTGTGCTAAGATTTAATAGCAACACATTAATGAGGGTTTGTGTGGCTGTGGAGTGAGGGGAAACTTATCTTTTGAACGTGTGAATTATGGAGTGTGTGGGTTAACCAAGTGAGAAAGAGCAAAGGTATGTTCAGAGCTGCCATTGATGCAGTTAATGGCAATCACAGATGATCAGCCTGACCTTTCCATCTCTAATTCCATACACTGCACTGCCCTTTGTGCTGGGTTGTGAAGAGGAAAATAAAATAGAATAGAAAAACTTTCTAAGCTCAAAACTAGGATAAAAATGTCACATTTCGAGGCCATGGGGAAAAACCATCGTTTTTTAGAAAAAGCAGTAAATAAAAAAAAAAAATGAAATAAATCTGGAAATATAAACTAGCAACTTCCTGACTATGAAAATTGAAGTTATTTTCTTATAATTTTAGTAACGTCTTCTTTTTAATAATTATCCTTTATCCCAGATGGAGCCTCACTGTATCTTTTATTGATGGCTATATCTTTAAAATGGGTGGTTAGACCAACAAAACCAATCAGTATGACTGACTTTTAAACCAAAAAATTTCTAAAACAGTGCAGGGTTTCCCATCCCACCCCCTGCCCCTGGTGAAGCCCATCCTGCATTGCCTTTCCCACCCAGGGGTGACACAGGCTACCACATTTTGCCTCGTGCTGCCTGGGAGTGATCCCATCTGATCACTGAGCTGGAATAGAGGAAAAAAATACAGGATTTCAGTTTTTAGCACCATGAATCATACTTGCCTGTTGTAGCCAGGCTCTTTAGGCCAACTGCTGGCTATAGGATTCAGGCTTAAATATAAGAACAGGGCTCCTGAAGCAATTAGTGCTTGTAAGTACCTGCAGGATAAGGCCTGGGAATCCCAGTGTTGACCCAGATGGGCCACACTCCAGAATGTCTCCCTCATCTATCTGTAGGATCTGAGAGTTTAAAAGTGAAACATCTATCAAAATCTCATTAGTTTGGAGAGGATGGAGGCTCATGGATTATAAACCTTAATTTATTTTTTATATCTTAAATCATGGTGCCATATCTAAGGCATAAATTTCTGCAAAACAAACTGTTGAAGCATTTTGAAGGAGTTGAATAAACACTCCCAGCAGTGCTCTGGAGCAGTGCCAGAGGGAGCAGGCAGGTGTGTGGGGTGAGGATGGCAGAGAGGTGCTGATGGCACCGTGCTTTGGGAACTCCTACTCTTGTTGTTTTTGCAACAGGATGCTCGTATTTACTCGGAGGAGAGGAGAGGAGGTTAATGCTATCAGTTTCTGGGAATACAGGCACTCCCCAGTGACTGAAAGAGAATATTCCTGGAGCCCCCAAAGACCATAATTTCACTCCCAAGTGTCTGCTAGCAGAAAGACATGCCTGTCTGCCTTCAGTTTAATATCATCACAAAGGGCTGATTTATTAAATGGTGTCAACCTTCTCGACAGCCTTCGAGCTCGTGCTCTGTAGGGTTTGCTTGGTGGTGTAGGAGGCTGAAATGGGTATCAGTGTACAAGGCAGTATTTTAAGTTGAGCAGCACTAAGCAGCCTGATCCTGCAAATCTAGGATCATGCAGCTTGTTTCAGAGATTCATCTTGCCAAGTTTTGTGTGTCATTTAAGGAGAAGTCTTTCCCACAGAGACAAAATGCATTTGGGAGTGAGAGTGATAAGCTCCTGAACCCTTGTTGGATAATGCCCTTTCCTCCTGGGACAGGGCCCAGAGGATTTATTCAGTCCTATCATTTGTGGGAGGTGGGGAATCCTAAAGCACAAGAAGGACATAAAAATCAAAAACTCTATCAGAAGGATGTGCCAAGTAAAATAAAATTTCAAACAGCCCCAAAACTTGGGAGGAGGGCAAGGGTAGGGGTCAAAACAGAATTCATGACAACTTTATCAGCTATATGGGTAATGAAGGACTTCTTCTGTAGTATTTTATTCTGTAATAAATAAATAAATAAATTTTGTTCTTTATTATTTTATTTCTGTATTATTCTTGCCCCATTTACACTATTTGCCTACAATTGGACTGCTCCTCTAGTACAGTCAGAATAGTGCTGATTCCAGAGATAAGAACACACAAAGTGAAGGTGATACAGACAGGCAATTATAAAAAACATCTTCTTTGTTTCCCGGGGTGGACAGCCTTCCCGTGAAGGTCACTCTGACAATGTTCCAGGATGTACTTGTGGAGCTGGTGGCTGGTGCAACGAGGGGCCAGGCAGTGTAATCAGAGCTGACATCTGGGTGCTTGCTGTCAGGCCTTCAGGAAGCTTGTTTTGCTCTGAGACAGACCTGCTCTCACTGGGCAACGGGAAAAGCCTATGTGACTGTTAAAACAAGAGTGGAAAAAATATGGATCTGGAATATGCATTGCTTTATCCTGCCAAGCCAAGTGTTTATTGTGGAGGCCAGACACATCTGTCCTCCTCCAGCAGATATGGTGTTTCTTGGATTAAAAAGGCTGACTGTAGTGGAACAGTGGAAGAAATTGCTTCAGAAGGCTGACTTATTGGAGTCCTATATCACATGGACTCTGTCAGAAAAATATTAGCCACAATAAGAGCTGACACTCGGGGAGATGAAAGCAATATTGCTTGATATTGTGATTACCTTTATAGCAATGTGCTGAAGGTGAGCAGTGGGGAATTGAGTCCTTTCTTCATTTGACCTGGGTGGTCACTATGATTACTTCAGAGACTATTTTTTTTAATATAATAAAACATTTGTAATAGAAGATTTTTTTTAAAAATTAGTTTTGGGAAAGGAGCTGGAGACATGGATTGCAGGCAGCTATTTGGGTCAAGGGGTTCAGTTTTTGCCAGGCTCCAGATGGAGATGAAAGGAGGACAGGGGCTGGAAGTGACTCCGAAGTTGAATCCATTTACACTGTACAGGCAATCAGAACAGCTTCAATTTACTGAGCTGCACCTGATCCAAAGTTTGGCAAGAGAAGGATCGATGCAGGCATTATTATTCCCTGTGTGGGGTATTTCTGAGAATGCTGCCTGTGAATGTGGGTCTGTTCTGAAAGCTGCAGCAAGTGTGAATAACAACGCTCATCACACTATCTCTGCATTTTCATGGCCTTGCAGATTTACTGGAAGATCTTGGAAAACTGCAGTGTTGGTGGAACAATTTAGTTATATCAAGGAAAAGGATTTTTTTCTGGAAGACAGAAAAGAAATAAAATAACCAGAAGAAATTACAGAAGAAATTATTGACAGATTTTATTTCTTCTGTCAAGAAGAAATAAAATTTACCTACTGGGGGTGCACAAGTTTATTTTGGTGGAAGGAGGCTGCAGGATATTTGCAGCCAGTGAATGTTCACTGAATGCTCTGCACTGGAGGGAGGTGAATTTTTTTCAGTTAAAATCAAAATATGTTAACATTTGGCCTTTCCTTATGCTTTTGGTTTGGACTCAGAAGATATTCTCATATATTACTGTAATTTTTTTCCAGAAAAGCAGATACCTTCTCTGTTCCTCTACAAAAGCTTTATGCCACAATAATTTAAGATTTCCTCCAGGTCAGAATATTTCTGCATGTAAAACTCTTTGAAGGTTTAAATAGATTGTAACTGAGTTTTGACATGTATTAGCACGTGTCAGGTACAGCAGTTATTAAGGGTAGGGGAGAAAAGGCACATTCCATCTCTCCAGAGACTGACTTGCAGGTGTCCAGATCACTGTAGGCCAAAAGCGGGCAAAGCCCCTAAAAAAAATCACCCTTTGTTACAACAAGCATTAAAAACTCCTTTTACCAAGGAATAAGCTCTAGTTGCATCTTACAAAAACCATGTTCCAGTATTGTGACTGGGAATTTTCTTTTTCATTTCTTTTAATGTAAATCTTTTCTGTATGTCTCTCTCTACGGTTCTGCATCCACACAGAACATATTTTAAAATTATATTAAAACATGCATTTACACTAAAACAAGATGAACTTTAGTTAAATAGGAGTTCTTGGGTTCTGTCCTGTTCCTGTCTTCTTTATGAGCCGAATATGTCTGCATCCAAACAATTCATAACAGAGAAAGCATTTAACGGGCTTATTTTTTTAATCTTTTAATTCCTTTCATTCACATATCAGGAAGGAGTGTGATATGCAAAAGGAAATACTCAGGCCTGGGTACTTTTTAAATCAGAGCAGGTTTGAGCAAAGCCAGCTGAGTCCCTGCCTTTCTCTTCCCAGGGCACAGCCTCCGTCCTGCAGCGCAGGTCTGACAATGAGGAGTATGTCGAAGTTGGAAGACTTGGTCCATCAGATTATTTCGGTAAGAAAATTCAGCTAAGCATGGTTCAGAAAGACAGGCACGTCTGGGTCAAGTGCTTATTGTCTTAATTAGTGTTCCACTCTTACATGAGAGGGGTTATGCACAGGTCAGCCGCTGCTCTCAGCGATGCTCAGAGATTTCAGGGAAGCTGAATCCATCCCTTGGTTTGTACCAGTGCAGCTGACAGCACACAGATCAGACCAGAATCAGCAAAACAGTCTGAAAGCATTTGTTTTCCAAAGCATTTTACACACATGCATTATGCATGTGTAATGCATTTGTACTGTCAACAGAATTATGTAAAGTGTCTATCAGGAGATATATAAAGGGAGATGTTCTACAAGCAGAGCAAGGCATGGTGGAACATGCACCGTCTGAAGGAGAGGAGGGTGTGTGACAGTGTGCTGTGTCTGTTTGCAGGTGAGATAGCCTTGCTGCTCAACAGGCCCCGGGCAGCCACGGTGGTGGCACGGGGACCCCTCAAGTGTGTGAAGCTGGACCGGCCCCGCTTCGAGAGAGTGCTCGGCCCCTGCTCCGAGATCCTCAAGAGAAACATTCAGAGATACAACAGCTTCATTTCGCTCACTGTCTAAAATGATTCCTCTGGAAAGCTGCCTTCATGTGACCTTGTGCACTTAAAGTTTGCTCTGTGCAGCTCCCTAGCTTTATGAAGAAAAAAAAAAAAAAAAAAGAAGTGTGCATTTTATGTGTATTTTTTTCTGTTTATGTTACCTAGTGGATGTCAGCTCAAATCTCGTGTATCATGGAAGTGGAAGGGTAACTGTTTGGATAAGACTAGCTTTGGGGAAGATTGGGGCTCTTTTGGGCTCTTGGCTTGCAGATAAGATTTTTACCTATTGTTGGTTCATATTGCCTAAAACTGGGTTCAACTATTTAAAAGACATATGAATTTCTGTTTTCTTTATTATCTTTAAAGCTGGTCTTACTCACCTTTTGTCAAGGTTCTTTGATGAAGTGATGTGAACGGTGTCCCTGCCCATGGCAGGGGCTTGGAAGCCTTTCAGGTCCTTTCCAACCCAAACCAGTCTGTGATTCCATGATATCTCTCTGCCTCTCACTTCTAAAAGACTTTTCACTGCTTACAGGCTGGGGGGTTCTGAAATCCCATGGAGTGAGTGGCAGTGTCATTGATGAGATGCAGTTTAAGGGGGAAGGTTGGAGGAAGGTTTTGATCATTCCAGCAAGCCAGGGAGAATTAAAGCTTCTGAGTGGTTTTGTTTGTGGCTTAGATATAGGGGCCATATTCCTCCGTGTCACAAACCCTTTTGGGTCTGCTTTGTAGGATATACTCAGGCAAACAGCCTGCTCCAGTCTTCTGGGTGAAGAGGTCAAGGGACAGTGTTTTGTAAGAATTCAAATGGAGCCTTTAGGACCTAAGTTATTTGTCCTCAGCTTTTTTAAAATGAGGGTTTACATTAGAGTCCTTAGAAGTCCAGTGGGGGCTTCTCTGCTGAATTAAGTTGGCTTCAAAACTCAGCAGAATGTCCTCAGCCACTTCTCTGAACATTACATGAAATGCTGAAGAGATGGTGCCAGGTGCACTTCAGGGACAAATACAGCAGCTTGTTTTTAATGTCCACTTAATTAAATTCAAATGCCTTTCTTCTAGTATATGACTAAATTTTAGAATTTTTTAAAATTTTCTGAAAGCCAAATAAGTGCTTCAAAATGCTGCTTCTCCTCCAAAAGACAGGTATTGTGTAACAAAGAGCACCAGGATCCTGGAGCCCAGGTCCCTCCAGGGGCCTCACAGCCTTGCTGGCAGTAATTGCTGCCCTGCCTACACATGGGGCTCCTCCTGAATGGAGCTTTCTGCAGATCTCTCAAGGCTGGGGACCTGCACAGCCCTCAAGGATGGGATCATTTGGATTATTATTTGCAGGTAAACTAGTCATTGCCAGCAGCAGCAAAGCTCTGCATCTCAGCCACCCTAAACAGCACTGCCTGCTCTTCAGCTGGGCCAAAACTCCATTTCTTCTTTACAATAACATTCTTCTGAGTAAATACAAACTTTCTGTACCTTTGACATGCCAAAGGTTAAGCAGTGAAATGCAGCACCAATCTCCCTTTTGAAACTAGAGGTGTAGCTGAACTTGGCTAAATGGCTGAGTCCTACTGACACACAATTCTTTCTTCTTTGGAATTAAATACTAATTGGACACTTTCCTGTTGACTGCCACAAAGGGCCCAATATTCCAGTAGCTGCCCTCAGTGGCTCTCACAGAGCTAAAAAGCTTCTCAGCTTCAGGCTCTTCTCATCACTTAAAGGTGCTTAATTTATTTTAGCATAATTTCAGTGGTCCTGTTAGTGTGTATTCGTTGCTGCTATTTATTATGATTATGTTATGCTTCGTGCACGTGTTATTAAATATGACTATTCACAGTTTCCAACCTTGCAATTTTTATCACATACATTTATATAGGCAGACCCCCATTCTATATAGATAGGTCAATGTATACGCATTTGGTTATTTGCTGCACTGTTTTTGTATTTTCTTGTGCAATTTTTAAAAGAAATATTTTTTAAATGTCACCAGTCATTCAAGTATGTTCTTTTATCTGTTGCATTTTGGTTGTGTTGGTAAAAAAATTGTGAATGTTTAGCATAATATGCAGGACACATCTCTTGTTAAATACCAAGTATTAGCCTCACTGTTTAGAAGTTACTCAAGCACACAGACACACTGCAGATTCTTTGCTTTAAACCTTTACAGCTCATGGAAAATACGTTTGAATTATGGTTCTGTTATAAGCAATCTCAAGAGAAATGTAACTGTCTAACACCAGGATTCCTGTGCTTTAAGTGGAACAAAATGATATTCAGTGACATTTTGAAGATAATTGTAATATTTGCAGTGGATGATGGGACAGGATTATGGTATGAATAAAATTCTTCTACGTTATAAATGGCCATTGTGGGTTTATTGCTAATGGAAGTCTGTGTGAGTAGATGTCACGTTCCAGTTAAAATCTGCATATCATCAAAACTTTTAGCTCTACTGAAAATAATCAGATGCAAAGGGACAAAAAATAGACCAAGATTCCCAGTGCTATATATAGTAATGGAAACCAAACTGGTTTTGTGGAGGATTAGCACGAACAAAAAATAATCATCTGTTTAAATGTAACCATATATGTCTATATAAAGAAATACGGGTCCAAGGTGTCTCTGGGACCTTCCTGTTGTTGTCCAGGTGCCAGCTGTGAAACCCTCAGGACTGATGCTGAGCCTGTCATACGGCCAGGGGGTACACCTGGGGAAGAACAGGCTCTTTCATTCTCAAATACCAGTGCCACTCCTTTTCCCCCAGTGTCACAGACAAAGCCCATGGTCCCAACCACACTGAGTATCTGTCCCAGTCATTCCTGTCAACTTTTGGCTGCAAATGGATTTTTAGAAGCATGGCTGCCCTGGGACTGAAGCACAGGTCTGTTTTTGGCACCAGGGATGTACTGTGCTGCTGCCCTAACTTGTGTTCATACCATGGGCTGGCCAGGAGCTAAACTGGGGACAAACTTCTCAGAGAAGGCAGAGCCTCCAAAGGAACCAGCTGCACCTCATGCATCAAGGTGCAGGCACGGGTTGAAGAAGTGGAGAGTGTGGCTTCTGGGTGACGAGGCGTTCCATGTGCTGTTAGTGTCACCCCACCTACCAGAGCCCTGGGTGGCCATTTCAGTAGGTGTGTTACAGTCCAAGCTTGGCTCCAGAGCTGGAGCTGTCACCCAGGGCAGAGGGCAGGGCCAGTGGCTCACTCCTTGCAGCTTCTCTGTGGTAGCCCCTGCACAGAAATCTTGGGCGGCTCCCGACATCCAAGGGCTGTCCAGTTTCCGTTTTTGGAGTGTGTTATTTTTCCCCCCTTTGCTATGATTCAGGAGGGAAGGACTGGTCTTTCCAGAGAATTACTCACATTATGCAGTAATCAAAAGTGACCACTCTCTCTGAGGTCCTTCCAGAAGGACATTACCAGCCCACGCTCCCCAGAAAAGACCATCTCACCACTCCTCATTGTCATTCCTTTTTTGGTTGGTTTTAATTGCATTGCAACCATTTCAGGACTCCTGAGACAAAAGAAAATCTTTTTTTTTTTTAATAGAACCTAATTGCACCTCAGATTTTTACAAGGCCATGTGGCTGACCAGGCTTTGGTGTGTGTATCACATTACTCTGGCTGGCTCAGGCACTCCCAGTGCTTCATGGCACTAAAGTGGTGCTAAAGTCGTTGAGGCACATGAACCCTGTGAAACCTTCCTTGATCATCAAGCAAACACAGTCTGACACCATGTTACCTGTTCAGGTGTTGGTGGGAAACAAGAGCTGCTGGAGAACCAAGTCACCCCAGCTGGTTATTGGCTGCTGGGCTGCTTTTCTTGCAGTCAGTGGTCTTCGGGAGTGGAGTCACCACACAAAGGGTGACATTTCTCCTGTTGTGAAAGTTTCACAAGATGTGTGCATCCCATTCAGTTTTAAGTCTTAAATGGTGCATAAATCCTTTCACTGCCCTATTTATGGGAGAAGTGGTTTTCTTTGTGCCCATTTCTGTAGGGCAAAAGGATATTATCCTGTGCAGCAGCAACACCATGATCGACTCCTCAAAAAGTAAATGATTGAGAACCAACCAGCTTAAAGTCTCACAGTTGATATTCCAAAGACCAGTTCACTATGTAGAGACCAAATTATCCCCTCTTATATTGCCAGGCATGTTTTTTAAACTTGCTTCCAATGATTTGGCAACTCTGACTGGAGCTTCAAGTGCACACGACTGCTCAGAAACTCGTAAGAGCATTTCCAGCCAGTCCCTTCTGTAGGTCCCTCTTCCCTCTGGAGAAAGAGAGCATATTTGGATATGAGCAGATGTAGCCTTGAAAATCTGATGTTACGGGAATACATTGGCTTGGATGCTCCTCCTTCTCTAGGGATTTCTCTGTGGCTCTTTGCTGCTCAGCAGAGTTGTATCTGGGATGCAGAGCTCTCACAACAAGCTGGCCTTTTCTCTCAAAACACTGCCTGGCCGAAGGAGCTGGCATCTGCAGCCATCTGGTATTTTTCTGAAGGCTGAGGATGTTTTTTGTGCTTGATCAGGCTCCAATACCAGAGTGATTCTTCTGATGTCTTAAAATCTGGATTGAGTTTTCAGAAAAGACGCTGCACTTTGCCTGGGCAAGGAAAGCAAAGCATGAACGTCTCCTTGGGTTGCTCTGACTCCTATCTCAGATGCACAAGGGTAACTTTTCCCTTCTGAAGTGTGCCAGACCCTCCCTAGCTGTGCTTTAATTCTTGTTTTCAAGTCACTCTCTGCACAAGTATCATAGAGAGCCTCCACAGCCCAGACCAGCTGCAGCATACTTCCCATGCTCTTGTGCTCCAGCAATTTGAAGTGTGCAGGGTTCCCTTTAAAAAGGCGTGAGATCTTAACAGAGGAAAAAAATAATCATTTTACCCAAGAAGACTGCTCCTATTCCAGTATAAACTGCCTCCAAACGTGGAACAGTGGCGTGCCATGTTGCTGCATGGGCCAGCAGTGCTGAATGAATTGGCAGATGCTGTGCTGCTGTGTGATCTCTGGGAGCTGGGCTGTGAGAACACTGCTCCTCTGCTCACAGCTTTGGTTCAAAGCCGAGAGAGTTGTTTTGCCAAAAAAGTGCCCCCCACCCAAGCCCTGATGGGATAAATGGAGCCTCGTGCTGCCAAGACTCACTGGGTGCATTCACCTTACCCTCAGTGGGTGCTGACAGCCTCCACTCTTCCCAGAGCTGGCAGTTGGAAACAGGATGTATAGACTGATGATGAGGTAGGGAATTTCTCACCACTGCCTGCTGTTACTGGCGCTCTGGATGTTCATACTGCTGGCTCCAGGGAAATCAAGCCTTTCTGGGAAATGGCTACTCCCTATCCTCTTTATACAGAAAATGTATTGTTATTATTTGAAAGCACTTTTGTATTGCCCTTAGACTACAAGCATGGCGATTGTTCCATTAGAAGGCATCATGGTGCATAGCAGTGAAATACGACGTACAGTACCATGCAGTATGTATTTTCCAGATAAACTGGGAGAGCAGTGAAATGGATCTGCAAAGTGGGGGTACAATAGCTGCTTTGCATTCCTGCACATGTGTAGAATTCATGTGCACTACAGAGTGACTCTGTTTCGTTCCCATGTGCTTACGATGATCGGATGATCCGTTGTATTTTCTATCCGGTTTCATTTTCTCCGTTGTGTTTGTGGGCCAAGCACAAAGTTGCAGCAGCTTCAGATTGAATGTGGCAATGAATTAGTGCTGGCTAAACCCTCCCACCATTTATTTCCACTGTGGAAGAGAGAGGGAACAGACTCAGCAGCTGAAAAACACAAGAGATTGTTTCTCCTTATTAACCAGGGGCAGCTCAAGCTGCTTGCCAGATAGAAGGAGTTGGCTGGGTTTGCAGACTCTGGGTTGTTTGATTGAGGCTTCCCAGCCCCGAGGTGCATCTCTTCCACACCCCACCCTGCCTGGGGAGCTGAGGTGCTGTGGGAGTGCAGAGCAGGGAGATGTGTCACTGTTCACAGTTCAACTTGCGTAAGGGTGACTCTGGAAATTGCTGCCGGAAGGGAATCTGCATCTCTCAGTGCCAGCTCCTGAAGGGATGGAAAAGCCCTGTCTTGGCCCTTGAAAGAAGGAATTGTGCTCCTGTGCATGTTCATATGGCTCTTGGCGAGATGGAAGGTGTCTGAGAAAGCAACAGAGCTGCTCCCCAGCCTGGAAAGCCTGTAAGTCACTGCTAACAGCCACCACAAGCACCACGAGCTCTGCTCCATGGGCCAAATTCCCATGAGATGACAGGATGGTTCATATCCTTGACACATATCCCGTAAAGCATCACACCCTCTCCCATTGCTTTGCATGTCTGGCTTTTAGCCCAGGATCTAGCTTTTAAAGAATAACATGACCAGCAAGGAGGGCTTTTTAAACCTGGGGTTTGCAGGGAGCAGAAGAAGGTACCAAAATGGGCAGAGGAACACAAGAACCAGCCCAACAAAGGCGCCCTTGTGTGGGCGGGGAGATGCAGCAGAACCTGTGTCCGGATGAAAGCTGCCCTATCAAAATAGCCATAAACAAACCCGCCTCCTCTGCTACAGAAAAGCTGTTGTGCCAGGAGCATATTAAATTGTATATGCTTTTTCTCAAGGCAAAAGAATTGCAGCAGTGATGGCAGCTGTGTGTGCTGGAGCCGAGCCACCGTATTCAACTCGTGAAGGCCTTGCTGAGGACCGGGTGGGGGAAGGACTGTGGATGAATGTATTATTCAGAGGGACCCACACTGAAATGATCTACCGGCACTGGGGATGTGTGAAAGGGGAGAAAAGTGGCTGTCCCACACCAAAGGCTGATGTGTTTGCCAGAGGGTAGCACAGGTGATGGGCCAGGTCCCCTCCCAGACTGGAAGCCACAGTCCTGCTGGTGTTGCTGTTAATGCGGGGACACAAGGTGTGTTTTGCCTTTCCCAGGTTTCCCTGGGGAGGTTCCAGGTCTCAATCTCCAGAAGCAGAGCTGGGTTGCAGCCACTGCTCAAGCCTGGATGGAGGAGCAGGCTGCAGGCAGGAGGTGCCCAACCTTCCCAGTGCAAGGGGGCAGAAGATGGGATTTAAACCAGTGGTGAGTAGGGAGCCACAGGCAACCCCATCTGCCCTCTGGCCACTCCCAGGTGTGGTGGGCAAATGGGAAATAAAGTGGCCTCATACTGACAGGGTGCCTTGTTTGAGCTCCCTTTTCTCCCAGCAGGGCTGTTCCCTGCCCGACTCCTGCCTATGTCCTGGAGACACAAGATGCAGAGAGTTCAGGACTCACCCATGCTGAAACCATCACCTTGTATGCATGAAGCCACCTCTGTGTGAGCGTCCCCACATCAGGAACAAGGGTTCAGAGAGATTCTCCAACCTCTGAATGTTGGTGAAAGCCACAGAATGGGATTTCATCACTCTTCACATATCTCTGCCATATGTTAGCTGAGCACCCCAGACAACCTTGCAGCTCGGTTGGTTGGAGGAGGTCTCTGCTGCCCAGGCTTTGCCCTTCACTCACTGGGCCATTAGAGGTCCAAGCCTGGACCTTACAGCTCAGAGGAAACACACCTGTCCCATGGATGCCCACATCACCCAGAGACCTTCTGTGAAGTACACTGAATATCTAAAATCTTTTTCCACCCTGAGCTGCAACTCCCCTGTGAACAAAGGTGAGTTGGGAGTAAAGGATATGGGATGCTTTCCTTATTAACCCAGGAACATGCTAGGTAAAGGCACCTCCTGTAGATCTTAGGAGGGAGTGAAATAAAACAGAATAAATTCAGAAAGGATGACTTCTGTGCAGACACCGTGCAGGTGCCTCATCAAAGATCAGTTTATCCCCGGGCAATACAGTTCAAAAGCTGCAGCAAGGAAATGGGATAGAAGAGCCTGACACTCATCTCACCTTAAATTCAGTCACTGCAGCTGTCCCATTCTCTAAGGCAGAAGGGGAAATTTATGGCTCTCCTGCAATGCAAGCAATACTGTGAGCACCCACAAGGTAAATGCCCTTTTGTGCATGAATCCCTTTCCCATCTGAAGTCACTGCAGAGACAGGGCTAACACGAATCAGTGAAAGAAAACCCATTTCAGTTGCTTTTTAAGCAGATTACAGCAGATTAGCTGACTAATCTATATGGAATCCTCTCTAACAATTTCAAACTGTAAACAAATCCAGCCACTATTGCATTGCACATAAATATTTACTGTGGATTATATGAAGATTAACTTCAAATGATATTTGCAACAAAGGTTTTATTTTGTGACTTGCTACCTTTAGTGATGTAAAACCTTCGGAAAGCAATATGCCTCCCACAAAGTGTGAATTTAAGGCCTGTCAGCTGTACAATAGCATCTACCAGAGCATGTACAGAAGCAGAACTGAACACAGTATCGATGACAGATGAAGAAGAGAATTATAAAAGCTACTGGTGCCAAATAAAAACGCCTGGGTTTACGATAACATGGAAGTAATGTCCTCCCTAGAAGATGTGACTTGGTGTTAGTAGCTGACACCTCACTACTACTTACAGTTGGTTTTCCAGCTGCAGAAAATAGCTGAGAAAGGTTTGCAAGTAAAGGGGGTTTGAGGGATGTTGTTTGGCATCCTGAGACATCATCCTCCTTGGATGGTCAATGTGGGTAGACCTGGCCCTGGTGTCTGGTGAGAAACGAGGCAGCCTTTGTGATGAAGCTGTTCCTCTTCCAGAAGATCCAGGGTTCTCGTTGTATCTCCAGCCACATGGAGAAACCTCAGAGCCACCAGACCAATGCTGCAGAGCTGCTGCTCACCCAGTGAGGTCCCTACAATCACAGTGATTCCTGGTGTGATGGAGGGGGCTGCCCAGAGCACCTTTGCCTTCCGAAAAAAACAGGCCAGAGGCCACTGCTGAGGAACCACAGGCAAAAGCCAAGGCAGAATGGTGTTTGGCAGCACATCATGCTCTGAATGGGGTGTTCCAGGGGCAGCCAGAACCAGCCCCTGTGGGGCTGTGCCCGGGGTTGTTCAGGCTGACTGGCTCAGGTCCTGCTGCTCCTTGCACAGCACTTGGTTGGGACATGGGGAATGTTGTGTCTACCAGGCCAGTGAAGGAATGCTCAGTTTACAAGACAATAGCTTTTTAGGAAGCCAGAAGAAGTTAAACAGCCTTCCCAGATGGAAGATTGTCCCTTTCCACCCTTTGTATAATTAGGGCAGCTTCATACTCCTCTAAAGAGATGATCTGTTTAATATAAGAGGTTTCCAAAGTCTTAGCAAATGAGTATCTGAGAACTGGCTTCTGATGTGGTTTATGTTCTTTTTGATAGATTTAGGTTATGGGAATGTTGGTTACAGAGGCAGTGAGTGATTCATGCTGAAACCATCCGGGTGCCGTCTGATCCATGCTGTCCACCCGAAGGTAAAGGGAGACTGCAGCCTGTGCTGTGTTAATGCCTGCAGTTTGAGCTGTTCAGTGTAAGTTATAATTGCAGAAAAATTACTGCAGCAGAGAAGAAGAAAGGTTTGTGTTTTGCAGGGAGAGATAATCCTTCCCAGAGCAATATTTCCATAGCGAGCTGGGGTCTGACAGCGATGCCTCGGGACCTCAAACTGCTGTGCTCCGTGTAAGGAGTTGTACTGGCACCTTAGGAAAAGCAGGTCTCCCTAGAGACTCTCTGGCTGCTGCTTGTCAAGCACAAAGCAACACAGACCGGAGCTGATTGCTCTGTGCTACTGCCCACCTTGGAGTGGTCTTGGAAAACATCATTTCCCCCCTGGCTGTGGGTTTGTCTCAGCAGTACTTGCAGGATCAAGCCCTTGAGCAGATGGGGGAGAGAAGCAGGAGAAATAGCATTCTCCTTTATGATTATTTCTTACAGTCAAGCATTTGTAAATCCTGTCTGCATCTGAAGAACATCAAAGCAAATAAAGGGGCAGAGGGTGGGCTCTCAAAAACCTCAAAGGAGAGCTGCCCTGCAGCCCAAATGTGTTCCCTGGAGCCCATTTCCCATCATGGACCCTTTTTTCCTGTCTGGGGCTGCTGCCCAGGCTGCCAGCTGTAAAAGCACTCCCAGAAGAGTCTCACTGCCACAACAGGAGACCGGGCACTGAGCGTGAAAAATTGGATGGACAAAGTCAGGGGTGCCCTGTTGGGCAGTAATGAAGTGGTCACTGCCATCCAGCTGCCTTGCAGCACATCTCTGTGCTGCCTCCTGTTACAAAGGCATGAACGATGAGAAGCAGGGATACTCCTCATCAAAATTCACGGATTACCATTGCACTTGCATAACTTCTCCAGGACTTGTGTGAGAGCAGGGCGAGGCCACAAGCCAAGAGCTTTGCAGCATCACATACCTTTGTTGCCACGTAATAAGCAGAAGACTTGAGGATACTAGTTTTGTTTGCAGGCTTTCCCTCTCTATTGCTCATGTTTCAGCTGTACATAAATTCAGAAAAAAAAAATTGCATCATTTTTATATCAGATTAGTAGGTAAACTATGGCGGTTCCTTGACCGCTTACTCTCTGTAATGTTAAGATAATTTCAGAGTCCCTGTAGCAGTGACTTGTGGAGGCATCAGGAAAGGCCTGGCAATGGGGTAGGAGGCTGTGAGCACCAGAGCAGCAGCTCCAGCCCACTGAGCCCTTTGGGGGATGCTGGACACCCACCAGGGATGTGCTGGACAGCCTGGAGTAGCTCCAGAAGGGGCTGTGTGTCCCTCCCAGCCTCACCTCTGTTTTCACAGAATCATGGGCACACAAAGATCACCGAGTTCAGCTCCAGACCCCACACAAAACAATCCAAAAATTCCACCCTGTGCCGGGGAAGAGTTCTCCAAACACTTGAACTGTGCCAGGCTTGGTGCTGTGGCTACTTCCCTGGGGGGTCTGTCCCGGTGTCCAACCACCCTCTGGGTGCAGAACCTTTCCTCACATCCACCCCAAACCTCCCTGACACTTTGTGCCACTTTGCCGTGTTTTGGTGGCTGTGTGCCTTCGGGGTTAGTTCACCCACTCCAACCCACTGTGGATGCTTCCCCCTGTGCCTGGGAGGGAGAACAGCTGCACCATGAGGAGGGACAGGTCTCTGTCCCCTTTCAGCACCCCTGTTCCATGGTGTCTTAGGTTGCAATACAGGATGTGACCAAAAGTATGTATTCTATCACCATCTGTTGAAACCAGGTGGGGCAGTGATCCTGATCTCTGTGGGAGATATTCTCTGCTAATGGGCCATCTGTTAAAATGGAGCAGTCATCTTTGTCTGTTCCACAACCCATCCTTCCTCCAGGAGACATCTCCTGTTAATGGGCCATTGAGTCCCAGTGCATGACTGATAAAATTCCATCATCCCAATGGGAGATGCTCCACCCAGGGGGAGGAGCCAAGCATTGCCTACCTAAATAAAAACTGATATTTGGAACACCAAGGCAGCCTTTCCCCACTGGATTCCAGAAGGAAAACCAGACCTTTCAAAATCATCACTGGACCTTTGGAGGAAAACTGCACCTTCTACAGGAGCACTGCTTCAACTGAACCACATTTGTCACTGCAGGAGGATGCAGCCACCATTTAATGGGACTGCACCAACACCCTGACTGACTGATGGGGTGTCAGGCTGTATTCTGACTCTGTCAGTGTTTTTTTTGGGTTTATTCTCTGTAATACTGTATTTCTATCTTAATTTCCCTAGTAAAGAACTGTTATTCCCATTCCCATACCTTTGCCTGAGAGCCCCCTTAATTTCAAAATCATAATAATTTGGAGGGAGAGGGGGTTTACACTCTCAAATTTAAAAAGATGCTCCTGCCTTTCTCAGCAGACACCTGTCTTTGAAATCAGCACACGTGGCAGGCCGGTGGCCTTGGCTGAAGGCCGGGGCCCTCAGGATGCCGGGGCCGGGCCGGGGCCTGGTGGAGCGCGGGCCAAGGAGCAGCGCCGGCAGCTCCTGCCCGAGATAAAGTAGCATGCTTTCAGGATTTATTGCCTTTATCCCCATGTACTGCCAGCCTGAATGTTTCAATTATCTTTTTCTGCGGTGGCATTTCCCTAACAAGCAGCGTTATTTTGTTGCTGCTGTTTCGGCCGGGACAGACGGGGCCTTGTTTTCCAAACATGACACACATGCATTGAAAAGCAAGCGGGCCGTGGCAAAGCATATTTTGGTCTGCCTTGGTGGTTTGAAAGGTTATTATCTGACCCCACGCTCATCACCTCAGTCCCATAAATCTAGCAAAGGGACCATTCTTAGCCCTTTAGAAACGTATCCTGTTTCCTCTACAGTGGACTCATAATTTCATTGCTGACTCTACCCAGTAATTCTGCTAATTCATTCACTCAGAGTTTCTTAGAAGTTAATCCACTCCTCGGCTTGACTCTCTTGAGGCAAATTCAGCCTTGGGAGAGCTTCACCTATAGCTCGGATTAACATTAGCACCAACTTTAGCCCATGGATCCTCCTTTTTGGTTGAAGCAGCATCTAAAATTGCATATTGGCATCAGATGGTTGTTTTTGAGACCTCACATTAGCTCCCGCCCTCCTCTCTGATGCTGCATGTGCTGATAAAGAGCTGTGTTAACTAATCCCCCATCAGGATTCATAAGGTCAGGAGAAAAACCTGGTAGAAAAAATGTTCATCGCAGTTTGTTCTGCAGCACAAAAGGTCGTTCTGGCTGAATAGTTTGTTAGAAAATTTCCATTTGGTGTGAAAGTTTTTCAGGGAAAATTATGAGTTTCTCCTATGCGACAATAAGAATATTTCAGTTTCAGTTATTCAGTAGCTACCAACTGTCCCCTGCACCAAAGTGTATGTAAGGTGAGACGCAAGCACAAAAGACCACTTTCTCCAAAAGTGCTCATGAAAAGTGTTTCCAGCAGCTCTCCTTGTGACCCTGAGCTATCTATTATCTGCTGAAACCCTTCCAGACAGTCTTTAGACCAGCACAGCACCCTCATGTCTCCAGCTCCCACAGACAGCACACAGATTTCCATAGGGCACAGCCAGAGTGGTGTAAACTGGGAGAGGATTATCTGTATCTGGATTCCACACAGCGATGTACAAAATTAGATTGTTAAAGGGAAGAAAAGCAGAAATATAAACTGATGAGAGCTTGCCTTATGTTGCTGCCAAATATGATCCTTTTGCATTAGGAGATTAAACTAAAAAAGTTCTGGCCTCTGCTTTTTAATCCATTTTACATCCCACCCATCATTAGAGGCGAGGCTGTTGGCAGACCTGGAGGTGTGTCTGAGGCGATGGGACCAGTGAATTTTCTCAGAAGAGGATGTGTGTCATGTGGGGTCCTGGAAAAACTCCATCACATTTCTGCTGAGCAGTGTGTGATGGAGACAAGGTGCTGGGATGAGAGCGGATGGATCTGAGCTCTGATTTCAGCCCAGGCAGCAGGTGGGGAAGGAAAAATAGTCGATTCAAGGCAGGAGGCTGCTGCAGCACCATGCCCAGAAAGGAACGTTTGATGTGCTTCAACCTAAGCAAAGCCACAGGCTGCCCATCAGCAAGGATGTGTGGGAGCATCCCAGTGGAGCCCCGGGAGAGACCTGTCTGTCCACTGTGCAACACACCCCCCTGAACACAGCCTTAAACAGCCTCTGGCAGCCAATGTGCTTCGTTTTACCAACAGAAAAACACTCACAACCTCAGTTCCCAGGAGGGCATGATTAAAGGAATGTCTTTTGGCCAAAGGGTGGAAATGGATCAAATCTGCACATTTGCTAGGTCTACTGCGTGCTGGGCAGGTGAGGGGAGGGAGGGCTCTCTGCAGAACAGGGCTCGTCTGGAGCTGCTGCTAAACTCATTTTTTAACACAGCATTTTCGATTATTTCCTACCCGCTTGATACACCATCAAAATAGATCCAGTTCTCCCCTGTTTTAGCCTCTGCGAAAACCCTCAGACCACATCTTCTCCTATAACAAAAAGTATGTGGAATTGGCTAAAAGAGAAACATTCCTGTTCTCACAAAACTTAAAAAAAAAAATAAAAATCCACTCCTTTCCTAAAGAAAAAAATAGCACTTATAAGACTTTATAAAACTGCTTCTGTCCAGAAGGCTCCTGCGTCAGCTCAGCTTCGTCCCTTTAACCATTGCTGTGCTGGCCCTCTCTACGAATTATTAATCATCCCAAAACAGCTGCTGAGAAAAGAGGCAAAAAGGGAAGCCTCGATAACAGCAGTGTGTATGGTAAAATTAATTTTGATCTGACTGGAAGTCTTTAAGGAAATCTTTAAGAGATTGGGGCAGGATGAGGCAATGATGAAGCTGGAGGGATGCCGGCAGGCAGGAGCCCATGGCGTGGTGGGGGGAATGTGGGATGCCTTTGCAGAGTCGGGGAGTAACCCTGAAAGGGAGAAGGAGAGAGAGAGGGGAAACCGAGCGGCGAGCTGAACTTGCAAATGTTTCTGGCATGAAATCATGAGGGCAAATGCAGAGCTACCCGCCCACCAGCACATGTGTGGAGCTGCCACTTTACGGGGACAGTCCTATATATATATGTTTATATGGAAGGGAGAGAATGGAGAGGGGCTGTCATGGGCCCTCACCCATGGGAGAAGCTCCTGGCCCTGCTGCACAATCCCAGGGCTGTGCAATGGCAGAGACTAAAGGGCATCAAGGCTCTTGGGATAAAAGCTGGGTAAAAGCATTGTTTTACAGCAATGCAGGGACTCTGGGAAGGTGCCCAGATTGTGTGGATGTTTGTGCCCATTCTGGGGTGACCCTGTCCCTGCAGGGTGGGTGTTTGTGCCCAGTCTCGGGTGCCCCTGTCCCTGCAGGGTGGGTGTTTGTGCCCATTCTGGGGTGACCCTGTCCCTGCAGGGTGGGTGTTTGTTCCCAGTTTGGGTGTCCCTGTCCCTGCAGGATGGGTGTTTGTGCCCAGTCTGGGGTGACCCTGTCCCTGCAGTGCCAGTGGGAGCAGATCTGAACAGACTCCACTCCTCACTTGCGGGGGAGTGTTGGGAAAACCGCACCCAAGCAGAGCTGCCGGAGAGAGAAGGACATTTTGTTGTGAAGGGGTTTTTCTTCTTCTCAATTTTTTTTTTTCCAAGCTGCATTTCTTTGAGAGGCTTTGTGGACAGTGTGGGCAGAGCCATGTGGAAGGAATTTAAAGGGAGAAGCCAGTTCAGGGTCACGGCCCGATAGGCGAATATAAACCAAACAGTTGTGGATGGTACGAAGCAGCTCCCTGGGGCTGCCACAGGGCTGTGGATGTGTGGGATGGGACCAGCTCTCAGGGATGCAGAGAGCAGCACTGGCAGGCCGTGGGCATCCCACAGCCAGGAGCACTGGGGAATGCCTGGGTAGCCAAAAAAAGGACCACAGAATGAGAACGACCTGCACAGGGTGTCAAGGCAGGGCAAGAACCCATGTAACAAGGAATCCCTTTGGAGCACAGGTCCGAGGAGAAGCATCTGAGGGTGCTGGAGAAAAGGAGGCTCAGTGGGGACCTTCTTGCTCTATACAACTACTTGAAATGAGGTTGTAGCCAGGAGGGCCAGTCTTTTCTGCAGCAAGCAATAGGACAAGAGGAAATGGCCTCAAGCTCTGCCAGGGGAGGTTTAGATTGGATATTAGGATACATTTCTTCATAGAAAGGGCTGTTAAGTATTAGAACAGGCTGCCCAGGGCAGTAGTGGAGTCACTGTCCCTGGGGGAATTTAAAAGACATGTAGGTGTGGCCCCTAAGGACATCATCTAGCTGAGACCTCTGCAGGGCTGGGTTAATAGTTAGACTTGATGATCTTAGAGGTGTTTTCCAACCTTTAATGACTCTATGATTCTAACAGGCCCAACTGAGCTGATTTGGTCTTGGCCCTTAAGCTGTGGAGGGAGTTTCTGGGCAGCTTTCCAGCGGGGGCAAGGGGAATTTGGGAGAGAGCAGCTGAGTGAACATGGGCTGAGGACAGACAACATCCACACCAAGAAGCCTTGCAAGGAAAAGCAGTTGTTTGCTCTGTTGCCTTCACATACAGTTGAAGACTACCCCTAAGGGGTCTGATGCCCTTTCAGACTATTATGGCTTCAGTAAATAAAACCTGGGAGGCTGGATTGCTCTTCTGCTCTGTGTGTAATGACCTTAGTGCCATTTCAGAGTCCTCTCTTCTCTGGCACCTGCTTCTTTCCAATTCCTGCACAGCGAGGTTAGAAAATAACCATCAGCAGGACAGAGGGCTGTGCTGCAAGAAATTGTAGCTTAGTTTAGTGAGGCTTTTGGCTCCTGTGTGCATGGCCAGATTTTGTTCTCACACTGTTTTAATCCTAGGGATGCTCCAGACACAAATTCTTACTTGCTTCTTATTCTTTTATTGACACTTTGGCAATGTTCTTTCACCTCTGAGGAGGCTCTCACCGGGTACACATGGGATCAGTTGGACCACTGGGACTGCAGAGCTACAGTTTTCATGACACTTAGGCACGAGACAATTTTAAAACTGGCTTGAAAGGTAATTTGGAAGAGAAGGAAATGTCTTCCCTGTGGGAGCTGGCCAGGTGGGCAACACTGCAATTTGCATTTCCCTTGCTGCAGAAGGTGCACAAGCACTGCTGGAGACTGCATCATCCATGTGTAGCAGGTGATGTTTCTTCTGTTTTGAGGGACCCTCCCACACCTCTTCAGGCCTCCTAGCCAAAGCAGAGGGTGTTTTAAGGGAACTTTTTCTGGCATGACCATACATATCTAGAAATTGGACTGAGCCCACGAAGTTCACTGTGGATCAGAGCTGCATTTTGGAGCAGTGATGTCGAGGTTACAGACTCCATTGCTGGTTCTCAATCTCTTGAGCCATCTGGCTCCTTATCAGTATTTTCTTTTTCTCAACTGCTTCAAATGCAGAGGCCCTGCTCTAATGTGAAGGCATTTTGAATTAAATCGACAGCCAATTTGGATTACGAAACCATGAAACAAAGAAACAAAAGTCCCTCCCAGCAAAAGGTGTTTGACGACACTTAGGGAGTAGGTGGCTCAGAGCCTTCAGGGGAAATTCCAGATGGATAGGAAAGTAGCAGTGATACAGCAAACCTTTACAAAGGGTGGGATGGGGGCACATGGTGAACCACCAGAGGAGCTGCGGTTATGAGATCAGATGGATGGCCTGGGGAAAGTCTGAGGAGATGTGTGGAAAACCAGTGGGCAGCTCAAAGTGTGATACTGAGATAAGCATGAGATGGGAAGGGTGTGGTAAGACAAACTCCAAAGGACTAAATGCTTGCTTAATGCCAGGAAAAGAAGCAGGTCCATCCTAATGACCTCGAGAGAATACTCCATGGCCTGAGTTAGTCATGTTCCTAAGTGCTGGGTTGAATCTGGGCTGTGTTTGACCCTCCTGCTCCATCCCTCAGGAAGCCAGGATTGAGCAAGACCACACATCACACCGCACACCTCCGGAGGGAAGTGATTAAGGCATGAATAAGAGATCCACCAGCTGTTGTACTTTGTGTGTGTGCATACACCATGGAACTACTGCAAAAAGCTAAACCTAGGGCCAAGAGAGACTGGGACCAAAGGTGAGACCTCCATGAAGGACCATGACAACAACTGCACAACTAAAAGCATGAGCAATGGAAACAGACACCATGCTGGCATGGATGTTTGAATTTGGCATCTTAATTTTAAACAAAGGAGGATAGAAGAGTATTTTTCAAATCCTTCTCATTAAGTAATGCCCCAACCTCCCTTTTCAGTGGAAGTTAAACACACACACATATATCTTTGGTGCCCTTGGAAATTTCAACCTAATTTTAGTGTCAGCTCTACGAAGACAGGTGGGAGTTTTTGTAGAAGTCTATGATAGCTGACTTCAGATTAGCCCTGCCATGCTTCTGAACAGCTTTTATGCTGGGCCACAACATAGTTTAAAATCATTGATAATTACAACAGAAGACTGATCCCCAAAGACTCCTACCTCTGGCTTCTGTAAAAGCAGGCTTTTACACTAGGGGCACATGTTTTCCCCGGTAGCTTTGGACTTGGGCTTGCTGTCTGCACTGAGAGTAGAAGTTGAGCAGGCCTGAGCTGTCCTTTTTCACTTCCACAGCAGCCACTACAAGCACCTAGAGTTGAAATGGTGGCATCCCCACCCAGCAGCCCCCATGGCACTGCCCCCAGACGTGCACTGGCTGGAGGAGTATCTGACCACTCCGGGGTTGTTGGAGTGTGTTGGAGTAGTTGGGGTTGGCTGGCTGCAGCTTTCATTCTCTCTGGCATCCACAGAAACTGAAATGAGACAGGAAAGACATAGCAAAAAATGGAGAAAATAAATACATGGAGGGAATCTGGAAATCACAAACCAGGGAAAGGATGAGCAGGAAGAAGAGCAAAATTCAGTGAAAGGAAGAAAGAAAAAGTCACAGCGAAAGAAGCACAGCAGTAACCCCTGTGATGGAAACAGAAGCAGTTTGAGGTTTGTATGCATTGTGGCTGGGCTCTTGCCCGTGGTATTTAACTTCACAAACTAACCCAGCCATTATGCACCGAGGGATTGTTAATGCAGCAGATGCAGCCAGACATACGTAGGAGTGTGTTAATACAAGGCCTGATGTAAAAAACACCTGCTACTTTGGCAGCATGTCTCAGGAAAGATACTTGTGGCTCGCGTGAGGGTACAGTATTTACAAAGGTATCTGCTGCTTTCCCATCACATCATGTGCAAGTCCCATTTGCCTTACTGGGAGCTTTGCACAGGGACAGTGTAAGGGACTCCAGGCTGAAGCTGGAAGGAACTGGTCCCATTTACACTAGAAGGGAAGCTGATGTCTTAAATGTTCTTCTTATTTTTCTTTTTTTTTTTCTTTTTTTTTTTTCAATCTAAAGTATTTAGGACATGGAGAGGAATCCTTTCTCTACAATACCTAGGCTCCAGTGCTGCCTTGTTTACAAAGGCTTAAGTTTTTATAAGTCCGAAGGAATTGCACAGATGCCACACAAGGGGAAGAGGCACTTTTGGAAGATTTTAACAATGTGGCTGCATTATCCCAACCCCTGATGCTGCTGAAGTGGATGTGTGCCATTACTGAAGTGTTAGAAGGGTTGGCACACTGTGCCAGGATGAGATTCTCTTACAAACCAAAGATGGGGCTGGTACCAGGCAATTATGCAGCAGTACAGGCCTGGCTGCTTCCAGGAGCATCCCAGGGATGGAGGGCTCTGGCTCACATGCAGAGAGCAGACAGCTGCAGTGGTTTAAGATGTTCCCCCACAGCTGTGTGTCCTGGCTCTCGGTGGAAGGCTGCCTGTGAGCAGGGCTGGTGGAATGGGAGGGATGCCTGTGCCTCAGCTGTCCCAGCTCAGGGCCCAGGGGATGCACAGATGCGGAACTGGAGCGGCTGCAGCGTGGGCACCTCCAACACAAACTGGGGAGGCACCTCTGGCACAGATGCAAAGTGTGATGAAGACAATACTGTAACTGTCCCATAAAAACTATTTATAGCTATTAATATTTATTTGCTAGGACCCTCAGCAAACAGGTTTATTCTCTGCTTCCTCATTGTTCCATGAGATTTCTTTCCCGGAGTTTGCTCCCTTTTGCCTCTCTCCTTGCCCAGCTGTCCTTACTGGAGCTCTGTCATCTCCCACTTCCCACCTCTCCACAAGGTGCACACACAGGGAAGCCACGCCACAGGAGCTGGTGCTGGACAGCCAGAACCACAGCCAGGCCCTACAGTGAGCCCAGACACAAAGCAAGGATGCTCTTTTATGTCCTGTCTCTTGCTTTTCTTCTTGGCAGTTTAAACCTTTTCTGCTCACCTTTCTCTTTCCAGAATTTCTTCTAGCCCCAAACAACTGCAGCAACACAACTCACTGCCTCTCATTTCATTCTCAGTCTCACAGTCGCCACTTTATTTTGCCTTTTCCCACTTTCATGAAAGAACGCAGTTGCATGAATAGGATTATTTATCATCCCCTCCCTCCCCTTCCAGGATGACTTGCTGTTTATGGAAAGCACTCGAGTGCAGGAGAGATCGTGCTACAGTTAAACAGACAATGCTTAAAGGGCCATTGCCTGCTCTCTGCTTTAACGCTGTACTCCTCACTGACTTCCAAGAAACAAGGAGTTCTGTATCGCAATTGATGAGAATGGCATCACAAGCCACCACTGAAAGGTAAAGAAATGCTACATTCAATAGGACGGAGAAGATGGTTGGGCTTGGTGATCTTAGAGGCTTTTTCCAAGCTAAATGATTCTACAATTCTATGGTTATGCACTGCACTTCTTGCAAGACCCAGGAGATTAATTTCTGGTGTAAATGTGGGTGTGTGGTCTCTTTCTAGCCCAGCAGTATATCAGGAACATGCTCCCAGGGACCATGTGATGATGGCTGGCAGGTGACAGAAAAAGTTAAGACATGGGCATGTGACACAGACAAGTGATGTGATCAGAGGTGCTTCTCAGAGGTCTGCTGGACCTGGAATTCAGCAGGGCAATGATAAAACTTGCCCTGAGGTGGTGAGAAAAGGGCTTTGGAAATGGTTGCTCCCAGTTTCTCACCTGCAGTTTGGCCATGGCCCCATGGCAGGTTCTCTACATTCTCCCTGTATTTCTGATTACTGATGTGCCTCGTGGCTGTGGAAGATCTTTATCAGCTCTCAGGGAGAAATCCCCTAAGTACAGTGGTCAGAATAAACAACTGGAAAGCACTGAATTCCCTGGGAATTTCTGCTGAGTTGCCACCACATGGGTTGCCTGCTCTGGTCTGACCACCACCACCAGTGTGTCTGTGGATACCAGTGTGTCTCAAAAGGATGGAAGTGCTCAGGGTGAGTGAGTTTGGAGACTCAGTGTGGGCTCCATGAAGCCTTTCTGTAGAGCTACTGCTCTGGGCTGGGGACTTCAGGCATGATCCTTGAACAATGTGCAGCCACTGACACCATGTGAGGACCAGGCTGCTGTAGGTCTAAGAAAATCAAAAGAAAAATGCAAAAAACGCTATACTGGAGTTTCTGTTTAAAAAAAAAAAAAAAAAATCAAATCACCAGTCCTCTTCTCGTTCCCCTATATTAACTACATTTCTGTGATAAAAAGGGTCAGAAATTCAATTAGGAAGCTTCACAGCCATTACAAACATTTGCAGTTCAAAGTTAGCAATTCCACTACAGCAGCCTCCATATCTCCTGTGTCCTTTAGGTACTGCTGGATCCTGCAGTCCCCGGTGTGCTGGGAGTTGAAAATGTGTGTATCATTCTCGTGAGTTTTTATTGTGAGGGAGGGAATCTCACAGGACAAATGTGTAATGTTGTAAGAGCAACAAGGTTGCATGGATACAAGAACACAAACGGGGCGGCTCACACTTTGAGAATACAAATTCTTCGGAAGAATAACTATCTCACTGTGTTTGGATGGAGCTTAATAAAACTGACTGCTCCAAGCTAGGCCTCTACAGGCCTCCAAGCTACAAACAATGAAGAATAATATCACAATTTTATGGTGCTTAGCATGACTGAGTTACATCCTGGATGGTCTCCACAGAATCACTGCAACTGGTGTTGATTTGAGTCAGAGGAGAAGAGCTTTACACCCCCATTGCTGAGGAGACATGAGCACAGCACACACAGGACCCCAGGGGCTGAGCCCTGTGTGCTCTGCTCTCATTTACAGCGTGGATCAGCATACCCTAAGCTGGGCTGGTACTTTTACAGTCATTCAGCTGGATGAACTCCGTATTCCTGACAAAACACAGCCCATTTTTAATAGCTGTATCCACCAGGCAGAGGATATCCCGCACTAACAGCAGCTCCCCTGTCCCACAGGGGTGGGGAGCAGGGATCAGCTTCAATGCCCACTAAAATAGCGGCCAGTGCTGGTATGCAAGTGCCCTAGTTTAATGCCTAAACATGGTATCTTGCTACCCAGGCTGGCAGGGCTGCCAGTTCGTGCTCCAGCCCTGAAGGTGAACTGTGTGTCACTCAGCAGTGGCTCCGGCAGCAGGGAAGGTCAAACTTTCAGCCACGCTGCTGAAGCTCCTGGGGAAGGAGCAGCTGGGCACGGGGGGAGAGAGGAGCACATTAACAAGAGCGTTACCAACCCTCTCATGGCTATTAAACCAAGTCATGTCTCCAGAGACAATTGGGTCTAACCCGCACTGAAGTCAAAAGGGCAATTTTGGGTGGAGGATCAGCTCTACAGGGACGCTGCCCCATTCACAGGAGGGCAAAACATCTCCAGAAATACTGTAGCTTTAAGTGTCAACCCACATAAGTGGATCCTGGCCACGGCCACCCTCTGTGTTTGGGGCAGAGACATCATAAAACTTTTCCTCACTACTTCTGATCACTCCTCTTAGCTGAAACTTTGTTGCAGATTTGCATCTCATGACTATTTAAGAAAATTATCAACTGTGAAAGCGTCTGGAAAGCTGCACCAACAAAAGTTACAAAGACAACAAAGCTCAACCAGAAGAACGGAGCCAGTGCAAGGATCCAAAAGGAAGAGCTGGAAAATAAGGAAATCATGTTTGTAGGTGCACGAGCTGGAATAATAACAGCCTTGCTTGTTTTCCTTGCAGCTTTTCTTGCTGCTCTTTATGGGCTGAGATTCAGGTAAGGGAATGGCGTGTCTGCTATCAGTGCCTTCTGCATTTGTAATCCTTGCTTGCACTGCACCTGCACCTGTGCCAGCCTCATGTCTTTCCACAGGCAGGCAGCAACCAAGCTGCAGAGCAGGAAAATTACCTCCCCCCACCATGTCCACATGCCCCCCTGAAGCTACAGGCCAAAATAATGTTCAAAACCAGAGAGGAACCACCCAAAGTTGGTGATCTTCCTGTCCAGCTTTCTGGATTTTATGTTCTGCACTTTTATCCTTTGTTATACACTGTGGGGCACTGACAGAATGGTGCAGGTCCAAATTGCTGAGAGTATTTCCTATGGTCCCTTTCCAGAGCCAGGACAGATGTGGTGGCAGGATGTATCCTGCAGAACACACTGAGCAGCTTTGGCCAGCCCCAAACACACACTGCAGCAAAAGCAAGCCACACTTCCAACAAAAACCCTTACCCAAACCCATTGTTTTGTTAATTTTAACTGGATTATCTATGAGGCAAAATCCCCACTGAAATAAAATCTGAAGAAACTCGGATTTCCCAAGACTCCCTCAGCAGGAATGTCATTGCAATGAAATGATTCCTCTTGCAACCTCAAGACTTGTCAGGAGGGTCAAAATAGCATTGTTCCATCCTGAGCTCTGAAATAGATGCCCTGGGCTTCAGGTACCGTTTTGGAACCAGCCCAGTGCTTCCGTGGCTTCAGCCCCCTCCAAGCCCCACAGTGCCCACCTTGCTGGCCATCCCTGACCGCACCTCTCCCAGTGACCTACCCCCGGACCAGCACTCGTCTGTGAAACATGAGTTGGTCCTGTTGCATTGCCTGGCCTGTGTTTCCACAAGCTGAGCCAGCAGAGATTTAAATGAGCTCTATAGTGGGTGCTGGAAGTCTGACTTTGGGCACCCTGGCTTCTGGTGACCACTCGCAGAAAGCAGCACTGGTGACACTGAAGTGGTCTCATTTCGTGTCAAAGAGTTTCTGCATCCCATCCCCCATGCCAACTGCTGTGCAAACCCTGGGAATCCTCCCTCTCAACACTCTGTCATGGTGTAATTCTATTATAATTCCTGACATTTGAGAGACTTCTAACAGTGCGTGCTCTAAATTAGACAAGTGATATCTTGCTCGCTGCTCTCAGATAAATAAAAAAGTGCAAAACCTAATTTTCTGATGCTCTGTTCTTGGTACCGATTTCCTTTTAAACCTATAACCACCATCCTGTCACTCCTTCCTTATGTGTGGCTTGTGGGTATTACATAAAAGGTGATATTTCATGTCTGGTGCACACATGTGCAATAGATGTGCAGACCACGGGAAGGTGCCATGCTGAAGCAAGCATGCACTGGTGTTTGGCTTTTCACACAGCTGTATGTAGGGACTTAGAGGCAACAAATGCAATTTTAGATCAAACAATAGACAAGGACAAAATTTTGTAAGGCAGACAACCTAAGTATAAAGTTGTTTGCAGAATATATGTGAATTTTATTTATGTTTCCTAGTCTTTGCTCTCCTCTGGGATCTTACATATTTTGCATTATTATCAAATATTTGTAATGATCCCTTATAAACAGTCTAATGTTAAAAGCTACTCCAAGTGTAACTTGACCCAGAAGAAAGATGCTTATCTGAGCTCCACAACGACAGATTAAAAAAAGATGCTGATGCAGTATGTCTCTTGTAAAATGAGGGAAATATAAGAAGAATCAAAACTGCATAGATTTTTTTTATCATAAGAATAAGTCATCTCTCTTGGCTTTTGCAGTGAAATACCACTAGCAAGAGCTACAAATACACAGCACTTCTGATCCCAAATGCACTAGCCAATCAAGGAAGGAAGGAGAGGAGTAAAGGCTCAGCCAGCCGGTACTGTCAGAATCTATTTCACTGTTTAGTAATTATTTTTTTTTATTACTATGACAACATGGACCATAAGAATTGCTTCTTTAACCCCAGCAAATGAGACTGTGCAAATGAGATTTTTTCTAAACAGAAGTAGTTGCTTTTTTACTTCTGCCATGGAAGAAAGTGATGGCACTACCAGAGTGTCCTGCCCTGCTCTGTCTCTTCGTGCCCTGCATGGGTGACTCTGCTGCAGTGTGGCACTCAGGTCATTTTTTTAATATCAGGAGGCATTTGGGAATGGCTCCACACTGGCTCAGCATTTTCTGACTTTAAAAAAAAAAAAAAGAAGCAGCAGCATTCTCTTTTTTAAAGTGCTTCCAAATCTTTTACATCTCTTTTCCTTTTCTCTCTTTACAACCCCCACCTTTTTTTTTTCCCCCCTTGTGGTCCTGGAGACCACCCTGTAAGCCTACATGACATCATGAGAGAGAATTAAACGTACTTGAAAGGCCACTTCTGTTTTGGTGGGAACTTCTATGCAATTGCAAAGTGCCCATTAAAGCACAGGTTGTTTCCTAGAAGCATGTCCAAGCCAGTAGCGTGCAAACCCCTTCAGGGCTTCTAGAAAGCATTCGCTTTTGAAATGCTGAAGGAAATTCAGAGATGAAAGGATAAGTCTCCCTGGCTGTGCATTTACAGTCTATTGTCTCCCATGAAGGATAGTATCACTCCTCAGTTGTGTTATTGCAGTTAATCCACTTAAATGCTATTGGATTTTCAGATGAGCTGAATTCTTTGCATCTGCTATTAAGAACCTTTGTTTAGATGAGAAAGGGCTGTTATTTAAATCACAATGAGTTCAGGGAGATGTCAGGGTGCAGCAGTCACCTTGTGCCAATCCGCGCCGGGGGAACGGGGGCAATTTCTCGCCGGGGCGGCGAGGCGGGCGAAGGCGAAGGGAACGCGGAGCGGCGGGGCCGGCTGCGGGGTTCGGGACCGGCTGCGGGGTTCGGGACCTGCTGCGGGAGACCCGGGCCGGCTGCGGAGGGTCGGTGCGGGGTGCGGAACTGGGGCAGTTGCGGGGGTCCAGAGCAATTGCGGGGAGCCGGGGCAGTTGCGAAGGCTGGTCCGGCTGCGGCGGAGCCCCGGGGCGCGGCGTCCCCGCGGCCGCGGCGGGGAGCCCCGCACCCGCGCATGCCGCAGCCGGGTGCCGCAGGGCGGAGGGCTCCGCTGCCCCCCGCCCGCACCGCCCTCCTACCCCCGCTGCCTCTCGTGCGGTTTGGGGGTGCTTTTCTATTCCTTAAGGCTGTGCGTGCGTGTTGTCCTTCGCAATGAAGGCTGCGCTGCAACAGCTACGTTAAAACCCGCACACCACAACCCTCCGCCGCTCTGCCCCTCCCCTTCTGCAAAAGGCAAGGCCCCCCCGCTAAAATAGAATAACAACCATAAGAAAGCGCGCACACACGCACACACGATCGCGCCGTGGCCATGGCGATCCGCTCTGCCTTATGTAAAGGCAGAGCACACGGCCGAGCCCGCCAGGTTACACGGCGGCTGCTGCGCAGCAGCGCCCGCCCCTCCGCCCGGTGCCGCAGAGGGCCGGCGGCGGGGGCTGCCCCGCTCCCCCCGGCCCCTGCCCGCCGCCGGCTCCTTGTTTTCCCCTCTCAGTGGGCAGAGCCCCTGGCCCTGGAGCAGGCGCCGCAGCTGCCGGCACCCCCACGACTTGTTGTTGGTGGGTCTGGTGCCGGGAGTACCCGGGAGGAGGGGCGGGGGCGGCGCACGGCGGGGCGGGAGCGGTATATGCTGCTCCTCGCCGGGGCCACGCTGCAGACCGGCCACCGCTCCGGAGCGAGCCCTGAGCCTCCCTCTGCCTGGAGTTGCAGTTCGTCTCCGATCCCCTTGGGATTTAAACCTTCTTGCATATATATATATATATATATATTTTTTTTTTTCCCCCCCTCCTTCCTCCTCCTCCTCCTGTCTTTTTCTCCCGTGCAAAGTGGAGCAGGAACTGCACCAAGGCAGCCCGCGAGATCCTGCAATACTGCTCCGATTTGTCCCTGCTATTATTCCTAATTAATTATTATTTTTGACCTCGCCCCAAGCCGGGGAGGGAAGCGGGACCGTTCTCGGCAAGAGAAACATTTCGCTCCGTATCAATAAAGATTTTTGATTTTTCCCCTCTCCGAGGAGGGGCCGGGTGGAGGGCAGGCACGGCGGGGGGGGCCGGCCCTCGGCGGAGAGCGCAGCCCCGCGGTCCCGGCGCGGCGCGGAGCGGCGGCCGCGGCGGGGGGAGGCGGCCCCAGCGCCGCCCGCGCGAGGGGGGCAGCCGCCCCAGACAGGTGATGGGCGTTTCGGCTGCGCTCCGGATCGACTCCTTGGGTTTCACTTTGGTCTGATCTAAGCAAATATGCAGAAGTACCGGCTGGTCTAGTCCTAAGAGCCAAGAGAAGCGAGCGAGAGCGGCAGAAGGGAGAGCAGCCACGCTCCCGTAGCGAGGGGAACGTACAAACAGCGGCCGCGCCGTCATTGAGCCACCGCCGCCCCGGGCAGCCCCGACCCACCCTGGATGCGGAGGACCCCCGAGCCACCCCGCTGCCTTTCCCCTGAGGGATGGTACTGAATTCCTGCGCGGCAGGAGCCGGCCTGCAGCCCCTCTCCATCAGCGTTGCCTTCCCTCCGTGTCTAAAGTGCACTAGACCGCGATGAGGACCTGGGCTTGCGTTTTGCTGATAGGTTTTGGATACCTGTCCTTTACCTTCTCCGAGGTAGGTGAGAGCGGCTTCCTGCGCTGCCCGTCCCCGGGGCACGCCGCAGCCGGGGGTCGGGGCGAGCCGCGGCGGAGGGCACCGGGGAGGGAGCGGGCTGCTCACCTGGGCTCCGCGGGCATCCCTGCGCCCCGGCCCCGCCGGGAGCGCTGCCCTGCCCCGGGCCCTGCGGGGCCGAGCCTGGGAGCAAGTTGCCATTTCATGCATGGCAGAAGAGAAGGGGAATGACCGTGCATTCCGCGCCCGGGCTGCTGGCTGCCCTTAAGAATTAATATGTATATAATATCTATTATATATATAATAAATACATGATAAAATATCCACGCCCCGCGGGTGCCAGCGGGCTGCGGCTGTGCGGAAGCCGAGGGTGTGCGGAGCCGGGCCGCCCCCGCGGCGCCCAGCGCTGCACACGGCGGCCGCGGGCACCGCTAGTGCCGCGGGCAGAACTTGGGTGAATCCCCCGCGCCCCAAAACGCCCGTCCCCGGTTTGTGAAGATCCCCCCGAGCAGTCAGGAGCTCTCCCGCCCGTTTGCCCGCAGGGGACGGAGGGGGCGCGGAGCCGCGTCCCGGGCTTGCTACAGGTGGCCCCGGTCGGGGCGAGCGCGGTGCTCGGCGCTGCACAGCGGCTGTAACTTTTCCCGGGACCCGGTCTGCTTGGCACTGGGAGCCGCGACGTGGGCGCTGGTAGGATGGCGGCGCCCCGTGGGACGCGGTTCTCCTCGTCCTCCTCCTGCCCGGCTCGGGGGAGCCCGAGCCCGCGGGGGACTTGGCGTCCGCCGGGGCGAACTTGGTCAGCCGCTGCCCGGGGTGGGCTCCTGCCGCCGAGCGGGGCTCGGGGCTCGGCGCTGCCGGGCACACGCTGCCAGGCGGGGCCGTGCGGAGCTGCCGCCCCGCTGAGCCGTGGCGCAGTCGGGCGGGCGGCGCGCAGCCCCCGCGGGCGCGCAGGCGGGGGCGGCGGGAGCGCTCCGGCGCCCCGCGGAGCGCTGTGGTGGGGTGTGTGCGTGTACTTTCCCCCTGCTTCATCCCCACACGTCCCGCAAACACCCCGCACCCTCCCCGGCAAGCCCGGAGGAGCGGCGCGCCGCATGCCCGGCGCTGCGGGCGCGCCTGGCGGGACTGCGCGGTGACCCGCGGTGTGTGTGTGTCTTTGAAGGAGGCCGAGATCCCGCAGGAGCTCATCGAGCGGCTGGCGCACAGCGAGATCCACAGCATCCGCGACTTGCAGCGCCTCCTGGAGATTGACTCCGTAGGTAAATTAGTCCCGTCCTCCTTCCTTCCGCGCCGTCGGCCGCCGCCGCCCCGGGGGGAGGCCCCGCACGCCCCGCGCTCCCCGCACGCCGCTCCGCGCCTCGCCCGAGACACCCGTGCGGGGAGCGGCCCCGAGAGCCGGGCCGCCCCGGGATGCGTGTCACGGGGAGGCGGCGGCCAAGGGGCCGATCGGGAGTTAAAACTTCGTGGGGTTCAGGGTGGAGAGGGACCTTGTGACCCCCCGTATTTTCAGAGCTCTCTCCGTCTCGCAGCGGAGAAGAATTGCCATAAGGTTTGTTGTTGGTCTTGCATTGCTCTGTTATCTTTAAACTACTGTCCTAGAGGTATTTAAAATATTTGAAACAATATTTATGAATGAAGTAATGTCTCTTCAAGCGCTGGGCTTTATTAAAAGGAAAATAAACAGTCCGCGCTGATTTTAAACAGAAACCTGCATATGAAGCTTACCCTCAAAAATACACTTTTTTTTTTTTTTTCCAAAAGAAAATAGTGCAGGGTTATTTTCTGCATCATTAGGCATGCAAATGGGTGTAGTGAGAACGTGCAGTTTAACAGATCGTTGCAGCAGTAAATCACATCTAGAAGCATGGTATTGCTGGGCTCCTTATCATTTGGTTTCGCTTGATGCACTTTGTTCCTGGTGATTTCTTCCCTCAGTTGAGAGAGAATAAACCCGGCACCTTTGATGTGCCCAGGGGAAGCCTGCATCTTGCTGAAGCACAAACATGGAGAAAAATGAATGAGTTCTTGCTTGCATTGGTACTGGGCCATCTCCTTTTAAACCATATGCTGTGTATTTTTGTAAAGTCTGTGCCAGGTTCAATCACCTTCATTCAGAGTTGCAGGATCCTTCTAGAGTTTAACTCACTGCTTTTTGTACAGTGCTCTATTAACGAGCAGGAATGCACTAGGAACGTATTTTACAGTCATAGCTTTCAATTTTCATGTGATTAGGGAGCAAACGTTTTCCCATTACACTGAAAAGGGGAGTATTTCTGTCTTGCACAACACTTTACCATAGAGGCTAATTACTAATTACCAGGTTGGCATCAGTTTAATATTTTTGGAGAGCAGTGCTTCATCATTGTTGTTTATCACCACAATTAAAGAAACTTTCACAACAGGGAAGGCATATGCAGTTCATATTTCCCCACTGAAGGCTGTTTTGGACCAGACAAGTGCACTACTGCTAAATTTTTTTCTTCCCTGTGAACTTGGTAGAGTTGGCTGCTGTTGCAGAAGGGCTGGATCTGAGCGCTAGCATTTTAAAATAGTGCGTGCTGCTCCTGCCTTTGAGTCAGGGTTCTGTAGCTACCAGAATACATTATTTTTTCAAATACCTCAGCGTAGCAAGCACATGCTTCATTTTTAAATACCACTTAGAAAGAGAGCAAAAGTTCACGTGGCTCCATTGCAAGAGAATCAGGCAGACAAGTGGGGCAATGGCAGGAACTGAATAAATGGGTAGATGTAGCAGAGAAATTTATTTCAGAAAATAATTATTTACCTCGTGGCAAATATTAACTGGAGGATGCAAGACCGAAAATGGAAAAGGTCAGCCAGAAGTTTACCCATTTCATTTTGCTGTTTTTTTTGCAATTTGTCAGTTTAGAAAGCATTAGAGAAACAAGAGACATAAATATTTTACTATCTCACTGTGAAACAGTAATTCCTTAAGACATGAACTCAAACAATATTAAAAAATAAAACCAAAATATTCAGCCTTTCACCCGGTTCTTGCTTATGTGAGTGCTGCTTTTGCCTGTGTGCTAAGCTGTGCTCTGAGCTACTCAGGCATGGTTGGGTTTTCATGGAGTAACCCGTCTTTACTACCCACATTTGCTTTTCCTGGGCACAGTCCTGCAGGCTTTACTGTCATGAGTAATTCTTACTAAAGGCTTATCAGGGTGACTAATCGAGTATTGAAATTGCCGTGCTTTCCTCAGTAAACAGGATCGGGCCTGTTTACTATATTTAGTATTAGCTTGAATTAGCAAATCAAATGTTTTCTCGTTGTCCCTGGTAAGATGATATTTCTGAAATATATTTCCTTAGGGCTGCAGTTGCCTTTAGGGAACAGCCAGTTCAGTGAGGGCTTGTACAGTAGGTATATTTCACTTTTATAGCATGTACTCATTTTCAGCTGAGGCTCAGAACAAAATCACTCCAGTGACTGTTCTCTGCCTTGTTATAGTGCATGGTATTGCCAGTCCTTCTGCATGTGAGTAGCCCTGTTTAAACTCAGTGGGTGGACTTGAGAATTAAGAATGATCTTGTAGGCTAAGAGTTTGCAGGATCAGGCATGCATGAAGAAAATGTCTGATATTCCTGAGTAACAAGGCGGAATCTGTGGAAAACGAAGGAAGAACAGTCATTTTCTCTCCTGCAATGCAAAACGTATATTTTTAATTGGAAAAGTAAGTTTTGTAAGTCAGAGTGGGCAGGTTTTTCTTCTATTCTGACAGATTTGGTCTCTATATTGTAGCGCAGAGATGACTGATAACCCCTTCATAAAATTAGAAACCACACCCCCAGACCATCTGGCATATTACTTAAAGAAAAACACTACCCAACATGGAGCTTATCATTGTATTCAAAAAAGAAAATCCAGGCCAGTTTGTCAGAGCCCAGTGCTGTATGTCCGACTCGGAGGGTAAAGGCAGCGTGAAAATTCTCTGTTTCTATCAGGAAATAGGGTCTTGTATCAATTTGCTGCGATTGGAATCTGGAGGCAGTGACAGAATTGCCTTGGCACGACGGAGAGCAGAGTCTGACCCTGTTTAAAGGAGAAAGCATGCACAGTCCCAGGAAGTAGGCAGCTCTAGTGTGCAGAGTACAGTTTTACTACGAGCAGACTAAATCCCCAAAACGGGGGCATTTCCTCTGCTCTGCTTGTGAAGTTCTCTCTGGCTCAGCAGCGTGGTTTTTCTCCTCGTGCTTCACCTCTCCCATCTGTCCTGTGGGAGGTAGAGTTCATTTCATCACCTATTATGTTTGCCTCCTGCTGGGAACAGATTTTCCCCAAGTCATCTGCCTGCATGGGGAAAGGCAGGGCTGAGTGTGCCTCTTTGCACGGGTTAAGGGCATCCACCAGGGTCACCTTAGGCCATGTGAATTTAACAGCCTGTGATTAAGAACTAGCAGAGCAGCTTTTGTTAAGTGGAGAAACGTTCTAAATTAACTGTGTTCTTCCATGGAAAAAGTGTTAGGCTGCTGCAGAGCTCAATCTTTTGGAAAATCTGCTGTTGACTTTGCAGGTTGTGGTGTGGTGCTCAATGAAGGAAGGACGTTGCAGTCCAATGTTTTGGCTTCCCTTGCACTTCTTACACATCATGAGAGGCATCTTCCATGTGTGGCCTCTGTTTTTCCTGAGACAGATGAGGGTATACTCCTCCTCCTTTACAGTTGGTCGATCACACCTAGGTAAAGGAAAAAAAGAAAACCTAAACAAGCGAGCTGCTACTTATATTTCCTTTAACAGATCAAAGTTGAAAACTTAATGACATCTATCTCTGCAGTTGAAATGTCAGAAGGGCAAATTTTATATCAGCCAAAAAGAAGATCAAAAAAACAGACTGATGTTGCCGTGGGCTTTCTGGCTCTAGGACTGATTTGTAAGACAGACCATTTCATTTTATTGTACCTTACATTGAATTCCTGAAAAAAATGAGATTATAAGAATTTCCTAAACTGCTGCTGTTGGTACTAGAAGTCTTGGATCTGTACTTTCTGGATGCACATCAAAGTGAAATCTAGAAGGATTTGCATTTAGACTGCATGTGTTGGGAGTTGTACCTCACATAAAATAGTTTGGTAAGAAGATGGAAATGCATATAAATTGATAAATAGAAAATAGCAGTAAACTTAGGATGCTTTCCACATGCTTCTTGAGTGAGAAGAGTAATCATGTATTGGCAGAATGTCACAGGAACTCTGTGATTTATATTCCATGACCCAGTGGAAAATTGCCAATCTGACAAAAAAGAACAATTTCAGCTACACTAATGGATTGACCAAGGCTAATTGCAAGAGTTTTTATGCCCATCATTGATATGTTGTCAGTACATAAAAGATTACAGAGAAATTTCTTGATTGGCTGCCATGAAAACATTTTTTTATTATTAAATCGTTAAAAGAAAGCTGCACTAATCTGGCTCTGTGCAGCATCCTCCATCTTCACTTGGTGACGAGCAGTGTTTGAGTTCTAAACTAAGAACCACCCATTTCTAGGCTTTCTGCTCTAAACCTCATTTTGTGAGGTGCTAAGCACCCATAAACTCGCATTTCCTTTGCTAAGAGCTTATCCTCACCCTGCAAGGAAATCAGTACATTGGAGGAAAAACTGATACACATTAAGTATCACCCTTCCTTAAAGTCAAACTAGAGAGTGCTCTTTGTAGCATGGTGGTTTTAATGAAATAAAAGGAGGTCTTCTGGCCATGCTTTCAGAGCCAAGTGTGAGTTTGAAAGCTGACTTGGTGATTTTTCACTCCTGCTTGGGCAAGACTCCAGTTGACTTAAACATTGCTTGAAGTGCATTGATTTTCCCATTGACTTCACTGGGAAATGGAATTCCTTCCAAATGCCTGTGGGAATCGGGGGACACTTAAGTGCCTTTAGCATTGTAGTGTCTTCTGGCTCCAGCCATGCCCCATGATTCTGTTTATTAAACCAAACTTGGATGATGTGATGATAGAAATAATACAATTTGTGTTAGATAACGCATTGAGGTTTGACTGGAACTTGTTCTGCTGAGCTAGCTGTGTAGATAGATCTCTTGTAACCCTCACAGAGAGACATGAACTTAGGACCTGCTATACATGCTCTTCACCTTAGAAATCATCTTATAAACAACACATCTCCTTGAGGTGTCATTTTGCTTTATAAACGTGGTGATGGAAAATGGCTAATGGCAGCTGAGTCGAGCACTTCTGTGTAAGCACATGACTTAACATCCTGGTTAGCTGATCATACCAGTCCTTTGGCTCTTACCAGCTTCTTTACAGGAGGCAGTGAGGGATCCTTCATGCTAGCAGGGAGCTGTGCCAGCATTGCTGAGTGTGGGATTAGGAGCTGTGGCCCAGCCCTGCCGTAGTGCTGGCAGCCCTGCCAGCTTCCCTTTCCAGCCTGATGCCTGTGCCCACCAAGCAGTTGGGATTAGAGGCATTACTTTTGTGTCTAATCTCCTTATAAACATTGTTTGCTTGTGCACGGACATGCTTCTTGCTCTGAGCCTAGCTTGGATCTCGGGCTGAGCAGAATTCACGCTGCTGTCGAGTATCACTTCATTGCCTCAAATTGAGGGAGAGGTTGTGACAACTTGAAGCTGCCAAAAAGGAGGTCGGTATTAAGGTGTTGGGTGGCTGAGTGCTAGGAAACAGAAGAGAGCTGGAGGCACATCAGAACTGATCCTCATTTTGCATAACGCCATTTGGGATCAGGTGGATGGCCTGGTGCCATTGGAATGGGATGTGGGAGACCTGGCTCCACTCCCCAGCTCAGTTGCAAACTTCCTGTGGGATCTCTGGCAAGCCATTTTATTTATACCACTGATGAGTTTTCTGGAGTATGGGGTGCAATAAAAGCAGAAATAAAACCCTTTAGTCATTGCTGTGTTACATGACAGGACTGGGACTGCAAATAAGGCCCAATACCAGCTAATTAGTCTGGTTCCAAAATTTCCCATTGAAATCTATGGGAAACGAGTACCATACATAGGAGCTTGGAGCCAATTTACTTGGATAAATTGAGACTGTGGATTTCACAATGACTAATTTCATACGAGGATCTGTTCAGCTGATAAGGAAAATAGACAGGACCAGTGGGTGATCCTGGCACGACCTCTTGGACCTCTGATTTTATCTTCTCTTAGCTACTTACAGTAGTATTTTCCAAGAAATAATGATAAACTCTGAGATGCAGAACTCTTTCTAAGGTGCTGAAGATCCTGCTATCTTCATGTCTCACCTGGCTGTACAGGTGATTTCATAAGCTGCATGTTCCTTAGGGCACAATTTCTTGGAGGGAGGAGAAAAGGAGTTGGTTGTTTTGTGGAACAGAGCCTTATGATGTGTGTTACTAATAAAACTGAGATTAAAACCAGTTCCAGAGACAGACAGCTGTGTGTACAGAACAAACTGGAAGCAGGGAGTGTGACAGTGCAAAAGATGGGAGTGTAGGGTGTTGTAGCTTGCAGAGAGGGTAATTGAGTACTGTATAATACCCTTTTGCATTTTTTTAGAGCACGTCACAGTTTTCTTAGGAGTCTGCAGTCAAACCTTGAAACTCTGCAATGATGTTCCAGAGGACACTCCAAGCAGCAGAGTGGTGCTAAACCCCTTAGTTTGGGTGTCCTGGGGTCTGTGTGCAGTTCTCTGTTTGGTTCCTTCTTCCTGATCCCCTATTTGCAGATTGTGCTTGTGGTTTTCAGACCCCACGGCATGGGACACGACCTGAACTGCTTCACTTAACAAACCCAAATAGTTGGAGCAGTTATTTTGTTGTTTTTTATGATAAATGAAATGCCAAGTTTTCCATCTTTGCTTTTTCTCATGGCCCTTTAACCCATGTGGTAGGCTTATTTAGGGAACAAGACAAGCCTGGATGCAGTCCCAGAGTTTGCAGTAGCTTCAGATGCCCCTCCAAAGGTTAGGATACTTCACAGGGGATTTGTTCTGCAACAGAGAGGCTAAAAGGAAACCCATGCTAGTTACTTTTTGCTTTTGATTCTGTCCTAGTACTGCCCTGAAAACCAAGCAACAGAAAATTTACAGAGGCAGCATTGTTGCTGTTGGGTCTAATACCATATTGTCTACTGTTGCCTCATACCAGAACTTCAAAATGTTTGTAAGAAACATTTCACATGCAAGCTTACTGTTCCTATTTCTACACCTTTCCAGTAAGAAAAACCATATTATGCCTTTCACATAAAAATGCAACTGTTTTACTTTAGACATGGTTGTCTGCCACAGTGTGTGCACTGTTTCTAGGGGCTTTCAGTAAAATGGATATTGGAATTAAATTGTGCATGCTTATACATGACATTCAATGTCTGTGTCTTTTGTCCCTGCCTTATGCCCTTGCAATTGCATTGCCAGGGGTTACATTAGACTAATTGTAGCAGGATTTGGTCTTGTGCCTATGAACAGCACAGATTTGTACCTGTGGAACAGCACTGTAGCAATACTGGTGCAAGTAACATACCTGAGGTTTAACATTTTGTTTCCTCTTCTAGGATATGATGATGTTTCAGAAACAAACTTGAGATCTTACAGTGTTCATTCTGCTAAACATGTGCAAGAGAACCGTCCTGTGCCCATTCGCAGAAAAAGAAGCATTGGTAAGAAACAAGCTATTTGTACTTTGGGAGTGAAAGCAGAGGGGGTGCTTTTGGTCAGCCAAGCAGGACATTTCAGTGGAAAAATGTGACATGCACAAAGGAAAAAAAGGACCATTTCTAGCTTCTGCCTTTCTTTTTGCACAAAACGAGCCGTTGCCTGAGAAGCTGTGTTCTGGAGGATGTCCATAGGAGACAGACATGCACAAATTCTTTACATTCACTTTCTTGTTGCAGCATGTTGGAAAGCTAGACCTTGGTTAGAAAATGCTGTGATATTCAATGTATAATTCATAGTGTGGGGAACAACTACAGCAGTGTGCTTTAAAAAACATCAACAGTTGGTAGAGTTTTCAGTACAGAAGCTCCACAAAAGGAAACAGCTTGACTCTTTATTCACAAGAAAAATACAGTTTATCCCCAAAATTAAAAGCCATTGATGGGAACTCCAGGGCATTGATTTTCATCACTGCGTAGGGTACCAGGCCTGTTTACAGGGGATTTTATCCTGATTAATAACAATGGTGATCCAACAAATCCCAAATATAAATTTAAAAAAGGGATGCACGAATAGGATTTACGTGCAGTGCTTGTTCATCTAATTAGGTGTGAGTGTCCCACCGTTCCACTGGAGTGTGGAAAACATCCACGATGTTACCTGTGGTGGGTAATTCAGCGTGGTGGTAGGCAGAGATAGCCCAGCTTGCTGTCAGCAGGGATTTGCAGTGTGAATTGGCAGGCACCCGGTGCCTTGGCTGCCTCGGGAGAGCAGCGGTTCTGAGGCAGCCGGCGACGTTGGCACCTCACCCTGCAAGGTGCTGGATGCCTCCCCACCACAGGCACTGGGAACTGGGTGTGCTCAATAACTTGTAGGAGTTGCCAGCTATCTTGCAGTATTGCATCTGTTAATTTTCTTGAGTTCATGGCACTGGGGGCTGAGAGTAAGAATTTTCACTTATTTAGTCTATTGAAATGCATCTCTTTCGAAACTAAGCCTAGATTTCTGTGTTGCAGGCACATGCTAGGCATGAGCTTCTTGTACTTAAGAACTAAGTGAAGAAGTGCAGGCAGTGTTCCAGTTCCCTGACACATTTAACCCAAAGCTATCACAAGCTTCCACTGCAAGGCAAAAAAAAAAAAAATCCCAGATGTCTGTGGAGAACTTATCAGCAAACAACTTGTCCCTGAAATTGCTGTTTTTTTCTGGACTGTTTTGAAATATCAGCTGACTTCTTAAGCAGTCCCTAGGTTGATGATGATAAATGGTTTGGATCATGGCAGCATCACACAGTAGTACAGAGCAACTCTTTATAATCCTAAACAAGCTCACTTACCTGAGCCCACCAGGATATTGGTTTAACTGCAGGTTTTTCGGTCATGCTGCTCTGGTGGTTTTGTATCATTCAGGAAATAACAAATTAAATAAAACCCACCATGTACAAAGCTTTGATGACTTCAGAAAAAATGGCAATTGCCCTTTGGAATGGTGGATGAACCAGACTCCCTGATGTGGGGATATTAAAGTTCTGGAAGTAGAAACCCAAGTCTTGAGAGTTTCAAGCTGGTGCAGGTTGTTTCCCAGGTGTGCAAATTGGGTATGATACAAATAATCCTCAATTTAACTTTTGAGGTGGTGTTTGACAGGTGTTGCATGTTTGTGTGATGGTATTTGTGTGCAGTGATGACCCCAGTGCTGGAAAACAGCAGCTGCTGTTGCACAGCCACTCTGAGGCTCTACTAGGGGGTCATCAAATGTGGAGGAGCTCCTGGCTTGCTGTCACTTCCAGAGCCAGAATTCTCTTATCTCATGGTATGTGCTCCAATCTGTGTCGGGAGCCAGGATACTGGAAACCCTCATTTTAGGGCTGGGCTTTGGGAACGAATCAGGCTTGTCCCCAGGGTAACAGCAGAGCTCAGCTGTAAGCAAACAGCGCTCAGCACTGCCTTGCCAGTGACCAGTGGGGCTGGGAGCACTGGTGCCACGTGTAGCTCGGCCATGGGGGTGCTGTGAGCTGGGGTGTGACTGTGCTGTGCCCGCAGAGGAGGCCATCCCGGCGGTGTGCAAGACACGGACGGTGATCTACGAGATACCTCGGAGCCAGATCGACCCCACCTCGGCCAATTTCCTGATATGGCCGCCCTGCGTGGAGGTGAAGCGCTGCACCGGCTGCTGCAACACCAGCAGCGTCAAGTGCCAGCCCTCCCGGATACACCACAGGAGTGTCAAGGTGAGCAGGGGCTGCGGGGCCCCAGCTGGCTCCTCTCCAGCCTGGAAACCCCATTATCCCTGTGCCCGTGTGACCCAAATCTTCGCTATCCCCTCTTGGATAGAGCGCCCCTCTCCGCTTTGAGTGAGCAGATGGCCTTTCCCAGTTACGTGGTCATTGGAAAATCTTGGGTTTGGGTTTGATTTTCACAGGATTCCCTTTAGGTTTTCTCTCTCTTTTTTTTTTTTCTTTTTTTTTGCAATGAAAATAAAGTTGATTGTGCCTTTCCCATGATCTCGCACAGTACAGATCTTAAAGTTAAGAAGATAAAATGACTCAAGGGGCATTGGACTTAAAAAAATAAATAAATCACAGTATGGAATGCTGTTTTCTTAATTAAATATTATGCAGCCTAAATTGGGCTTTTATATCTGACAACATAACACTTTTGATCTGAAAAAATGTGTTTCAAATTATCTTACCCCAGGGATAGAAGACTCAACAGCTTCATGCTGTATTTACTCATTAGACAAAATCCCTATTGCAACTTTCCAGTAAATATTACGTGAAATATTTATGTTCATCTGGCTTCACTGTGTTCTAATTTTTATCAGTATTTAAACAAGTACTGTTGATCTACATCTGTGTGTAGGAGATTAGACTTACACTTAGCATTCATATTGTGAAGATTCTGAGTTCTCATTGCCCTGAATTTCCTAAGAGCAGAATTAAAATAAACCCTACCACATTCTTGAACGTAAAATTGCTCAGCAGAACACACTGATTGCTGCACTTGTAATGGATTTCTTTAGAAAAGTGCTGTTCATTTAGTGCTGTACATCCTAGAACAAAAACAAGGCACCTAAGTAATTTCATTGTTTTTCATACACTGTTTTTCATACATGCAGACATGTGTCTGGGCAAAATTTCTTTTTCTTTTCTGGTTCTGAACATCTGAGAAATGTTTTTGCATCCAAATAAGCTGGAGAAACATCTAAGATTCCCTCAGTGTTCCCAAAAATAATCATACTTTAAACTTGCTTGCTGCCTTGCCTTAATGGGGATCTGCTTTGCAGAAACAATTAAAAATGAGGTCAAAATTTGGATCAATAATTACTTGAGAAGAAACTGGGGAGATTGAAGGACTGCAATTGTAAACCTTTCTGAATAGGAGCTAAACAGCAAAGTGCCTCAGGGTTGTGATATTTAGTGCTGTTGCCTTTGGGTTGGATGCAGCTTCCAGTTGATTTTGTGCAGCAGCAAACATGTACAGAGCAGCTGGATGTGCTCAGCAAAGAGCTGAGATGTGTGTGATGAACTTGCTGTTGGTACCTGTGTGTGATACTGGGTACCTGGGTGTGAACCTTGTGCTTCTCTCCTACCCCTGAGGGATGGGGCAGATGACAGATGAGAGAGAGGGTCTTGGCTGTCCCCCTGCTACTGGGACTCTGAGTGTTCCCTAAGAGCTGCAAACTCCTGGCAGCAGCTCTGCAGGATGTCACTGCTGGGGCTGCTTCCCCAGCACACAACCACGTTGAGGGATTTTAGTCTCTCAGCCCATTGTAGTGCTTTTAGATTTGCATTCATTTTAGTAGGGCACAAGCTAAAAGTAGGTTCAGCTGAGCAGCTGCTTTTTGTGGCTGTGTAAATATATTGCCACCAGCAATATCAATATACGTCAGCCAGCTTTGGAGGACATTTTTTTTCCTAGCTCCAAGACTGCTCCAAACAGTCATTAAGTAGCAGGGGAAAAAAAGGACAAGAGGTCAAGCAGGAACAGGATGTTCATTGTAAAGGTTGTAGGCTGACCCCACTGTCACACCAAACTCTTAGAACAGAATCCATATTTATGCCCTCCAGAGTCAGATCCCCTTGTAGCTTTGATGTAATTGATGGTTTTCTGAGCCTTTTGCCAATCCTAAGTTTAGAGCTGAATGTCTGCTCATGCCATTAAGTAGCTGGCTCAGAGAGAGGGTCCCTGGAAAGGTGGGAGCAGTTTTGGAGAGCCTTCTCAGCTGCTCTGCAGTGCAGTTGGAAAGCCAGCTTGTGTTTTCCCCTGATGTCAGACTGCATAAAAGCTCTCTTTTGGTGGAACATTGAAAAGGCTTTCCCTGCTTCCTCCTCATTGACAAGGTAGTGAGATCATAGCTGGCCCATTCACACTAGAAAAATGTTCATCCAGAAAGGTCAGCAAGTGGGTTTGCATCATCCAACAGGCAAAAGCAAAGGGTGTTTTCTTTGTCTCACTAAGGACCACTGTAGTCAAGGTTAAGAGATGGCTGGGGCAGTGTGGGAGGAGCAGTGGAGGTGCTTGTGTCCAGGCATTTCATTCCTGGGACATGATTCAAATGCTGGAGGGTTTGGGGATACCCTTTCTATGTCTTCACTGAGCTCTCATCAGTGAAATACCATTAATGTGGAATTGAAGCTGTAGGGAGGCTCCAAGCCAGGGGGATTGGTGGAACAGCTTTCCTGAAATGGGTGTTGTAAGATTTCCCTTTCACGGGGTGGGTTTCATTAGGGAAAGGTGTTTTTGCCCTGCATGGTGATAGTGAGCAAAGCTTCCTGGTTCTGAAGACGTCTCTGTTCAGCAAACTGCCCCTGCACAGCCCCACAGAACTTGGACTGAGATGGAGAGGCTGATTGAGTGCTGCTCTTTGATGGGAAGGAAAGGATTCTATTTCTCTCCTTACAGAGCAATGGTGACATGGATGGGGGAGTTAGGGGTGTTGGTGTCTGTTACAGAGAGATTTTCTCCTCTGTGTGCAAAAGCATTTCAGTAACATCTGCAGATCTTGTTGCTTCTGTCCAGTGAGTTCAAGTATTTACCAAGCACCAGACCATAATTTATTTGGGGCGTTCTGAACAAGGGTCTTCCCAAGAGGCTTTTTGAGCACAGTGTTGTTCTTGGTGGGTTTGGTCACAGAAGCAGAAAATAATTAGCTTTATGGAGTAAATGCTGCTATGCTACTAATTTTGAATAGCCAAGTTGAACAATATGATTGTTTGCAGCAATGCAAATTAAGAAACAAGAGCTAAATGACTCCATCTACCTCAGCTTTGCCTCAGGTTGGCCTTGAGCAGAAGCCCTGCCAGCTTCAGCCATTTCTGCATATTCATTGTTGAGCTGATCTGGGGAATCTTAACCTGGTATATTCTTAGAGTAAAATACGTGGGTGAGGTGCAGAGAAAAGGAGCTGGACAGGAGGGAATGCAGGAGCAGCTCCTCAGCTGTCACTGGGGAGTTGTTCAGAGGTTGGAAGAAAATGCTGGAGTTCAGGATGAGCTGTTCAGCAGAGCTCCCCAGCCTCAGAGTGGGCTGAAAAGGCCTTGCAGAACACATGGGGTGTGTTCTGGCTGTATGTCATGTTTGCAGGTTTAAGAACCTTCTTCTTCTGCCACTGGGATAAGGAGCACTTGGAATGAGCTGTGGTTTAACTGCAATTGCAGCCAGCACTCGGTGGGACTGGCAGGCAGGACCAGGTATCAAAGGTCAGTTTAGGAATGGGAGAAACCAAGGAAACCCCGGCAGAGGAGGAAGAGCAGCGAGGAGCTCTCGGAGCATGGGAAGCCTCCCAGCCTGGCAGAGGGTCTGGCTGCTCTGCTCTGCTCGGGGACAGAGACCCCACACAGCCATTCCTGTCCTCCTGTCCCTGCAGCAGTTACTTGCCAGGCCCTGAAGGCTCCTGATGCCTCCCCAGTCCTTGAGTCCCTGTTGACTCACGTCCTCCTCACAGTTTTCCCTCCGTTGTATCAGCATGCAGTTATTTTAATGTGGAAGCAATAGATGATTCCAAGAAATATCCTCATTCAGTTGCTTTTTGGGCTTGTTTCCATCCAGTATTTAGGCATCAGCCACATGAGTTCTGAGGTTATGAGGAACTATCTGTGCTGACACTTCTCTTGTGAGCTCCTGCCCGTGATAAATTTTAGTTTTGTACTGGAGGTGTTTTGAACATTTCTGCTTAGTCTTGGTTTTTTTCCCCTGCTATTAATCCCTGATTCCATATCTCCTGGAGAATCCCTAAAAAAAAGTTCCCGTGATGTTTTCCATTAGGCCACTAATTTTTATCAGATTTTATTTTCATTTTTACTTAGCCACCACACTGTATTGCAGGATGTAGACCTAGAATCTACACTGATGCAAGTATGGTACCACTGATTATATACCATTTGAGAAGCTAATCAGTTATTTCACTGTCTTGCTCTCAAAGAGTTTTTATATAGTGGTATTTCCTGGATCTGGAGGGTTTAAGGATTTTTATTTTTGTTACATTAGAGACAAGTAAAAGGAGCTTGTTGATTTGTTGAGGATTGACCACTTCAAAGTTCTGTGTAATACACTTGAGACACTGTACAATATAAACACCAAGGAGAAAAATACAAAGAAGAAAAAACCATTTGTACACAAGGCCAGATCCCATGGTGTTGGCACAGCTACCCCTGTTTATACTCTCTGAAAATGGGACCTGCAGGCTACATTGTTGTAGATCAACACTGTGTGTGGCAGCAGGTGTTAACAGGTGACACAGACACAGCAGCCTATCTGGTTTGTGCTGTTTCACTTCCAGTATTTGCAACGTCTACAAAATGACATTCCTTTAACTTGAGTAGTGTGAAGTAGGGCAGTGGAACGTGTGCTGGATTGTGTTTTAACTACAATAATAAAAGCCAGCTTTAAATTGCTGCATAAATTAATTATGATCCTCTACAAAGTATTACTGTTTCTGGTTTTTTAACTGTTATTTAATACCAACAGCCACAAGAACTGCATATATCTTTCAGTTTGTAAAACCAAGCGAAACAAGGACAAGCTTTTAAAAGCTTGATTACAGTTTATTTTTGTTGCGTGTAATTTTCAATGAGACTGGTTTATTCTAACAGCTGTAATAAGCATGGCAGATCTGAGAGCTGTTCCGTGATTGCTGGGTCCCTTTCTTTGTCTCTGATGATGGAGGTGTCTTAATTACTGTTTGTTTTCATAAATTTTAAGGATTAGTCATCCTTTGATGCCAGATGACTCAGTTGTACCATACATTTTCAAATCATTGTGTTCAAAGGCTTGATGGAGTTGGGTTCTGATAGGAAGTTTTGAAACATACTGCTTCAATCCATAGTTAGTCTTTCAGATAAAGTGTTCTGGTATGTCATGGCCAGCTCTTAATCTGTTTACATGGAGATCTGACAGGTTCAGAAGATACCTTTTAATGTGGATACTTCACTTATTGCATCTGTTTCTGTAACTTTTGCTTGCTGGGTAAATTAAAATCGACTCCAGATCCTGTTGACAGAAGGGGTGGTGACTAAAATGTGGATCTGAACTCCTTGCTCTGTGAAAGCTCAGGCAGATCTCCCACTGGCTTTAGAAAGGCCAGGATTTTGCTCTAGCTTCTCTCACTGGCATTCAGAGGCCCTCGATAGTTGTGACCCCAGAGCCAGAAGAGAGTTTCTGAGAACTGGGAATGGAATGGGTTTTTCCAGCTACCACTCTCATTTCGTGACACTGTTGTTCCAGTTTTGAAAGGGCAAGGGGATGATTTTCGCAGTGTGAAGATTGATTTAGAGCATTGAATCCCCACCAAACACACAAGGAAACAGTGGCTGGGAGTGTCATTGTGGATGCTTTATTTGGTAGTGACTGGAGCTTTGGTTGGACCAGCCTTTATGGTTTTGTCATGTAACCTCTGTAGAGACAGCCAGCCTCCCCTGTCCTCCTGCTCCCTCATCTCTCTTATTTACACTGCATCCCTGTGATTTGTAGTCTTGTTTGTTGGGACAGCCATACTGCTGTGCCCTTTTGTCAGATGAGTAGGTCTGAGGAGCCATGATTTAATTGCAGGGATTTCCATTTCAAGCAAATGATCACCACCTATTCTGCAATGTTCAGCACAGTTGAGAACTAAACACTGGACCCCTTAAAAACTCTCTAGCACTCTCCTTGTCCACATTAGGCCATATTCCCTTGCATGGTCCTGACCATCATGCCCACTACATTACACTTAGCACAAGTCAGTGGCCAGCATTCCACGAGCCACTTCAGCACCCCAGAACATCAGTGCTCTGCCCTCTCTGCCATTCCTCCTCTCCTGGCTGTCAGGATTCCTCGTGTTCAGTATTCCCCCACCCCAGCATCCTTCTGTTCTGCCTTGGTTGCCTTCAGATGAGAGATCTGCATGTAGCCAGAGCTGCTCCAGCATGATCCTTCCTCCAACCTCAACTTGTCCTCCAGACTTTTTTATTTTAGGGATGCCGTAAGTGGAGCAGGGCAGTTGTGAACAGTTGGAAGGACTGGGGACAAATATTCTGTCTGCCAGCTTTCCACAATAAAGCCAAAGGCTGGACCCAGTTCAGGGAGTGGAAGTTCCCTGGGACCTAAGAATTGTGCTTGAGAGCTCTTGTGACCAAGCCCCAGGTTATTACAGGGAGGGAGTAGGAATGAAACTGCTTTCTAAGGTGGTGCTCAGATCCTGGTTGTGTAGGGTTGAGCACTTCATATTCAGAGGGTTCTGGAGACACCAATTTGTAAATAACAAAATGTATTACAAACCTGTCTAATGCCTTCACTGTCAGTCTTTAACAACACGTACAGAAGATTGTGCTGAAAGTGGCAGTTTACAAGAACAACCACTGATTTATATCTGTATAGAAGTTTATTGTGATACATGTGGAAACTGAGTTGCTTAAAACATCAAACCAAGATGAATGGGAAATTGTTTTATCTCTTGGGGGGAAAATTGTTTCAAACTACAGAACTTGAATAAACAAATAGTCTGTGCAGTAAATAGTTACACGATGCACAATTAAGATAAAAGATGATTAGTATGCTAACATTTTATATGGGTTTGGCTACATTAAAAATAGAGGTATATAGTTATCTGTCTTCAGTTCTGAACTGTAACCATGTTGATGTGTCTCAGTACATACCTCATCGTATTTTATAGGTGGCAAAAGTGGAGTATGTTAGAAAAAAGCCAAAATTAAAAGAAGTTCTGGTGAGATTAGAAGAGCATATGGAATGCACCTGTACATCATCAAATACTAATTCAGATTATAGAGAAGAAGAAACTGGTATGTTTTCCTTTTATTTTTGCATTATTGCTGATTTCATATGGACCTTATTTTTTATATTAGTAAAGAACGTAAAGCAAATGTTGCTCACAGTGAACTCAATAGAGAAGCTCCAGGCTACTTCTCTGTGTTGAAGATGCCAAATGAGGGCCAGTTTGTGCTGTACAAGGAGTTTAGATTTCAAATTTCAAGTGTATCACTTCTCGTTAGGCTGGCCTTTAAATAAATGTAAATGCCCAGTAGTGTTCAGGTCTTGCTTCACTAAGTTAAAGGTTGTCATGTTGCAGCTCATGGGTGAACTCTTTTGCCTAATTTCTTTAGACTTTGTGGAGACAGGGCTAACACCGAGATTTACTTGACCTTGGGGAAAATATGAATGAAATTAATGTAAAGCACTTGGGAATAAATTTAGGATTCAAGGCTAAGGAGTTTGTTTGGAAAAAACATTGCTCATTCTTGTTGTTTCCTTACGTATGTGTACTCAAGAATTTGTCAGTTGTTGCATTAAACCAAAATTTGCCTTATCAAGACAACCTTTGAGTTACAATGGATAAAGATTTGTTGGGAAAAATTACTTTCAATCTGGCTTTCAAAAAATCATTCTGAATTAATCTAAAATCATTGGCTCTGATCTACTTACTACAGTGTAATCAATGCAGGGCTTGACACACTTATTCAGAAAACCCACTATGTGAAAAGGACATTTCTTTTCTCCTGATGCTGGCTGAAGGCAGCCTCAGAAGTTTGTTCTGTACCTCTGCAGGGAATTTAAGGGTGCAGTAGAGCCAGCCCAAAATTAAAGAATCAGTGAAGAGCAGGTAGACATAGGAGGAAAGCTGTCCAAAGGTGATTGATTTTGTAGGTGGCTGGGTGAGGAAGGGTTTTCTGTACTGGCTCCATCCAGCATGGAGACATAAACCTGGTCCAAGCAAATGTAAACTTCAGTTGCTATGTACAGAGCAGAGGAATTAGAATTTCTATAAAAGCAAAGTTAGACTTCTGCTGCAATTTTACTGGACATCAATTTATAATCTGAGCTGAGTGTTTATCTGAAACTAGGTGGAGTTATTAGACAAAACCACATATAAAGTGACTATTTTTAATGTGGGTTTGATACACTTCATATGTCTCCCGTTTGGAGATAAAGTTTCATTAGATCAATTTCAGTTTTCGAAATTGTCTTTAATTGTCATAGATGAAGCAGCTATGATTTTAAGATTAATTTTTTTTTGTTTTGATATGTGTAAAAAATGGGGCAGAATTATCATGGAAAAATATGCATTTCTATGATTTAATTACTGATAGGAACAAAGCTTGCACCCTGCAAGTGGATGGTGAGCTGAAAATAGCTCAACTCCAGAGCTGAAGGCAAATGTTGAGTACTGCATGGTAACAGCAATTATAGATGGATCCTGGGAATGACGTGTGCAATGCCAACTTCGTTTATTATTTCTTTACTTTTGTGTAATTACTTTGTAAACTCAATGTCAAATCAGACGTTATAAAGTTAATACTTTAATGCAAAGGATAATGAGATTTCTTTGAAATGTAAACGGTTTGAGTATTTATGACTTCAGTGTTACACGAAATGCATTACCTTAGGGCTTTTCACCAGCCCTGCCCTTATGTTAACAGGAAGGCCTAGGGAATCAGGTAAAAAACGGAAACGAAAAAAGTTAAAACCAACATAAAACCTACTGGAACTATTTGATATTCAGGTAGGACCTATATGCTGAACACCCTAATAGCACAAGTACTGGAAAACTTAATCAAATATCATCACTTCAACTTAATCACTGTTCAAAATCTTGACACTTGCTACCTCAAGGCTGCAAAGAGATTAGATTTGATTGGCTTTGATAATTCTACCTGCTGGTATTTTCCCTTTAAGCTCCACATCACCATCAGCATCTTACATTCTTGAGCTACTTCCTTTTCTTGCCTTTTTTATTTCTTTTTTATTGGAGGGTGCTAATACTTCAGCTTCTGAAATCTCAAGTTCCATTGCCTCTGCTTGTGTTTCATTATTATTGATTTCTGAGGTCAAAGCATCACGTGATAATGCATGAATGAATTGCCAAGTTACAAATCGTTGTGTTCCCAGTCCTTGGCTGTGAAACATTGAGTGTACATACAGCAAATATTATTATTTGTGTGACCATCAAACCCATGTTCTGGCACAACCTGGGGTTGATTGCACATGCACCTGACACAATCTGATGATCTGCTTACTTGACCAGAAAGACTTTTTTTTTTTTTTTCCTTTTGTGTTGCAGAGTCCTGTGTTACTTACACCAGAAAATTAAAATTAAGATCTTTATTTTTGGTCTGTTCAGTCTCAGTAGGATGATGATAGTCAGTCATCAAAATTCATGAAGTTTTCAGTGTACTGAAAAACTAACACCCTCTCAGTGCAAAAATGACTGAAATCCTTTGGCCAACATATTAGCAATGTATGATGATGGCGACACACATTCCAAATTAAATACGGAATTTCCATTTCTTAATGGCTTGAAAGTATGTAAACTGCAGCACTTGCAATTGATTCTGGTATTTGGAGTGGGAATGATTTGGATTTTGCAGTGTCTGTTCCTAAGGCCTGGATGATGGTGAATTTAATTTCAAGCCCCTGTTTTTGCACATGAACTCCCAGTGGCAGTTTTCATTTACACCAATGTATCATTTCTAAAATGCTAAACTTGATATCCTGTTTCAGATTAACAGGTATTTATTTGGAGTAGTATGATAGAAGCAAAGATTTTCTAAAATTCAACTTTAAAAGTGAGCATGTAAACTCAATCAAAACAGCATTTAGAACTTCTTGTCCCAGGTTAGTGACTCTTCATGCAGAACAGTTTTTTTTTTTTTTAAGTCATCTACTTCAAGGACAGGACCTTTGATTCTAATCATAGAGTTATTGTATCTTTTTTCTCTCCTGCAGATGTAAGGTGAAAATAAGCTAGAAAAAAAACTTCTCTCTGGGACATGGATGTACATGGTTTGTTACATTCCTGAACCTACTATGTATGGTGCTTATTGACTGTATACTTTATTTGTTCTCCTGTGTGAAAAAAGTGGCTCAAAAGAACACTTAATGAGAACAAAGAGACAATGTACATTTGTTTAATGTGACATCAAAGCAAGTATTGTAGCACTCTGTGAAACAATAGGAAGCTTCCCTGTCCAAAAAAGAAAAAAACCGAAAGAAAGAAAAACAGAAAAGAAAAAAAGACAGTTGAATGAATGGAGGATACCAAAAGTACTCAAAAACATGACAAAAATCTAAGTGAATAGTGGATTTCTGTCAGAGCAGTCAACGGTGCTTTACGTCAAGAAATGTGCCTGCGTTCTTGATGAAGATGGATGGACACTGGTGGACTTCAGGCACAAAAAAAGCAGGAATGTATGAAATGATCAAATGCCACGCAAACACTATAGAACAATACATCCTTGCTTGGTGGTGTTTTAAAAGTCTATACAAAAAAACCTTCTGGGGAGCCTTAAGTGGATTTTTTTTTTTACACCATAAAGTGATTATTAAGTTTTCTTTTTACTCTTTGCCTAGCTTTTTATTATCTCTTGGACTACATTTGCCAATAACACATATAAAAGACTGGTATAACAATAAGCAGAACACAAAACATTATGGTATTTCTCCTAGTGGGATGCAAACTAATGAGATGTATTAAAATAAAAATGGTATACCTATGCATAATTTTCTAGACGTTTCTTGGTTTATGTTCCCCAACCTCCCCCGTAATTTAAAGCATTACATAAAAGAAAAAAAAAAAGAGAAAAAAAAAGAGAGATGTGCGTAAACAAATCATAGGATATCCATGCAAAAATCCTTTTTTTTTCTTTAAGACTTATGCCAGTTGCCTACTAGTGATATTGTGTTAGCAATTGTCATTCTTATCAGTATACAGATACTTTTATTTCACATGTTGGAGCTGTGTGAAATGTACAAATTCTTGTATCTGCATTGTATAATGTCATGGTGGCATGGGAATTACCTTGCTGCAAATATTTGAAAAAACCTAAAATTCTTTATTTTTGGTAAAATGTTATGCTTTATGTGTATTCAACAGAAATATGTGTTTTTGTAAAGGTGAAGTTTGTATTTTTATCTAAAAATTAACAGTTTTATATACCTGAGAAAGCCTGCTATGTTTTCTTGAACCAAAAAAAAAAAGAAAAAAAAAGAAAAAAAAGAAAAAAAAAAAGCATTTTGTGGTCATATTTTTGTAGTAGAATAGCCCAAATAACATCAAAATCTATTTTAACTATAGCAGGGCAGATAAAATACTCTGGCACCAGCTCCTGTATTTTCAAAGTGCCAAAGGATTAAATGTTCAGTTCCCCACAGATTGCAGTGGGAGCCTCATGGATAAATCCTTCTGTACTGCTTTGGAAATTTAGGGCTGTGCCAGATATGACATGGCTACTCACTTGGCCAAAATCACTGCCCCACCCCAGTAGTTTGGATTATGTACCCTTTGTTTTATTTGGATTATTACATTGGATATGTAAAATGAACTACTGGATTCTTTTATTTGTGAAACATCTACAAAGAGATGAAAGAGTTTTCGTAGTTTGGAACAACAAAAAAGTTTGTCTTGAAGACAGTGTTTCCACTCAAATAAAAATATCTTCAAATGTGAATGAACTGCAGAACCTTAAAACAACAAGAGAACAAGATTTTTAACCTTTCCATTTCTCTAAATATAGTTCAAACATTCCCCTCCTGTTCCTGTAGCTATGTCCAAATTCAACCAAACAAAGCAATGTTAGCTAACAGGCATTATTGGCTTCAGATGCTAATGCAGAGATAGTTAGTCACCATCCTATTTTGTGATCATTTTCCCAGTGTATTTGTTGAGCACCAAAACTGGAAATACATTTAACTAAGATTGTCTGTGCTTGTTTTCCACTAAGTGTACTGTTCACAATGTTATGCACATGAATGTATGTGTCTGCGTTTAAGAAAGTGTATAAAATGTAATTTATATATTTATGTTTCAGTGGGATGCCAATAATGTTGCTCCGTTCCTTTTTTTTTTTTTTTGTCTAAAGGATATCTAATGAAAGAAAAAAAACAAACATATATCCATTAAAATCATGTAGATGAAAAGCATTACGTGACCCACTCAGACACTGTGCAGGTGTGAAAGGATGTCAAAGTCACTTAAGTGGAATAGTTTGCAAAACAACTCTTGGAAAGGGTCCTGTGGTTGGGCTGGCATGAGAAGGCTGTGTTTGGGTTTGTGGGCCAGCTCCTTGGGAGTGACTCCCCTGGGTATCCTGGAGCTCTGATTTACATCACGAGGGAGTCTGGCCTTGTAGCAAAGTCTTGAAAACAAAGCAAACTGAGAGGTTTTGTCGATGCCAGCAAATAAATGTGTTATGCCAAATTCAGCACACCAGGAGAGAGTGAAGACTGAATGGGGACTTTTCCAATAGCCGCTTGTTTGAGACTTGTAGTCTTGAGTTAATTTTGTTACGAGGAATGAAACGCACACGAGTCTTTGTTGTCAAGCACAGTGTTCATACAGCATGCGGCAGAAAAGACAAAAATCTCAGGGCTATGTTCTCAGCTACTATAAATTGGCAAATGTTTCTGACTTTAGATGCCCCCAAGCTAATTTACATCAGATGAGGATGCAGTCCATGGCTGGTAAATTGAGGAGTAGTGTCACAACACGAGCATCACTTCCTGTAGTCCAGCTGAGCTCTCACGTGCCAGGTTGTGAGATTAGTCCTTCAAAGTGGCAGATACAACCAGAAGGAGCAGTGACACTAAAGGTTGTCATGGGAGTCACAATTAATTCAAAGTTAATTCAAAGTTAAGTTGGACATTTCAAGGGCCATGTCCTCAGCTGGTGTAAATCACCATCACTCCGTTGCCTGCAATGGAGCTGTACCAGCTTACACCACTTGAGGGGCTGGTCCCTCATTCTTGCTCATCCCTTCCACTCCTCGGTCCCGCAGGGATCTCAGGTTGTTGTGTATGGTTAATGTAATCCTGTGTTCTCTAATACTTAAGCACAGTAAGTGAATATAAGAATGAGTGTCAGACTTAACTTTGAATGTCCAAGCTCTGAAATGGTTTGTTTCACCATTGTGGCTGTAAATTAAACAGTTCTCTGTGCATTCGTGAATGCCGTGTCATATCTTCTTCACTGTCTGCTGGAGGTGGACTCCCTCTGGACTTCTAATGTGCTGCATTTGGAGTGTTACAGGGAAGGGTGTGAGCAGTTGGACCCACAAAATATCTGATGGACAGCTCTGTTGTTTGTGGGGTGGGGGGTGAGTAGGGGCCTTAATGGAGCCGAGAATGGTGGTTGTCAAAAGTTGCACTTCCATGCAATGCTTGAACACATTGTTGGTTTTGTCTTTCCACATCGTAGGCAGCAGTTTGGGGATGAAATGTTTTCTGTTTTATGTTCTGCACTCATTTCCTCTGTCCAGGGATCCAGAACTTCTTGGTCTGATTATATCTTTTTCTGAGGTGTTGTCCGATCAGAAAAGACACACAGAGAGGACTGCCCAAACCTAATCTCAGCATTACAATATGGTGTATTGTCACTGATTCTTTAGCCAGTTCATTACGTTTAATTCAGGGCTTCATCTTTCCAGACCTGTCCTTCAGTTTCTTTTGTTGAGTGAAACCAAGATTGTGTGCCAGTTGGCTTTCCTTTTCTCCTGTCCTCTGCCCTGCCTGGCATCTGCTTTGTTAAGAGGTGCATGGTGACTGCAGGCAGTCGCTCCTCTCCCAGGTTCCCAGGTAGCTCCAGCACATTGGGTTTAGGCTTTTTACTCTTGCTCAAAACAGTATCTTCCTTCCAATGGGCTTCAACCTTCCACTTATGAGGTTCTCTTGCCTCTCCTCCTCAGGTCCATGTTGCCTTTCTGTGGGCTGTTTTCCAGCTGTTCTCTGCCAGACTTTCCCATCCCTCTTTTTTCTGTCTCTCAGAAATTATTTTCCCTTCCTAAGATGTGTCTCATATCTGTTTTCTCTATTTCTGCCTGACAGAACAGCCTTTGATCTGTGGGTCTCCAAATCAGTTGGTTTATCTAGGCACATGCCTAGATCTTCTCTCCCAGACCCACAGGCCCATAACTGACCTCCGACATGGAAGGCAAATGCTTTGGAGAAAAAGATTTATCTTTGCATTTGGAAAAATACTACTGAAGACTCTTTGCTAAAGTGCTGTCTAATTTCAGCAGCAGTGTGATGCTGCAATAGTGGCATTGAAGCTGTTCCAGGCATCTGACAGTTTAATTAGGATCAGTGGCCCCATTTATATTTTAATTTGAAAGTTTCAGATTTTATTTTGAAGTTTCAAAACTACCTCAGATTTGCATGCTCATATTTTACTGTGAATCAAAGGGAATTATGTTTGTAGGCCCCTCCTATGGCTTTGAAAATGTCCTGGATAGTTATCTGATCCTCATTTGGGCTGGAAATCATGGCTGCTGTAAAACAGACACTATGTAGGGGTTTTGAATGAAGTAATTTTCTTGGTGTTTCTAATACACAGTTTGTACTACTAGCAGATCTCAGAGTCAGGTCAACTCATAGGAATCCTACTTGAATTTCCTTTAATTCCAGGTACAAAGCCTATCAGTGTTGCATTCCTCAAAAATCAGCCTATGTTTTGTGTTTATTACTCAATTTAATTACTGTCTGTGTTCCCACATTTTATTAGCAAGGCATTATTCCGTGTCTGAGCTTTTCTGTGCTGCTCTTTGCTGTAGCATCTCTGTGACGCAGCCTTGAGCTGGTTTGTATTCCTATCTCCTCTGAAATAAAGAACTATTGTTATCCCATTTTAGGCGAGACCGAGGCATGGAGAAAAGCCTGTGCAAGGTCATACAGCAAGGCTGTGGCAGAACCAGGGAGAGGACTCAGATCTGAGTGCTCATCCAGTGCCCTAAATCACACGACCATCTTCCCTTTCCAAGAATGAATCCTTGCACCCTTAGAGCTAAATACTGAAAAGATTGAGGGTAAGTCGTTTTGCTAATTACTGTGCATCGGATACATGATCAAAAGCCACTGCCATATTGTCAGAGAACGTAGTGATTGATGAAAATCCATCTTTCTGCCCTTGCAATTATGCAGCCTTTTATCCTATCATGAGCCAGTCATTTCCTGCTTCTCTTAGGAGTCAGCCTTTCATGACTTACAGTCAAAATTATGCACATAGAACAAGACTCAGATTTTATGGGAATTTACAAAAATTCAGTAGACAATTTTCATTCTCCTTTAGTTCAGTGTCATTCCTTCCTTTTATGGTGTGGGCAACATTTCCATGGGGAACTGTTTTTATCATGGGCCCAATCTGAAATTTTTTTCCCAGGCCCTAACATGGAAAAACACTTTAAGAGATGCTTGTCTTTGCTCTTCTTCACACTGGTGCCTGAGCATGCTCCTAGGTTTGGACAAACATCCCATTGACCTCAGGCAAATGGAGCAGAGTTGATGCTTTATTTTTTAATTACTGTGTGCCTTCCTGACACAGGATCCCAGTTGTGGGCTGGGGGTCTTTGTGCTCTCAGAGTGTTGAAGTATTTTGTAAGCGACCTCAAAGATGAAGTAACAAGTCTTGTATATACAACTAGGAAAACAGCTGGGAGTGTACCACTCCTGCTCCCATGGAGATTGCCATTTTGAATTACATATTTGTTCTTGGGGAAAATATTTTCTTGGCATGGGTGGATTCAGGACTGCAGTCACTAATGCCAGTAAGCCCATTTCAGATGATCTATTTGGGTACCTCAGGATATAGTTTGAAAACTCACAGTTGTACTGATAGCAGACAAATTTGAAACAGGAAAAATTAATGTGAAATTTGGCAAATTTTGGTATGGGAAAAAAAAAAAGAAAAATGTTTCAAAAGTAGAATAAACAAAACCTAAGGCGGCTCAATCATTTCCTTTTTTCAGTTGTGGCATGCCACCTGTCTCTTTAGTCATTCTAATTACTTGTTTCATCAGTCTAAAGTATGTGCTGAAGTAGCTCAGAATCACTACAACATGTGAAAAGCTAGGACTGGCTCTTGTTGAACTGCTGCCTATTACTATGGCATATGACTGTGAGGTGGGGCCCACAATCACAGTTGTAAATCAAAGAACAAGTCATAGGTTAGGTTCTGTTTTCCTTAGATATTGTCTCTAAGTTTGCTTTCTGCATGCTGGTCTCGAGTGACGTTTGGTGAGCTTTCCAATTAGGTGGAAAGTCACGAATACCTCTTTCCCAATCAGAAGGTAAGGAAGTGCTAGCTCTTAGTCTAGCTTATAATCAATGGATGAAATTCTGGGAGCATCCTAGTGATAGAATTTCTGTCACTTGAAGATTTCATGTCACGTTTTTCCAGGGTTACTTCTTCCTGTAGAGAGGAATCAAATCATTTATATGTTTGGCTTACTAGCAGGCCACCAAATCTGACTTGGTTTGAGTTTTGGGCAACTCAGGAATTTATGTTTGGACTGATACTTGTGCATGCTAGATGTCTCCCAAGTTCTTAGATAAAATACACAAAGGAAGGCTCACTTGAGTGCTTGAACAGAAAAGAAGTTCACATATAAAGGCTGGAGTAGTCCCTCAAACCAAGAAATAAAGAGCCAAGTTTGTAACAAGCGTTACACACTCATCTTCAGATCAGACCTGGTGTTTTAGCCTCTATGTACTATCTTTGATCTTGCATAATGAAGGCAACTGGGTTTACTGTCCAGCTCTGAGATTCAGAGTAGCTGTTAAATCAGGTGTGCAAAAAGCAGAAACACACAGAGATGCAGTTGAGCCCATAATGCTTAAAATCCCCTGGGATTTTGAAAACATCTTCATTCTTGAAAGCAATCACAAATAAGTAGGAGAAAAACATTTTAAACACTTCTGAAAATCCCACCCTGGTTTATTTGGCAGGTGAAAAAAGGATCCAGAAGAGATGCTACTTATAAGGATCATTCAGTGAGAAAGTATATGTTCGTAGAGAATGCTCATGCTTAAATCTTTCAGCAGTTAATTATCATCTTTACAGACCATAATACTGGAATACTTCACTTATCAATGCATCAGGGCTTGGATGAACTTTGAGACGCATGAAAACAAGACACTCCTTAGGCCTGTGGTAGCTCTGTGTTTCTGGTAACTGATCAACCAATTACATAATTGGTCAGGTCTCTACCTTGCCTGAGCAGATACAACTCCATTGACTTCTCTGGAGGTGACAGTTACCTGAGAACTGACCCGAAACTCTTGCCATGAAGCAGATAATGGTTTCATATTTTGCTGTTTAGTGTTGTTGTAAAAATAGACTCATTTCCTGGAGCAGTTAGAACAAGAAAATAGGGAAAAGCAATTTCCCACAGAGACTCATCCACACTGGAATTCACTGAAGACCCCGGATGTGAACATGTGCTGATAGAAAACATAAAACAACAACTTTGTTTAGGGAAGCCTCTGACCTGTCAAAAATGCAGAGCATTTCTTACCAGACTTTTCCTTGGCAATTAGTGGGTAGAATTACTCATAGAAATTGTTTTGTTTACTCACAAGGGGAGAAGTAAGACATAAATTCAAGATAGCCCCTCTTTGACCACAAGAAAGATTCTGTTGACGGAGGGCCTATGGATGAAGAGCTGGGTGGCCTCAGCTCCCTTGGGGGATGAACTCAAACTTTTAGACCTCAGTGAAGTATGAAGGACCCCTCCAGACTTGCTGGACATCCCTGGCTGGAATTTTTTCAGCAGCCTAAGGGATTTGGGCATCCACTTTTAATTCATTTTTACGTGACTTTCAAGAAACCTCTGTTGGCTTCAGAGCGTCTCTGTCTTTGTTTTGAAGAGAGACTAATTTTGACCCAACGATGTCACTGTGACTTCTGCCTTCCATCTCTTGGCAGTAACACTCAAACCTTAGGTTTCAGACATTTCAGATGGGAAATGATTTGACATGAAATGACATTTCAGATATTCAAAGGGGAGTCCCCTTCATTCTGGCCATGCTTCACCTTTCCTTAGCTCCTGGCTTTACACGTGATTTCTGTGTAAAGGTGGTGCTGGTTTAACCTGAAGGCCAGGGAAGTTTCAAGAGGCCAGATTCCACCTCTGGGCTCTGCTCAGCTGCTGTTGGAGTCTGTATGGGGCCAGAGGAGGAGGGAGAGATGCTCCAGCAGCTCCAGTGTGGCTGAGGGCTCCATGCTCACTCTCTTGGAAGTGAGGACATTTCTTGGCCCAAACTCACCCACTGTAAATTATTCTGCTCAGAGGTCTCCTTGTAGCCGGGAAGATACTCAAAAACCTGCCCAAGATCTGAATTCCCCTTGGCTCCAGGGGGTTTCTGCAGCAAAAGTGACAGAAACAATTTATCCCAGATAGAGTGGTTTCTTCAACAGGCCGTGCAGGAGTCAGGCAGGTTAATGCTCACTTGTGTACTTCACTGATGGCCCCAAACACTGCTTTTAAATCAAAGTTTAACCGTTCTGGGATATGTTTCTTGTGGAGGTGCTTCAGAAGAGCTTGCCCAAGAGCTTGTATCCATTTGTTGTGCAGGGGCTGCTGGCCATGTGGAGTGGCTGGGCCGTGCCCGTGGAGCTCACAGGGGTCTGGGCCTTGCAGCTGGGCTTAGCCACTGCAAACGTTTCCCGTCAGCTCCCTGCACACCCTGAGCTGTGATTCATCAAGGGAGACAGTGCAAAGCTGAACTTGAGGCGTGTGAGCTGTTTCTTTGAAGTTACTTGTGCTTAAAGTTAGGCGTGATCTAAGCTGACTCGCTGAGCTGAGGCCCTGAAGAGCCCACGGTGCTAACACAGTGCAGTTTAGTCTTTTCCTCTCAAGTGTTGTCCAAAGTGATGTGAGTTTCAGAAGGGTCTGAAACTTTTTAATAAACCATTCCATAGGAATGAGGGAAATCTTTAACTATTCAGTGTTTTTTTAGTAGCAAGCTCAGTTACACTGGAGAGCACAGAGCTAAGCTTGCCCTCTCTGGGCCTTCCCCTTCCTTAGTTTCTTCAGCATGTTTCTTTTCAAAGGCAAGGGGGGGAAAAAATCCTAAAATGGTACCTTAAAAAGGTGGGAAATTGAGCAGATCATATAATCTTGATTCCTTTATCTCACGTAATTAAGGAGAAGTTTGCCAATAGTGATCTGGTGTTTCCTAAAACAAGCATATATGAAGAACATTTTGAAGAACTTCAAAAGAATTTTCAGGCTAGATCAGGAAAAGATAAAAACAGAAGTGGAAACTTCTAATACACTTTATATTTCAGTACTTACAGGAAGTACATTGTTGCATGGGATACTAATGAATTCTGCAGGAGGTGGTTTCCAAAAGAAAAATGAAATGGCACCTTCTCTATCTTAGAGAAAAGGTCTGAGGACTTTTGCAGTTATGACAGATATGCAGTGGAAATGTATGGTCATATCACCTGGAGAGAGTCTATCTCTGGCAAAAGGCTACTTGGAGTTTCAAGTGTGTACACTATTGAATTTCTGTAGCAACTTCCTGGTCTAGCTGTGAAAAGTGATAAAGGGAATGGTAAAAGTCTATCTTGCTTTCAGTTGCCCTGCTCTACATCCCAGAGGACAGAAATGCTGCCCTGTGTGTAGCTTGCTTCAGGAAGCATGGCAGGAACACACTGGAGTGGCTAAGGGTGAACACATAATGTTGCTGATGATGTTCCCAACCAGGTTGTGAGGCCAGCAAAGTGAAAATAGCAGCATGGATACCCCAATACACCAGTGACACTGGTCCGGAAAAATTATTATTTGACAGAGTCTTAATTAACTCAAGTGAAGAACTCATTCTAAAATCCCAGTTTTGGAATCCCAGAGAGTTAATGCTCTCAGAAATGATGTGATACAGGATTGCTTCACACTTGTAAAGCACACAGCAATCCTAGGTAACAGGTAACAGTTCTGTACTGTTTGGAGAGTCAGCAGAGCCCTCTATGGTGCCTTGAGAATGGAGGACTTGTGCCCCAGGCTTGGCTCAAGGGTTCAAGTCCAGGTATGAACATATTTTAGGCAGCAAGGCATTTCTACCAGGACTGAAACACATGGACATTTTTTTCTTTCGTATAGGCAAGATATTTAAATATGGGGTTAGTTGCTCTTTGTATCTTCAGGGCCCCAGATCCTTCTAAGCCTGTGGTCATTGGAAGGCTGTCTGACTGAAAATCCAGAGGCCTTTGCCCTTCTGAAACTTTCTACTCTTGCTTGGAAGTGAGATTTGGATTCCTGAGTTACAAAGATGCTTTTGCAATTGTTATATCTGTCTTTCTGTTTCTTTATAAATCAACCTGCTTGGCCTGAACTGAATGTTTAAATAATAAACAGCTAAAAGACAGTCTGATGGCTTTTTTTTTAGTGTTTCCCTTAGGGAGCCCTTGGGATCACATGGCATCTGCCCTGACCTTAAAGACCTGCTTTCTGAAGGCTTTTTTTACAATGCTAACAAACCTCACATTTTAACTAGCTATTAAATAAGCCAGTCAGTGGTAACTATTCAGGACAGGGATTAGGAGAGTATTCTTGCTGGCATACAAGATGGCTCTGTCCATGTGCTGGCCAGGGATGAAGGGCTGGAAAACTGTGTGGTGGAAGAGACTATTAATGTGATTTTCCACAACTTTCCTTGCAGCTGCATTTTTGAGAGGAGAAAGAGAGAGATGGCTAGGCTTGCAGTAACATGTTGTGCCGTCATAAATGCTACAGCCACCATCTGTTTCCAGCCCACGACTTGAAAGAAAACTGAGCAGTAATCTCATAATTCACATGAGCGTTTTACACTTGTGAACCCTTCCCAACCTTTGTCTAATAATGAGGGGAGTGCATGGTGCTAAGTTTTGTATTTTTCCTGTACGTATTAGTGTTTATTTGTATGTCTTTTCCTGTTTTGTTGTTTTGTGGGGTTTTTTTTTCCAGGAAAAAAAATAATTCACTGAGAGGAAAATCAGACCAGTTCCACAGTCAAAAGAAATATAATAAAGGCAAAATCCCAATTCCATTGATCTTGCTGGCAAAAATTCTCCAAGAGGAGGTGCATTTAACATTCCTCAGTGTGTCTGTCTTAGTTACTTGTTGGTTAAAAGAAAGAGAGCCATTAGAAAGTGAAGAGGCAGGTTGCTGAACTGCCCTTTCCCTGCAGAAATAGAGCTGCTACAAGAGCTGGACATGCGCATTTTAAACCGAACCATCAGACAGGATGGTAATGGTAGGTTGGATTTTAATGAAAACAGATTCTTCTGCTAATCTTCGCTTGGGGCTGGCCCTCGGCAGGATTAAGGATCCCACCTGCTGTGCCAAAGACATGCTCAGGTGGGTGGGAAGAGCACAAACATCTGAGAGTGACTCTGGTGAGCGATCCCAGCCTGTCCTGGTGCAGTGCCCTCAGGGAAGCCAAAGAGTTGAGATCATTTAGTTGATGGAAATACTGCTCCCCTCCAGCCTGCAAAGCACGGCTGAGCATCATTAAGGATTTCTTTCTGGCTGCTCTTCGAAATCAAGGGCTGCTGTGTCTCCCAGCCTCCTCTCACCTTTGGACCCAATTTGCACACCTCCTCCTACCACAGCTGAATGACCTCCTGCTCTCCTCTGGCCTTAGGAACAATGGCTTTCATCATCCCTACCAGACTGCAGAGCAGTTTAAGGATGAAAGGGCTTCTCATTTCATATATCCCACTGCTGCTAGAGCTATAAATCATCGATGGACTGAATTTATAGCCAACTGCTACTGCAAGCAAGTGAAATTTATTTTGTGTTGTCATATGTACGGTCAAGCTGTCCAAGAAGTTGCCAAACAAAGAACTGAGCTGCTGCTGAGTATTCAATCTATTCTCATTTTATTTAAAAATAATAAATAACTGTCAATCAAAGGAACTTATTTTGACATGTGCTATCTGCTGGGTGATCCACAGTATCTCCAGGATGTGTCTGTAAGTGGAAGATAGCTGCTAGCTTTTGCCAGGTCCAGCAGATATGACATGAAGTTCCAGCAAGAAAAGGTTTGTGGGTTGGGTACATGTTGAGGGCCACCTCCTTTTTTAGCATTACTTGCTCTTCTAAGAGTGTTTGGTCAGGTAGCCCAGGGGTTGCAGTGACTTCTACTTGAATCAGTGACAAATTTTCATTGACCTGTACAGAGCAGTGGCCCTTATTCTGTCTCACAGTTTGCTGGCAGGTGGATTGTTGGTGGGTCTCTGGAGTCTGGAAAGTTGGCCTGTGCCTATTGTGGTGCCTTGTGATGGCGATGAGCTAAAAATGAGAGAGTAGAAACTCTTGAAGCTGCTGGGGTCTGAATCACGTATTTCTGTATGATTTACTTACAGAGCCAACAAGCCTGAAAGGTTATTTTTGTATTTTACCCATTAATTAGCTGGGGGTGTTGGGAGCTGTCATATTGAGCAGCCTTTCCCTGCTCGCTCCTGTTGTCCTGCTGGATTCAATCCCTGCAGCCTCCCACCCCGCTGTGTGTACTTTATGGCCACATCTGGAGTGTCTCCCTGCACACGTGCCTGTAGGAGCCTCCTCCCTGCTGGCACAAACGTCATGGCTTTTGGGGTCTGTGGAGTTACAGTCATCCTTCCCAACACTTGTTTTTCCATGAGAGGGTAAGAGAGAAGGGGTACCGGAAGGGCAGTGGCAGGGAAGGCCTCTGACATGAAATTCCCAGGAACAGGATTTGCACATTTTATGACCGTTCAGATGGAAATGCAGTGGAGCTGAATTATTCCTCCTTAATCCTGCTTTCTCACTTTCCTCCCAGCAGCCTCTTCCCCTGCAGTTTAGGTAATACAGAAGCTTATAAACAAATCCCACCGCGTGAAAAATAGCAAAGGGGGGAAGAAAAGGGACCTGGGTTAGGGCTGTGATGGATAGACAGGTGGAAGGCAGGCACCAGAAGGGAGGATGAATGGTAAAAGCCTTTGATGGAAACACTAAAGAGCTATTGAAAATCCAAGGGGTGGGGGGAGGGTGGAGAAAGAATAGCAGGAGGAGGGAAAGCAAGGGAGTCGTGCCCCCGTCCCCCCGCCCTCTTTCTCAGGATGTTGAAAGTATTTGTCCTTCGTTACAAAATGATTGAACTGCCGCCAGGCCAGGCCACCCTTCCAGCCATTGCACTGGGAAACTGGCACTTCTGAAAGCCTTGTCGCCTCTCAAATTTTATAGCTTTCCCTTTTTGTGGGAGTTTTTGTGTTGTGCTATTTGCAGGATTGTTTTCAGATTTGCTGCGTATCAAAGAAACTATGTTTTGTTTTTGTTGCTCTGACAAACACAGAATCCAGGTAACGAAAAGAGAAATTAAAAAATAAAGGCACATTTTTATCAGAAAACACAGCTGTCTGCCTTTTATTGAGTCAGAATTTCATACATTCCGTATTCACAGTGTGAATTTGGTTTACCTCTAGTGTTTTTTGAAGGAGGAATTTCATCCTACAAATAGAACTTCTGCTTTACTAACGTCTCTGTGTGCACAAAAGTGGTGCCTGTTCTTCAGAGTCAGGGTAGCGAGGATCACTGTGTTCTATCTTAATTAAAATGGATTTTGCATCATGTCCATGTTGACAACAGTGGGAAAAAATAATCTTTCCCCTTTTCAGAATGGTTCCTGAAGCTCTGCAATGTCTTTGACCTGCAGGATCTACAGATGGAAAGAACTGTTGAAGATCTGAGTACGAGACTGTTCCTGCTGCCAGAGGCTGTATTTGTACCATATATTTATATGTGTGTGTATTTATATAAGCCTGATGCTCGGAAAGGACTGGAGCCATGTGTGTTCTTAATTAGATTTGGAGGTCTGTAGATGCAGCATCCACCCAGATTCTTGTTAACCAGGGGAGGACCCAGGGGTCTGCCCAGTGCCCCTCACATGTCAGAGGGGTCAAGGAGCTGGTGGTGGCCTGGCCACGGGGTGACCAGGGCTGTCTCTGGGCAGGTGCCTGCTCTGTGTGTGGGGCGAGTGCTTGTCCTCCTGTGCCATCGTCTGCATCACCCTCACTACAGCCCCAAGGGCGCATCTCTGAGTACACAGGGCAGACAGGCAGCTGTCTGTTGCCTCCAGGATTAGATCCTAGGATTAGGTCTCTGATGGGCCATGCCATATAATTAAAATAGTCTGGAAGAGCAGAGAGGCAATGTGCCACCCATACATAGCTGAATACTGGGGGGGTTGTACACGCTCACGGACCCACTGCAGCTGAAAGCAAATCTTTCCACTAACATAATTTACAATAGCAATTTCCACCTAAACATCTCCAGTGCTTGGTTATATTCAGGAGTTTGCAGTGGCCTGAGAGGTAACACTGCCTTTGTCCCCAATTCTAAATGAGCAGAAAGGGTAAATGGTTCACTCAAGGTTAGATGGGAGTCACTGGAGATGGTGCTCCACTCTCCTGCCTTCAAAGGAATTTGCTGTGGTGACCAAAGCAAACAGCCCCTGCTGTTACCACGCCGGACTGTGGCGTGTCATTCGCACTTTGTATCTGTGATGCTGTGTCTGGGTAGGTATCACTGTCCTTGTGAACCAACTTTTAGTTCTGGAGCGTGGGTGAACACTTGTCATCGTGCCAGGATGACACAAAGTCTAGAAATTATGATGGCAATTCAGGTCATGGGATAAAGGGGGAAAAATGCTGTCTCAGAAGTGTCCTCATCTGGTGTCACTGCTGGCGATTATTTAAGATGCAGGACATGACTGTGACAAAGATCAGGTTGTAGCTGATATGAATCATGCCTTGAAATAACACTTTCCTTCTTACATTGTGAAAATTACAGCAGTATGGGAAGTGAGGGAAAATGGGATTTCCCTGGAGGTTAAAGATTTTCCTTTAATCAGTTTTCATAATGTTAATTAAACGTTTGGAACAATGGCTGAGTCCTGGGATCCGCCCGCTCTTGCATAACTATCTCACAATGCCGATTTCACTTTCATGTTTATTTGCCAGCATGATTCCAAGTGAGAGCTGAGCAAGATCTCTGAACCAAGAAGCTCCTTGGGGGTTTGGGAGAACTCACCTCCCTCTCTCACCTCTCCTGGGGAGAGAAGACTCCAACTCTCCCCTCCCAAGCAGGAGCAGCCTAGAGGGATAAAAGCACTTTGTCTGTCATCATCACCCCATCTGCAAATGGGGCTAATAAAAACTTACTGGTATTTTGAGGCTGGTGCATATAAATATATACCCACCCATATGGAGGAAAGGGTGTGTTTATAGAGATCAGTACATGGATACATCTATTCCGGGTAGGTAAGATGGATTACAGTGCCACTTGTTCCCTGAATTTTTCACTCTTTCTGTACCATAGTTGCTATGTGCCCATGGGAGCCATCATCCCTGGTCCTTTCAGCAATGGGCTTAATATAACCTGGTCTCACATCACACACACAGAGAGCTCTGGGGAAGAGAAAATCTGGGGAATGGTTCACAGGCAGGGCATGACAATGATCACCCCAGGGACCACAGACCATGGGAATGGGAGCTGTGCTGGGCACATTTCCTGGGCTTCTTGTTGCCAGACTGGGATGTCTCTCCTGGTGGTCTGAGAGGTGTTGGTGAGCCCCAGAGATGGACTAGTGATGTCTCAGAGCAGCCACCAGCTACACAGGTGCAGGGGGTGCACACGTATCCAGAGCCACAGCCTGGCCACTTTGTTCTTCAAGTTAGAAAAGACTTGCTTCAAAAATAAGGTATGAAAACGTATAAATGTCAGACACTATCAGAAAAAGAAAAGGAACCTATTATATTTTAGGTCAAAGAGTTATCTAGCTCAAGATTTTTAAATATGTGCAAAATGCAGTTTGTGCAGAAGGGCCATTAATCAGCCTCTGGAAGAACTGCCTTTTCTGTCTTTTTTTTTAAGCTGCAAAGATGAAAACAAAAAGCGGGGAGTGCAGGGGCAGCTCCATTTCCCCATTGTACAGAGCAGGAGGGCACCTCCATCCGAACGGGCTCCTGCTTCCCTGGCAACACGTTCACATCTCTGCAAAAGCTGTTTAAATACGCTGAGCCACGCAAACTGCACGGCACTTTCCCTGTTGACACACGCCTTTCTCTGCTCAGAGGAGGTGCTCTGTAAACACCAGTGCTGGACGGTTTTTATGTGACTTATTCCTGATTCATTGGTTCTAAATTAGTAGCCCCAAGGCACATACCTTTTGTACAGGCAGGAAAGGGATTGCCTCTTCTCCCCACCTTTGGAAACTTTGACCTGCTGGGATCACAAACTGGAGGAAATCTCAGAGGCGAAGTCCCAGGTACTGCCAGCAGTAAAACCTGGGAGTAAACAGATTAGATGTTTGAAAGACATTTCAAGGGAGCTTGGGCTATCTGGCTCAGTTTCCCTACACCACAAGCAAGATTATTTCAAGACTGATTTTGATAGCGTGAAGGCTTCTTCCTTAATACGGGAATTGGCTGTGTAATTTATATATATACATATATATATATATGTATATCTTACTTTCCTCTTTGGCAGTGAGGAATTGAAACTTCTCCACACCCCTTTGATTAGCACAGGAGTGGCAGGAGGGATTTTTCCTCTCTTAGTCATTCTGGGCAACCTTTGAGCCCAGGTTTTCCACCCTGTTCCCTTTAGGAAGCTGCAGAGGCCACACGAGTGAGTTCCTGGCCAGCTGGGAGCTGTCAGCTGCCTTCGAAGGCCTGGCCAGCCCTTCTGTGATAAATCCATGCGAGGTGTGTAATGCACATGGTGTCAGCCCCATATCCCACACAATTCCTGCCCCAACAGGGATGAAAGCATTTTTAAAAGCTGGAGTACAAAAGAGGAAAACCTATTTCTTGAACTTTTGAGTCAGTTTATGGAGCCATCAGGAGTATTTGGGTTAAGTCTTGCTTGGTTTTAACCGAGGGCTGCTGACTGTAGGTTTTACCACCCTCTCACAGGAGTGAGGTGAGAAAGACCTAAAAGCTGCCCTGGTCCCTCCCAAATCCTCCCTTGCAGATGGTAAAAGTACATTGTTGATTTACACAAAAAAGAAATTAAGAATCCTCTCTAGACATTTTGGGCTTAGACTAATGATGATTTTGTTTTTGTTTTGTGATGCTGGCTTTGGCATCACCTTTCCATTTCTCTTTTGTTTGGTCTCTCAGTGATTCATCTCTGCATTTCACTTCTCTTTTGTTTGTTCCATAATTGCTGGCTTAACCTGGAGGCATGAGGCTTCCTTGTGGAAACATCACCAGGCTGTCAGTCAGCCGTGGAGAGGTGGTACAGCTGGTACAGTCCTTCCTCCCTCTCAGGAGTGAGTGAATCATCCCTTGAATATGCAATATCATCCAGGACAGGAGCCAGGATTCTCAACAGGCACATGAATTTCAGCATCTCTGGAAACATTATTTCCACATTTTGGGCAGACTAAGAGACAGTAAGTAAATAAGCAAGCTGTGGCATTTGCAATCTCTTGTAGTTTTATTTAAAGTGACTGCCTGTGCTCGAAATGCTTGTGTGGGTATTTAAAACACAAAGAGAAAAGCGTGTATCCTTGATCTGATACTGCCCAAGGCAGCTTCAGGGTATGGCCCATTTAATGCCATTGAGCAGTCCATTGAACAGTTAAGAACCCACCAGAAACAGTAACTGCCTGCTTTCCTCCTGAACACTCACATGAACCAACACATCCCAAACCCTCTCTGTTGCTGGCCTCTGGATTTCTCCTTTGGAACTGTGTCCATGGTGGCTCTGGTCCTGCAGGGAGTTGTTTCCCACTGTCCTCACACGGGTGCAGTGAAACACACACGGGCTCTTTCCCTCAGCTGGGATCTTGTTCAGAAGTGTCTCCCCTCCAAGGAAAAGTCTAATTTCCCATGCTTTCCTGGGCTGTAGGTGGGATGTAGCCAGAGAACCAGGGAATATTCACTGCATCAGCAGGTAGTCCATGACACAGCATTTCACAACATCAACTGATATTCCTGAGCTCTTGTGTGCAATGCTCATGAATCCAATAAAACTGCCCTGGAGTGAACAGACAATGAGATTTCACTGCTGAATGTGTGAAAGACACACTGGGAAAAGAACACTGCTCTGACTGAGCTGGGAAACACTGGTCAGGAGAGCTGTGATTTGGTTTTCTCTACTCTTATTAATACCAGGAGCCGACACTTTTTCTGCTTCGCTTTTGTGCCAAGGTCATAGCTATGTGTTAACCTTCATCAGTCCTTCTGATGATAACAGTGAAAGCAAAATACCATTAAAATTATCTTCCTATATGTTTAAAGCACTCTGGCACTTTTCCAGGCAGTGTTTGTGCCCCTGTTTATGCCGCAGACCCTGGTGACCCTGGAATACCTTTATTTACGACAGCATAAGCATCATTTCCATGGCAACATGCTTTTCAAGCCGCAGATTGAGGATTGCAATTTCCTGAGCAATAGAAGAAGCAATGGTGGATTTTTTTCCCCTAATCTGCTAGTAGCAACTTTCATGTGCAAAACAACCAGCCATGACAAATCAGTTAAAAGCTACATTATCATCAATGCAATTTGAAAGCTCAGCATGGTTAGCCTAAAAATAAAAGAGAGTTAGATCCAGTTGTTTAATGGAAATAGAGATGGTGAGATGATATCCTCACTGCTGCTCTGGTAAATTGGCTTCAGCGTGCTCTGCAATGCTGCCTAATGAGGAGCAGAGCAGTTCACTGCAGTGACACATTATTTACAGGAAGACTAGGACAGCTATAATCCTGTATGGCTTCAGACAATGCTTTCCCATATTGGAGGAGATGACAAAGCCTGTTTGAAAACAGTCCAAGCTATCAACAAAGGAATGTTACTAGAAGGGATGTTGGTTAGCAGCTCATGTGAAACTGCACTTGGTGCTCCATGCCTTCAGAGAGCCCTGGGGTGGAGCTGCTCCCTGGGGTGGAACAGCCTCTTGTGCACACAGAGGTGCCAGCACAGCCTTGGGGACAGAAAAGGCAGAATTGAGATGGGGAAACATCTCTCAGCTGTACCACAGCACTGCTTCCCTCCCCTTAAGGAATTCAGAAAAAGGTGAGGCCTTACTTTCTTGCTGGATTGCCCTTGAGAGCAAAGAAATCTCACCTTGTATTCAGGCAGGATTTGATGCTGACCAGGCCAAGTCCAGGAAACTGCTATGTACTAGGATGGGTGTCCTTAGCAGCACTGCTTCACACCTCTCTGTATTATCAGTTACTCATGTCTCTGAGTTCCAAGTTGGACCTTAATGGTGACACTACAGAACTGCCAGAGACAAATTTCTAAGTCAGTAGAAATCATTGAAGAGAAAATGAGTGTTGCTGCTGGTCATCCCACCAGAATTATTTGGGGTGACAGGTAAATAAATATTAAACTACATTCTGTAATGGCAAAAGTACACTCTAGTTGCTTAAAACCACCTTCACACTGATTTGCTTTGGGCCTCCAATAGTTTTGGGGCAAAACTTCCACTGGTTTTGAAAGCAGTAGAACAGAAGAGGTGCCTCCAGGTTCAGGGGATCTCCACACCTTGGGAGGTACAGTTGGCCATTAGCTCTCCTGGTGGAAGCTGAGGAGATGCTGCTTTCAAACACCAGCTTTTCCAAGGCAGGGCCTGGTGAAGTGTTCTGGGGTGTGAGCTATTGGACCAGCCTGCTGCAGAGTTCAATGTCAAACCTTCCAGCATCGGGAGCTTCAAGGAGCCCTGAACTAGGCAACATTTAAAGGTTCCTTTTGACCCAAACGATTCTGTGATTCTGTGACTAAAGCCACTGCATATTGATGTGCAATGCCAGCCATGGCATCCCAGCACCTTCCTCCCTTTGAAGTCAGTTGTCAGACTTGATTTGGAGTCTAGGCACCGGGGATAGGAGCTCAGGCAGCCACTAAGCATGTTCTGCCCCAGGGAGAGCGCTCACCCTCATGCTGGCTGGCGATGGGAGAGCAGGAAGGGTTTTCAGCCTGCTCTCATGGTTTAGACTTGAACTTGGAACTGTTTGTTTTTGCTACGCCACCCCTTCCGCCCTAGTTAATAGTCAACTTTGAAACCCAGCTTTATGTCCCATGTTTGATTTACATTTCAAATGCAGGGCCAGCAGGGCAGGCTGTCTAAATCACTTGTCAGCACAAGGGAAGGAGGTGACACAGTGGGAGGAAAAAGTGAGATGCGGCTATGGCCCAGTGTAAACGTTCAGGCAGCTGGGCAAAGCTGTTACTGGGAGAGTCCCCAGCAAGCGACAAATGCTCACCTTGCCCAAAGGTTGGGGTCTAACCCAGGCACCACACAGGGACCAGCTTGTCTCCTTTGATTTACGTTCCATTCCTCCAGCTCTACAAGCCTGCATCCTGTTTTCCTTCTCCTCTGCAGCTGTACATGGAGGTGAGGGCTCAAAAAGACCCAGCGAGAGGAGTTTCTTTTGAAACCAAAAATAGCCTGTCATGATTTTACTGTTTTGTTTTGGTTTTTTTTGGGTCAGCATGTCGCAATCCTAAATTTATCACTGAACTGGCATACAGGAAGCCTCTCTAATCGCCAGGTGGAGGGCACAGGGCAGAGCGAGTTCACCGGCCACTCTCAGAAACCGTCTGGCTGGAAATATCATTTTCAGCTGCTCTTTGATGAGGTAACATCAAGGAACAGAGCGACTGCACACACCACCAGGCCACTGCCAAATGGTTTGCAGGGCCAGTCAATGCCGCATTGAGGAAAGGGGAAACATTTGCAAAATCGGTCAACAATGAATTAGATGTGTTTTAAAGTAATTCCTGTGCAGACTGTTTACTTGGAATGGCACAAATATGATCAGCCTGTCCTTAGAGACCTTCTGAGGCTTGACCTGATGGATGTGGTGATGCCTAATCCTGCCCTGATGCTGCTGCCTGGAGTTGTGCTGTGCGTGTCTTGACAGCTCATCAGCAGAGTCCTGCTGGCTGCCACACACTGCCTTGATGGGTTTGTGCAACAGGACAAACATTTCCTTTCATCTTTTTAAATTAAACACAAGATCCTTGGCCTGCAGGAGTAACAGCTAGCCCCTTGTGGAGATGGCAGGTGGAGGAGCCAGTGTGGAGGCACAGCCCAGCACCTTCAGAGTTTGGTGGGAGCATTGTGCCTCTCCAGTGAGCCCACATTCTCCCCATCATCCCAAGGTTTTGCCTGAAATAGCTACCTCTGTTTCTTGCAAGCATGTTCAAAACTACCTGCCAGGTTCAGCTGATGTAAATCCTCATAAATTCGTTCACCAGCCTTATTCCCAGACAACTGCTGCTTAATACTCTGTTTCTTCATAGTTGCAATTTCTCTCAGTTTATTTTAATGTGGTGCCTTGCTCTCAGTTTCACCACACACATCCTCTGTATTGCCAAAAAGGCAGTGATGAACATGAGCTGTGTTACCAGAAATCACATTCCTGTTCCTGTTCCTTGGCTCATTTCTCCCTCATTTCCCTTTGCCTTCCTATTTTAAGACTGCATGCATGACATACCTGTCAGCTAGATCCACTCAAATATTTATCCAGTAATTTAATCAGTGAATTTTATGGTACATTGCTAACTACATTGATGATTTTCTCCTCATTCATGTAGCTGGGTTGTAGTGTGTTAGGGAGCTGGAAGGCTGCAGGTTCATAGAGGGTCTATGAAGTCAGAGAAGCTTATAAACGATGAAAAATTTCTCCTTTTTTCTTGCAGCCCTGACACCTGTGAGGAGCCCTGGCTGTGTGCTGTGCTGAGGGGAAGGGGGAAGCTCCAGAGCCTTGCTGAGACTTGGGCATCAACGTGACCCCACATCAGCCTCAGCTGGGGCCAACTGCCGGCACATGCCGAGGGAAAAGCAAACAGAAAAGGGGCAGAGTCCACTGAAACTGGGAGTGAGCCATTTTACCTTTAAATTTCAGGGCACACCCCCCTTTTTTCACTCCCTCCTAATCCCCACTCATTCACAAGACAGAAACTAGTCTTTCATGGGGAACTATTCCCCCCAAAGAAAGCTCTTAAGCCAATCTCAGCTTCCAGGCTAGAACAGCTTTAGGAGATACACCAGCCCTCCAGGCTGTGCTCTTGAAGCCTATGGTGACCCCAGGCTGGAGCTTCCCAGGGCCAGGCACCATGGCTGAGCACCCCAAAGGGTGAGCACACCCCTGCTCTGTGCCCCAGGGCTGGTTAACCCTGGCCTCTGGTAGCCAGCCCTTTCCTCACCTCAAAACGGGGCCTCAAAGAAAGGGAGGAGTGAGAGCTAGCACCCTTTTATAGTGTGAGTAATGGCTCAGCAATACCTTCCCCCGGGGCAAGGTATGCTCCACACACCGTGATTTCAAAAGAAGTTAAAAAAAAAAAAAAAAGTAAAGAAGGAATGAGGAACTAACTCAACACACCCTGTAGGCAGGTTCTGGCTTCCCAGGGAGAATTAGAGTACAAACTTCCAAACTGTGCTTAACGTGTTATAAACAGCTTTTTCTTTTGCCCCTTCCCCAACCTGAACTCCTGGTTTTTTTTACAGGGTAGTGCTCTACCTTGACAGGATGAGAGAGATGTATATGTATAGATAGAGATACTTTATCACCCATTTCCATTAATAGCTATTAAGAATAGGGATAGAAATGATAATCTCCCTCTGTTGCCTCCTGTGCCCAGTCTCCAGGAATCCTGTTACTTAATGTTTGAAACATCCTTTGGAGGAAGGATGGATGTAGCCGCCCCCCACTCATTCCTGGCTCTGGAAGCAGCAGCACACCCGGAGCTCTGCTCAGCACAAGCACTGGGTTTGGCTACACAGCTCCAGGCATTTGCTGAAGGGCTTTGCTGGGCTGGTGTTCTTGATATCTTGCAGGATAGGGTAGGAAGGCAGCAGGAGATTAAGGATTTTATCGCGTTCCCAGGAAAGTTCAGTGCAGAGTTTCATTGATTTGTGTGGAAAAGAAGCTGACCCTCATAGTTTGCACAGCTGGAAAGAAGCCTGGGAGATCCCAGTGTCCTGTCCTTTCCTCTAATCGTTAGGCTACACTTCTTGGAGAAATATGGGACATGGGGGAATTTATACTATCTTCCAAACATGAAGGTTGCTCCAAAAAGAAGCAATATTCCTATATAATAACAAGCATAAATCTATAATAATTACATCATAATGTATATTATCAGTGCATCAGAGTAAGTGCCAGGCTGGACATGGTGCCTTTCAGAATACCTTGGCAGTTTTACTAAAACAGCAGATAAGTGGAGATTGATACAGCCTTGTCAGAACTGTGGATACTTTTCCCCCTGTAATACCTGCACTTAGCTGAAATTCCAAAAGTGATTGCATTTTACTTGGGTATATCTCCTACAGCAGTGGCATGAGGCCTGTTAGGAAATAACTGAATTGAATTACTGAAATTCAAAGCATTTTCATTAATCTCAAACAGTTCTGGTTAATTGCTGAAGTGATACTGCCTTCATGTCTCAAACAGCATTAGTTGATTTTAGCTAGAATAAGAAGACCAGAAGATGAAAAAATTTTAGGCCGGAACATCTCTTGTTAAGACTCTTGAAGACACAGTCAGTTAGGTAGCTCAGCATGCCCTCGTTTTCTCAAAACCCTTTGATAAAATTATAATAATAATTGTAGTATATTAGTTAGTCCTCAGGGATAGCTCCATTTTCCATGCATGTAACCTTTACTGCCTTGGGATGCAAGTTATTTGTCTTGGCAGCCTGAAACAGCCCATAACTTCACCATGATAACCATTTTTAGTTTGGCCTGTAGATGTATTTTTTTTTCTTTTTCAAATCCATCTGTCCTGAGAAGTCAAATTCCTGATTTTATCTCGAACCACCCACCCTCTTCACTTACAAAGGAGACCTTGGAAAAAACCCTCATCCTCTTTCCTTGCTTTTTGGTTTTCCCTTGCCTCATTCTCAAAGAGATTCATGTTTCTGTTTCACTGTGTCTGGGCTAAATACTTCTATCCCTGGAATTTCTGTACTCTGAGGTTCTGTATTTATTACCTTGCAATAACAGCAATAACAGCCAAAACACTTTTGTTGAATTTACAAGTTTTAAGAACAAGAAAAACAACCCAGAAATAATTTTCCTGCCTTAGCAAAGCTGTTGATGATGGGTGCATGCATTAGAAAAGAAACCATCTCTTCCCCCATTCTTTTCTAGTTTTTTTCAGAGGCAAAAACAGCAAAAACATCTCTGCTAGAAAAATCATTCAGACTAGTTGGCAGTGGTTTGCCATTCAGCAGGTTCATTCAGGCTGTTTTCATGGAAGATTCTTTTTTCAGATGTCCAGCATCCAAATATAGCAAATGTGGATGTTTTCTGTCTTTGAAAAGAGAAAAAGAGTCATTTTGATGAAGACAGTGGGACTGATGCAAAATGCAGCGTGAGACCCAGAGCCCGCTGAGAGCCTAAAGCTGATTTTCACCTTCACGTCGCCATGGGGGCAGCTGTGAGGAGTCTGTAATTTAGAGCAGAGCACGGGGCTATTCCATGTTGCCCTAGGTTCAAGTTCAGCCTAGAATCTGCACAAGGTGGGAGACACATAGGTCTGTGTCTGTCTTTGCCCTGCCCTTTCAGACCGTGTCCCCCGTGAGCCTTTTCACCACATGCTCTCATCAGCTGCCCAAGTGCAATTAGACCTGAGCAAACTCAGCAATGGGGGAAGGAATTATGCTGAAGGATTGTTTTAGGAGTGCTGTGAAAGTGGCAGCAATTTGAGAGACACTGGAAAAAACGCCTTTGGTAAAACATGTACTTCTTCACCAGTATTTTAGGTGTAGGCACAAAATGATGTTGAATGTTTCTTGCTTCCCACAAAGTGCAAAGCTGTTCCTTTAGGTTCATCCCAAATCCTCTGAGTGACTAATTCCCTCTCAGAGTTAGCAGGGAGAGACACGTTGGTCTGCTACACCGACTTAGCAGGGATTACTTGGTTTATCACCATCGGTTTTCCTACACTCCAGAGCCACTCTTATTCCCAGCCAGATGTTCAGAGGTGGGCCCAGCATCTGGGCGGTGCCTCACCAGACCCTCTGGGTCCTCACTGACAAATACCTGCAAAAATGCTTTTAATCTGTTTGGTCTGGTTTGTCACAAGGCCACAGGGAACAGCCTCATAGGCTGGATTCAGTTACTTGGGCTCCCACTTGGCCATCCCTGCTGGGCAGTCAGGGACTTCTTTGGGGTTTGAATCTCTCTCTCCTTTGAAGAACTCATGTAATCACCCATTTTGCTGACAATCAGGATTGTTCAGCACACTCTGTTGCCTTTTGGGAACCAATATGTAGATATTCTTCAATAACATTCAGGGTTTTACCTCTGATTAGGACAGGTGAATATTAAAATAATTAATGTTAATATATTAATATTACTAGGTGTTATATTTTGTAGTCTCAAGATATGCACATTAATGAGTTAATGGTAATTTCTAGATAATGAACATCAAGTTTCTTTGGTTATGTTCTTTGCTCAGTTGACCACCGTACAGATTCTGGCAGTTAGGTGTGATAAAAGACTTGAATCATGAAAATGTCTTTAAATTTTTAAAATTGTAATTACTATTGTTTTCAACATGTCAATCTAAAGAGTATTGGACTGATCTCTCCTGGCAGAACTGGAAGGTGTCCTGTGTCACTTGAAGGAAGGTTACTGGGTGAGTACAAACATGCCACATTTATTTAAATCTGTCATTTCCTTTCCCCATGGTTACTCCTAATTCAACACCATAAAGGCTTTGCCTCCTTGATGATGTCAAGAAAAAGTCTTTGTTTCAGCCTGCTCTGCAGCCCAGTGACATAACCCAAGCTGCCAGATATCTCTTTCTTCATACACAGGTGTCATTCCTCTGGATCTTTGCAGTTCTACTGCTAAAGTGTATCCCATTTATTCTGGTTATCTAGAAATCCTCCCTTCCCCTCCAGCCCAGTCCACCTTTCATCCCAACCATTTGGAAGACTGCTGTTAGGCAATGCTATCTTGGTATAATTTGCAAGAAATAATTGATTTATTACTGCTACATACCTTCCCCGATTTTCCTGGACATGTCAAAAATAACAGGCTGTCCTGGTCTGAAAGAACTTCATATAAATTGCATTCACACACAACATATCTCGGCGATAAGGGGACCTGAGCTCAAAGGAAGCCGCATCATATCTCAACCCTCTGGAGTTTTGAGAGGTTTATTTTAATAATATCCTGACTTTAGCATATACAATCCACGGTATTTGCCAAGCTTAAAACAACAGCCACAGGAGGATCCTGTCATACGTTTTGCAACCGGTTCTCACATCAGCAGAGTGCTGATCCTGCATGGAATTCATTCCACATTTTATTCATTATCTGAATGAGTTATCAAGACAGCTCTCTGCCTGGCTGGAGGTACCAGCATAGTGCAGACAGATTTTTTCCCACAGAACTCTCTGAAGTGATACTGTCAGCATGGCTATATTTAATGGGCTCTACCCATGCAGTCAATCTCTCAGTGCACAAGAAATAGTTTACAATCTCTGAAACCCTACACTCCTCTCTGCCATGGAGCAGGAAAAAGTAACATCTACCGTCATTCCTTTTGCATGTCGCTGGATCCAGGGGGGAGGGAAGGCTAATAAGACAATGAGGACATTGAAAACAATATTTTGAGAGGCAGAGCAAGGCAAAAAAAATAAAAAATCAGTAGTCAGCATCTGCAAGCAATCTTTAACCACAGCTAAAGGCTGCCTTGAAATTCACATGTGTCATGCCCTTCTTACCTTTGCTTTAGGCTTAGTTTAGAAATAAGCTGTGATCTTCTTTATATCATTGCTATTGCCGAGTGAAGAGTTAGGACAAAGACTGCTGCATGCAAAGAGGTTTTCCCCAAGTTAAATGCCACTAGGCAGAAAATCACTAACATTTTGGGCAGATAACACAGATCAGCATTATGTGTGTGTACTCCAGAGTTCTGTGCTGTAGCTCTGCAGAATGCCTGATAGAGCTGCCACATGCATTCAGGTAAAGGTCATTTGTCAAAAAGTTATTTCTGTGAAATAAAAGTGCCTGTTTGACAATTTTAAAAAGAGGTCTGGTTCATGAATATGGCAGAGAAATGTCACTACATGCTGATCAGGGGACTGGGGTAAGTGGCAGGGTAATGGTGTGACGTTCCCTTCACATCTGGAATAAATCTCCTGGGGTGTGGAAGAGGGGTTGGTGAGTGATGTCTGTGAAACCTGGGCTGGGGAATGGGAAGGCTCCACACTACACACGGCATGAGCACCATGGAGGGAGCACAGTCATTTTAGTGAGGTTTGGCAGAATTTACCTTCAGAACAATGACACTGCTGAAAAATAAAATGTCCAGATGAGACAACACAGCTGGATGGCAGTGACAAGAGGGATGGAGAGCACTTTACCTGGGAATAAGCAGTGGCACAGCCGTGCTGGGCAGCTCATCACAACTGAAAATGCAACTCAGCCGTGGCAGGAGGAAGGCCAGCAGCTTATATGAGACATCTACCTCTGTAAGTCCAAAACCTTATTTCCAGGATCTTATTATTAGAAGTACTACAGAATTGGGAAATACAGAGGTTTTGAAATTCAAACATTTAAAGGCTACATTATAGCTCAAAGCTTTAGGATTGATGTTCATCGCTTTTTACCATGCTGTATGTGGTATATGTGTAGATCCCTTTTTAAAGTCATAAACTACATCAATTGTAATTGTCCAGGTCAAAATTTGCACCTCTACAAAGTATAGGCATGAAGTTGACTGCTCTTATGACACAGTTTAATTCACAACTCTTCAGTCAGACAGGAAAAGATCCAGAGTCTTCTTGCCCACTGTGTCCTCCTCCTCCCCCCTTTATGAAAAAAATACCAAATGTGCAAGTTATAAATAACACAAGTTATCTAACATTTCACCATATAAGGAATGAGCAGAAGTGGAAATGATGATTTCTTTTTTGCCTTTAGCATTCAAATGAAATGGACAATGTAGCAAACTGAATATTCCCAGCGAAAATGATTTGTGGGTAGTTTTGGTGTTCTTGTGTTCTGCTTTGAGCTTTGTTGGCCCCTTTGCTGATGATTCAACAGCCAGGAATCAGAAGTTTGACATTATATTCCTAAAGCATAATGGTCTTTGACCAGTTTGAAAGGAAGGGATGCAGGGCTCCCCTACTCTTGTGTTACATCCTGCGTATGGCTGGGGAGCACACCTATAAAAAAGGACTGTTTGTAAAACTTATGGGACGTGTATGTACTCGCCAGAGACTGTCATGAGCTCAGTAACACCATCTTCAGTGCTGTCTTTAGCCAGAGAAGGGATATTTTGAGGGCAAGTACAGGCAGTTAGATCTGTTGTCATATAGATTAATCTTGGGGTAAGGTTTGAAGCTAAACTGGAGCTAAAATTGGAGTCTAAATGAACTGGTTGGTTTAAACCATTTTTTCCCTTATTAAATAATAGGTGTCCTTCCAGACTCCTTTTTCCCCATGAACAGGAGCTGATTTGTTCTGGGAAGCAGATTCCTTCCCTCTGTGCTTCTCCTCTGGAGCCTGAACTGGCCTCCAGTTAATTCATATGGAGTTGAAAAAGAGATGAAGATATGAAGCTGTTCTGAGCCTCTCTCTCTCTCATACAGGGAGATATCAGCTACTGAAAAGCAGTTTTGTATCCCCTGGTAACACCGGGCTCAAGGAACATTTCACAAATAAGGAATCTGGCTACCTGGTTATTAACAGCCCAGTGCTTACTTACAGTTATCTCCCACTCTATTTGCTCACAACCAGGTATGAAAACATTCATGCTAAAAATCAAAAATAATGGGAAAATTCACTGGTTTGGGAAACAAAGTGAGTTAAAGCAATGAACCACAGTACGTGTTTTTTTATACATGTACAGCAGCATAAGGAAACTGTGGGAAGCTAATTTGCAAGCCTGTTTACTGAATACCTGGAACAACTCCCATTTCCCATTTAAATTAGCTACAGGAAGCCAAGTGTCTAATTTGCTTCTCCAGTACCTGCTTGTTCCACTCATTTAAGTCTTTACCCTCATGCATTTAGTAGACCATTTCTCCTGGCATTTCAGATGTTTATTGCTGCATCTATAGTCTGTGGAAGCCTTTCCAGGGAGAAATAAAAGCAGCCTGCTAGCAGACGGGGCTGGCTCTGTACCTGCCTTGCACTTCACGGGCACAAACAGCTATTTGGAGTCAGGAGAACAGCAGGTCAGGGTTATAACATCCAAAATCCCTGGGCCAAAAACAGTATGCAGCTCTTGCAAAGGCAGGGACTGATGAGCAGCCTCCTATCTGTGGTCAGTGCTAAACCTGTTCCATACCCCGAGAGCTTTGGCTGCCCAGTGTTAAAGCAAAAGATGCCCAGGCAGAGTAATAATGGGATTTAAAGTATCCCCCCCCACTCACAACCTCAAAGCTGCTTTCCAATCTCACCTGCTCAGGGCTAACCCAGGCTGTGAAGAAAGCCTCTTGTGCCATCAAATTTGTGGTCTCCTTGGGAAAGGAGGGGACATGGCTTTGGGCTGTGAGAAATGCTGATGGAAAATGGTCCTGGGTTTAGTCCCTGTGCTCTGGTCTCCAGAGTGTGAGCTGGAAGGCTCAGCTGTGCGTCTCTAACCAATTATGGGCTGTGTTAGCATTGCAGCTTGCTTTTCCAGAGGCAGGTTTCTCAGTGGAAAAATGTGAGAAGTGTCAATAAATAGTGACAGTTTTGAGAGCACTGGGCCAAGGTTTTGTCTTGCCTATGGACACAGTTATATAATGGTTCTTCACCATCTGTGGTTTTTCCCTAACCAAAAGTTGACCTGGAATATGCAGGTAATACAGACAGTGGAAAGGAAACCCTCTGGTTTAGCAGTTGAAAACTGGTTTGCTTTCAGTAAGATTGAACTAGATGATCTTTCAGGTCCCTTCCAACCCAAACCATTTAATGATTCTGCCATTTGCAATGGCATACATCACGTGGAGCAACATTTTAAATGCCTTCTTCAACTGCTGATCAGCTGTCAGCAGCCAGCCTGCCCCTCTGATTAGAGGATGACTTTTCAATACAACAGTAAATGCCAGTTCACCCTCATATATTTTATGCATTTGTTTGTTTGCTACTGACAAAAGAAGAAAATTCCTTTATTCTTTTCCCTTCTCTCTCTCCAGAGAGGTTAGGATTTATCCCTGAATGATTACATGATCTGTTTCATGCTAATTAAATAGAAAGCAAGTAAGAACTATCGTTTATGGAGTCCTTAAGCCCAGAGGTCTTATTTTACATTTCAGAAGGAAATTGAAAACATTATTCCTTGGAGAATGGAGATATAAAAACACTGGGAAATATTCATGTAAGCCAAGCACACAGAAATATCCTTCATTTATGTTCCCATTTGTTAAAACAAAACGGTACTTTTTTAAGCAAATGATGAAAATTGAATACTTTCTTCACAGCAGGAATATCACTGGTATCTGTCTTATAGCCAGAATGACCACCTACCCCCTGGCCCTAGAAAACATCCTTTACAATACAGTGGAGTCAGACTTTGTCCCAGTAGGTGACTTGTCTTGCTAAAGCTGTTGCAATTTGCACAGTGTTCTTCTTTAAAATAATCATTTAAAGTAGAGGTGGAAAGAAGAACTGTCATTCTTCCAGTATCAATGTTTGATTCACTGTTTTGACTCCTTTAAGCACATATCATTATGTCTTTTTCAGATGCCATACATAGTGAGTGAAATACATAACCTGTACTTAAGAACAGCATATTTTTAAATCAAAGATGAACAGTGTAGTTCAATGGAGTTCTAATAAAAAAAAAACAAACCCCAAAACAAAACCTCCAACATCTAGCAACCTAGAACCTGCAGCTGCTTCTTTTCCTTCCTCAGTGATTTAAGTTTAATTTTACAGGCTTTATTACATTACATGATCTCACCCTTTTCCTTCTCCAGGTGGATGAAAACATGGTCATTGAAATGATATTCCTGTGATATTCTGAGCTGCAGAACTCTGGTGGAGGAAGAATGGGGCATAGGTGATAAATGTTTCTAGGGCTGAATCACCTAAATTAAATTACAGCTCCTACAGCACTTGTCTGGAGAGAACCATTTTAAAGCAAGGCTTATAGTAGGGCAGGTACTCAGCAGAAGGAAACCTGGTGATCAATCAAAGTAGTGCTGAAGAAGATGAATTATGGAGGAATTTTGTCTTTAATTGACTTTGGGCAGAGTTATAGGTAAAATCTCCCTCTTACCTAAGGCCTTAATGGACATATATAAATAAACAAGTGATTCTGGGGAAGGTGGATGGGGAAGGCAGCAGCCACCCAGGAAAGCCACACAAAACAGCCAAAGCCATTTATCTTTGTGATGGTCATTAAGGAAGGCTGGAAAGTTCCTTTCTCCATGGATGCTCTCAGTGAGCTTTGGGATGTCAGTGACCCATATCAGCCACTGCAGAGCAAGCTGAGGGTGTTTTCAGCAGTGAAACACAGGCAAATGAAGCCATTACTGCAATATTGCACAGTTTGGAAAACCAAACTGCATGAATGTCCTTCCTGCAAATGTGGGAAATGTTCAGCCATACTATCCTCCATGGCACCTTCTTGAAGGATTGGGAATGTACCTATCAAAATCCCTTCAATTTCATGGTTTTTTGCTGGCTACTGATACCAATGAAGTGCTTCAGGAATCTTTCCATGCCCAAAGCAGCTGTTTTGCACCTGGTTTTATGGGAAACTGTGAAATGAGATTTTCTCAAGATTTTTGGGGTGTTGAGTGTGGGACCTAAAGAATTTAAAACAACTACATGAAGCTTTATTACTTAGTGAAAATCATGCATTCTGGAAGAATTCATTGCTGAAAATCTAATGAACTATTAGGACTTCTCATTTCATGTTTTGATCTTTAACTGATTTCTGATAAATATTTTCAATCAGGAAGGCTGACACTGGTAACTAATCTTGAAAAAAATCTTTCATACCAAGAGAAAGCCACAAAAGATTTTCTTTTTGTACATAAATAATTCTCACAGAATAAGCATGATACATGATAAGTTATAGAAAATACTGTACTAAGACTGCTGGAAATTCTTGCATTGAGATGGAAACTGTACTGTGAGTTGAACATTTTTATTAGTATTTGCTTTAGTTACATTTCCATTTTCAACTAGAAAACTGATATTTTTTTGGCTGAAAGTTCTTCCCTCCTCCGGCTCCCAGTGCAAAAATGTCCAGCCATTTTCTACTAAACAGGTTTTTGGCTTTCAGGTTTCCAAGAAACAAGGCAAATATATTCACCGTATCCCTTGTCTAAGCCACTTGATTTTACTACAGCGCTGGGGAGGTTCACAGCTCAGCAGAACAACAGTGTGCAGTGTGTGCCAGCAGATATGCAGGAAAATCATGTGTCTGCCCCCCCCAGCTTGCAGTGTGCAGGGGAGAGAGGGAGAGGAAAGGGAAAGCGGAAAGATGTGCCTAAGCAGAGATTTAGCCGTGTTTTATGAGCCCAGTCATTCTTTCCTGCAGAAGAGTTCCAGTGAGACAAAATGCCTTGGGGTGAAGTTTGGAAGGGGATGTTACGGGTGAGGTAGGAGGGAAGAATGGTGGAAAAATAGCAGTGGAAAGGAGAGAAGGAAATGCGTGAAGGGGGAGAAAAACTGATATAGAGAGGGAAAAGATCAGAAAAGGGGGGGAAAAACTCGCAAGAGAGGAGAGTGATGGTTGGTGAGGGGCTTGAACAGAGAGGAAGGAGCAGGACAGAGGGGACCCCACATCCAGGGTCACTACAAATGACAAGAGCAAAGCCTGGAACTTCCGACCTGAGAGGGGGCAGAGGTCGAGAGCCACGTGTCACACCATGACTGCTGCTTTTCTATGGGGGGGTCACCTGGTTCTGTGTTCTGGCCAGATTTCTCTAGGAAAGAAGGGAAGGGAGCAACCAGAAGGCTGTACAAGGAGTAATGGCTTTAAACTGGGAGAGGGCAGATTAGATGTCAGGAAGAAATTCTCCCCTGTGATAGGGGAGGCTCTGGCACAGGTTGTTTAAAGAGGTAGTGGATGTCTGGAGGTGTTCAAGGCCAGTTTGGATGGGGCTTTGAGCAACCTGGTCTAGTGGAAGGTGTCCCTGCCCATGCCAGGGGGTTGGAATGGGATGAGCTTTGAGGTCCCATCCAACCCAAATCATTGTGTGGATTTTCACCCTTCCCATGTGCTGCTGGGGCAGTGTTGACCCCAGGGCTTTTGCCTCAGTGACAGATCAGCCATGGGATGGTTGGGAGCTCTCAGTGAGGAGCAGAGCCTGGTGCATGGTGTGATTAAATTGGTAGCTGCAGAAAAAGTATTTACCCCAGTGGAAATAGATCCACACGGATACATTTCATTCTTCTGCTATTAAATGGGTAACAGGCAGCACGGCTGGGTGAGCCAGGCGATCCTATTGCATTTCCAAAGGTAGCTCTAAGAATTCATCTTCCCCACACTCTGCAGTCCCATATGTTGTGTGAAGGAGATGGCTTTACTGAAGCTACTATCTCCTATTGGCAAGATGGGTATATTCCAGGAAAGCTATTAAGTGAAACAGCTAAGTCTGGTGCCGATGGTATTTTTCCTCCCCCTGAGCAAACTTTCTTTCTTATCTGTGGCTGTCTCATGTATTAGCAGACATGAAAATTTTACCGATACAAATTAAATAAATGTACTGGAGAGACTGCTCTGCAGTAGCACAGAACAAGGAGGCTCTATTGTAACACCACAAAAGCACCTCATGGATGAATGAATATAACAGAACAACAGAAAATCATTAACAGTTCACAGGCCAGCTGAGTGCTGACCATAATTTATTTGTATTTGCTTGCATTTCTCTTCTGATTCTGATGAGACATAAATTAGAAAACCTGGTCAGCCATATCATGATCTAAGGAAGAAGTGCAGTTTAAAAGCTGATGTCAGAAGTGCCTTCTTTTCATCAATCCTCACTGTGTTCAGGAGGGTCACAGGCATCCTTTGGTGATTCATAACCAAGTGGTGTAAGATGCCACCACCTCTGTGGTAGCAGAAGATAAAACCCAGTGGCCTCCTTCATCAATTTGTTCATCCTGGTATGGCTTGGACACAGTGGAACAGTGGACTGAGGAGGAAAGGACAGAGGGGAAGACCTTCACATGGCATGTCCTGGACAGCTGGAAGCCTAGAGGTCAAGGGTCCAGATCTTCATCAACCCCTGGCAACACAGGGCAGCCTGGGGAGACTTTCACAAGCAGTGATGGAGTGAGGCCTCATCCCAAGCAGGGAACAGTGGGTGCTTCCTGCATACCCAGCCTGCAGGAGGAAGCAGAAATGCCAGGAATGTTCCTCGGAGCAGTGATGAGCCAAGCAACAGAAACACCTGGTTTCTGCTATCTGCCTGGAACAGTTTATGGAGAAAGAAGCAACCCTGGGTCTCACCAACACTGCCTGGAATGTTGCTGTATCTCTCCCCAGCTGTCCCTAACTCAGGTTCATTCGAACACCACATAGAGACACCATGAAGTTCTGTTCCTCAATAAACATTTCCCTCTTTGGGCGGAGACAGAGCCCACCCAAGTCTGGCCAGACAGAGAAAATTTGCTGTGTGTTTGGCCATCTGAGTCAGAGGCAAGAAAAAAATCATTGTGTGCATGAAAGTCCTTTTTGTCTTGTCTGTGCGTGTGTGAGGGCCTTCCTGACATTTCGATGATCTTTTTTTGTTTTCTTGCTGAAGTTCTCATTTCTGTGCCATGTCCTATTGATGAGCTGGGACACTTCTGAGAAGCCTCACATGGAGACAGTCACATTCACTTTCTGCAGCATGGCCAGGCACAAAGAAAATCTTTGCAGATCTCTTGCTAACAAGGAATTTGGTTCCCAGTCAGGCTAAAACCACCAACACCTCTTAAAAAAAAAAAAAAAAAAAAAAAAAAGGAGAGAAAAGGTGGCACTGGCTCATTGTCATTGAGCTTCAAGGGGGAAAAAGGTGCATTTCATGTCCATGGTCATTCCCCATGTAGGAGATCAACTATGACATTTGAGTGGTAAATATTGTGATAAAAAATGTTATTTGTTCTGGTTCATGAACATCAAAATGTAAATCTACTTTCTCTGAATGTAGAGTGCCTTCCCAGTGCTTTTTTTGTATTCACTGGGCATTTCAGTAGGTTGAGTAAGACCACCGAGGAGAATATGGCTGATATTTTAGGTGAGGATACTACCATAAAATATTTTCAAGCTAACAAGCCTATGGCATCTTCTAACTTTCTAACTGAAACCCCTCCATGTCTGCTGAAAGAAACAAGGGATAAGTGAAGTGAAATCTGAACTAAGGTACAGAGTGGATTCATGATCACCCTTCCCCTTAGGTGAGATGGTCAGAGAAGGATGTTACTGTCAGTGACACTCTCCAGCTGACCTCTGCTCCTATTTTGGAACCAAAGCCAAAGCCAGAAAGAGAGAAACAGGAGACCATCAGTGCCACAGCCCTGCCATAGGCATGAGCCAGGCACAGGCAGGAGACCACGAGATGTGAGGGACAAAGAACACAGGTTGACATCAAGTGCTCGGTTCACATTTCAAACAGAACACAGCAGGCAAGGCTCCCAGAGAGTTCAGTGTTTGGCTGGGGGATATGAGCTCCTATGAACATATTTGTACTTATGCTGGTGGCTAAATCAGCCTCCTTTTCATCAGCAGATTAATAACAACAGAGGAACAACCACCTGCAGATGTTTTCAGAGCCACTCTCCAGAATGGAAGGAAAGAGTTCCCCAGAGGGTGCAGGTCAACAGCTGCCTCTGGTGTTGAGGCCAGGGTGAGACCAAGGCAAGGAAGTAAGAGATGCTGCTGAGATAAATCTTGGAGGTTGCTTTGGTGATAAACTGGTGTGTAGGGTCCTCGTTGCTCCAGGTGGCTGATGGCATGACGTGGAGAGGCACAGGGAGTCACCAGCCAGGTTCTCATGGACTTTGAAACCTGAGCCACGGCACAAAGGCTTGGGCTGCTCTCAGCTGCTGATTATCCTTTCAGCAAGGCAGTCCTGATTTCCAATTCTCTTTTGAAAATAGGTCTTGAGATCCGAGATTAACATTTCCCAAGATACCCTAAATGGTTTAGGGGCCTATTTTCTGGTATTAACGTATTTTAGCAACAACAGATGTAGACTGGGTGATAGATTGTTGTTAATGATTAAGAAATTGCCTAGTTAAATCCTCCAAAAGGCTGTTTGGAACTACTCCTGAATTTCCAAGGGGTTTTGGTTCCTTGTCCTCTGTGTGGGATCTGTGGTTCTCCATCCCTAGGGAACAGGCAATCACTCATCATTTCTTGATGGCTATATAGATAAGGTCCCAAATTTTTCTCCCTTGAAGTATGGGATCGTGGTACAGAAGAGGCTGAGAACCACTGGTCTGTATTTAAAATTTCCTATTTTGTGCCACTCCTGTTATCGTTCTCTTAATATACTGCAGTTTTGTCTTCCCAAGGGTCTACTTTTAAATATTTTCTTATTTTTTTCTTTTTTGCATTTTTGTACTGAGATCATCTGATTGGACACAAACCTGTTTATTTTGTTTTATATAAAACTGGCATTTTTAAAGCAACATATTGCTACATTTCCTGGTACTTTATTGTATTTAGGGCTAACTGTTCTTTACTTAAAATCCATGGCTAAATTCCTGTTGACGCAATAAAAAAAAGTTACATCAAGAAAAAGATAAATTTATAGGATTATGAAAAGAATGGATTATTACATAAGTTCTTTGTGTAGTGGAAATACATAATTAACCAGTTGAACTGGGTTTGTGTGGCCTATTTATCTATCAGGTATTGTGAATGTTTCGATACGTTTCCTCTATTCATTTCTAATTCCCTGCTGAGCCAATAATATTTCCAAAAATACTTAGGCAGCAGGTGAATTTGTAGGTGTCCTACTAAGTGAGAGCTTGTCTGTATTTTTACGATCCACTCACAGCAGGAAAGTTCACATCATTTGAAAAAAACTATTAAGAAAAGAGATGCTGAAACGCATGCAATTGTTCTCCTGCAATATCTGGGGCAGAGAGCACAAGTCACAGCCAGAAACCTCCTGGGAGAGGCAGGTGGAGGAGCAGGAAATCAAAGAGCAGCAGTGCTGTGCTGTGCCGATAGTGCCAATCACTGTGAGGACCTCTGACATCACCAGTCACTGCCAAACACGCAGCTAATAAATATCTGTGATGAAATTATTGCTGAGTCACTGCTCAACTACGTCCCCTTTGGCCTCCTCGGGGCAAGCAGGAGCTGATCTGGGCCATGCAGATGTTGGTCTAAACCAGTTTGCCATTAAGCAGATTGCCATGACAGAATTCCTTGTGGGAGGGTACTCAGAGACAAACTCTGGCTTCAGTGACTGCATCAAGCATTTACTGTATGGCTGTGGGTGCAGCCAAAGTGGTTTACTACTGATAAACAGAGTGGGATTAGAGGGAGCTGGGGGAAAAAAACCTTCGGAAAATGCCTAGATGGAGAACAAGTATCAATTTCCCACTGCAGGGTAATTCATTAGGACACTGATAAATTCTCTCTCTCCTACTTGTCATTCAGGCCTGTTATTGGGGTGAGGAGCTGTCACCTCCAAGGCTCAGTGCCACTTGAACTCCCTGACACGAGTAGTTACTAGGGAGAGCAGTGAGTGGGTAATGCTGAGAGCAGTGAGTGGGTAATGGTGAGAGCAGTGAGTGGATAATGGTGAGAGCAGTGAGTGGGTAATGCTGAGAGCAGTGAGTAGGTAATAGTGAGAGCAGTGAGTGGATAATGGTGAGAGCAGTGAGTGGGTAATGGTGAGAGCAGTGAGTGGATAATGGTGAGAGCAGTGAGTGGATAATGGTGAGAGCAGTGAGTAGGTAATAGTGAGAACAGTGAGTGGATAATGGTGAGAGCAGTGAGCAGGTAATAGTGAGAACAGTGAGTGGATAATGGTGAGAGCAGTGAGTGGATAATAGTGAGAGCAGTGAGTAGGTAATGCTGAGAGCAGTGAGTGGGTAATGCTGAGAGCAGTGAGTGGATAATAGTGAGAGCAGTGAGTGGATAATAGTGAGAACAGTGAGTGGATAATAGTGAGAGCAGTGAGTAGGTAATGCTGAGAGCAGTGAGTGGGTAATGGTGAGAGCAGTGAGTGGATAATGGTGAGAGCAACAAGAAGACTTCAAACAGTTGCAGCCCAAAATACAGCCCTTGCCCCAGAGATGCTGTGTTGCAAAGGAGACGCCACATTGCTCAATGTCCTTAGTGACTGTTTTGCTACAGACTTTCAGAAAGTTGTAGCAATAATCAGTGTTTGAAGGCAGCTGGGCTGAGAGCTGATTTACCCTTCCCATGCGTGGGGATGGATCTGCCTGTGTCTTTTGTTCTAATTTTTCATTTTTCTCTGGTAATGTCATCCACATTTGGATGACCAGGACACAACATGTCCGTGTAGCCCTAAGGACAGAACTGCTTTTGACTTAGGGCCAGACATTTCTGATTTTATTTTATTTTTCCAGGACTGACACTGTAAGAAGTTAGCATGAAGCAAAGTCACGTCACTGGTTCACTGCATTCCCAGTGAGTTCATCAAGCAGGCTTTGTCTATTCTTCATGGAGATGCTCACACACACAAGAACATAAAGTTTCGAGGTGCCAGCACTGAAACTTTTCCAAAGTATCTGTCAGCCCTTTTGTCCTCCTCCCTTTTCCCACTCCTCACCATTCCTTAAGCCTCCAGAGAAATGATGCAGTGAAAGTTTACACAGAAAACATGGAAGAAACTGCAGACAATGCTTTCACCTGCTGTGATGTGCACAATAGCCAGAGACTGAAAAGACTCTCTTCGTTCTTCTAGGAGGAGAGTCTCATGTGAGCTCTCAAAATAGGGTTTAGCAAGCCAGAGCTGAATTTCATCCAGCCCCACTCTCTGCTGGAGAAGGAAAATCTTGATATTATTAACGTAAGAGGTGAGGTTAGCTCAGGAATCCGTGCCAGAAGGGGCTGAAATCCCTGCTGTACGTTTTGGAGAGCTGGAGCCTGATGGTTACAGGCCGGGGTAGGTGCCCAGCTCTGTGGAGTTTCAGCTGGAACCAAATGGCTGATGTGCCCTTGAAAATCCCAGGCTGCAATTCCTCCCCTCTGCAGTTACAACAGCACAAAGACAATGTGGTAATGTCTGCTGCGTTACAGAATCCCTTTATCTGGGAAAAAAAAAGTCCTGTCAGACTAATCAGGGAATTAGCAGTATTACAAAAGTGCTCCTCACAAATGCTAAAATGCAGACATGACTCAGATTAATTTTCAGATCAGGAAACTTATCTTTCTAGTGTGCAGCACTAGTCTGTATGAGAGGATTCTGGCTTTAATATGGATTTGTTTGGTGGCACTTGGCAGAGAAACAGAGGGTTTTTAAAAAAAATTATTATTATTTCAAAATCTACTGGAAATGATTTAGCAGCCTTTTGGAAACATTATATTTTCTCTATTTTGGGGAGCTTTTTGACCTTTCTTAAAAATTTAATTATCCAGAATTGTCACATCTGATTTCTTTAAATACCCATAAGAGGAAAAACTCACAAAGCAAATGAAAGGTTGGTGAACTTTGCTTTATTTTGCTCACAATGCGAACTTTCAAACGATTGGAAAATTATTTCCTTCTATTTTGAATGATAGAAGTTAAAGATAGGAATGACCTATTAGATCACCGCGAGCATTTCCTTGACAATTGCCGTTCTGTTTCATTAATGGGAAGAAAGGAGCAGGGATTTCATGGGCTGAGCAGCTCCAAGGGCTGGCAGTGGGGTGGGGAGACCCTGATGGTGAGGAAGACCTGAGCCAAGTCAGCAGGGGCCGGATGCCTCCAGCACCCGGCTTCTGTTTGGTGGCCTCATGAGATGAATGAGCTGCGTCTGTCCGACGTGGAGGGCCCGGGGATGAATAGCACAAAAAGCACAACTATGACTGCTCCATTTATTGGGCATTTTGGCAGCATGGCTGAATAGCAAAGGGATGTGGAAAACTGCTCGGAAACTCCCAAACAGGGACCTAGCTATGTGGGGGAACCTGCACTTCCTTCACCCTTTGACATTTTATTATTAACTACTAATTTTGCAATCCATAGCCCTTTTGAGGAGTACAAAGAGAGCCAGCTTAGCACAACAATCATCTTCTTGGTTAAAAGCACCCATCTATGTTCCAGTGTTCACATGACAAAATTTGTTTTCCCCAGTGTTTCCTGGGCACAGCTTAACTGCAGCAATTTTTAAATAGGTTTCTTTTTTCCTTTTCTTTCCTTCAACCAGTATTACACTAGTAGGATGTATTTCAGATGGCAAGAAAAGACTTGTTCTTGTCTGGCTTGGAAGTAATCATGGAAAAGTCTCTTAGTCTATCTCAAATGGAACAAATTGTTTGGAGCTCCTGCCCACTGGCTCTGCAGTAGCTCCTTGGGACAATCTCATCCAGCTCGAGGATTTTCCATGGCCAGTCTGCCTTGGAGCTTAAAGGTCCTTGATCAGTGTCACAGAGTTTTTTTCTCTACATCTCCAGAGGGTGACAGACACAATTATTGCTGTTCCAGTTGAAATTTATCCTGAATCTTTGTGGCACTTTATTGACTTTGGCTGAAGCTGGCTCAGAGCTCCTGTGCAGCAGGGTGATGGATGAGGCACATACTGCAGTTTGTCAGTCCAGGGCTCTCCCAGAGCTATGATGGCACCTCCCAGTAAGCTGAGAGTTGGGTATTCAAACACTGTTAAAGTTCATCTTCAGAAAGCTGAGCTGAATCTCATCAGCTGAGATCTACCTCTTCTCCACATGGACCCAGAATAAAATCCTTTTCTTTCAGGAGATGGGAGACTGTCTGACCCTGTCCCAAGTGTGCCAGGGGTAGGGAGAATTTAGTGAGAGTCAAACTGTCATAACGTCCTGGTTCCAGCCAAAGGCAAGAGTTGCAGAAGCTGCTGGTTCCTTATCAGAGACGTGAGTGTGATATGCAGAATTTGGGTATGTAATACAGCTGTAGAGGATCACATCTGGAATGTAGTCAGATCTGAAGAGACTGAGGTTGGCTGGGCATCATTTTGCCACTGGGAATGTCCTGTCAGGTGAAATCCAGGCGTGTGGTCCCACTCTGCATCTGCAAACACCGAGGAGAGAAGTGGTAAAGAGGGGCAAGTGTGCTGAGGGCTGGGCACGGAGGAGGATGGTGTCCAACTGCTGTGTCCTCACTCAAGTGACCCCCTAAACAGAACACGACCACCCTGGCTCCACATGTCCCTCACATGCCCTCCTCCATGGGGCTGCTCTTTCTAAAAGTGGTCTTTCCTTGGTGGCTGCCACTTTGGTGTCACTGCTGGCTCTGAGTGGGGCAGTTCTCTGTGCTGTACAAGGTGCAGCTGATGTAGAACTTCTGCACTTCCCAGGTTCCCCTCCATGACAGCCAAATCCACGTCCTGGTGGAAAGATGGAGCAGATTCCCACGTGCTGAACCCTGTGGGAGCTGCAGGGATTGAGTCACACAGTGCTGGGAAAGTCCAGCCTCCTGCTGTCTCAGGTGTCAGACCCCTTAGTCCCCCACTGATTTTAGATATTAATTTCTGTCTGTCCCCTCTGTCTCTGTCTCTCTTGAGTGTGGCACTGGAGAAATCCAAGCAGATGCTGTTACAAGGCAGGAAGCTGAGCTTCTCTGAAGCTCTGGGTCTTGTGGGGTGTCAGTCCAGGTTTGTCCTGGGGCTGGGAAGACAAGTCCACGTTACCTGGAGCACCTGACAGTCTTGTTGTGGGGCAAATGGAGGGCATTTATTTCCACGCCTGTAATGCCTCCTTAACAGACTCAGATGGAAGAAACAAACCTAATGGGAGAACAAACCCTGTGAGCCTGTGTGTGCCTCTTTCTATGCCTGAATAGAAGTGCCCAGTGACTTTTGAGATGCCTTTGAAACTTTGGCCAAACTATTTCTTAAAAGGCCTTCTGAAGAGTTCAGTTTGACTTGGTTTTCCCAGCATGGTGTTAGCTGCAGAATATTTAATTCTCTTGAAACAGGTAGAGTTAGCTTGAATCCTTCTGTATGTGTGGAATTTTCCTGGATAAATCCCTTTATTTCCGAGATTTTGAGAATGCTATTCTCTAATAAACTGCAGCTATATTTATCTCAGCATTTGTATTTTCTCCTTGTTATTCTTTGCTCTGACACAAGTTGTCCTGACACAAGGCACAGTTTGAGCTCTCTTGCTTTCCCTCTGTTTCCCAGTGTTTCTTTTTAAATTATATGCAAGAGCACACATTCCACCTTGGCATTTGGCAACCCCTTCCCCTCTTATCTTGTATTCATGAGCTTTTAGAAATGTCCTACAGTAGTCCTGCCTGACTGCTGGGTGTCTAAGGCTTTTAATAGTTCTGCTAAGTTTAATTGTACTCGATTTTGCTGCTTCATTTTTATATGCATGCCGGACAGCTCATCCCCTCAAGAATGTCCTGAAGGCATCCTCTGCCATAATAAATACCAGAAGTGATAGTTAAAATATACATGTATAAATAAAGTTTGCTCTGGTGTGTGAGTTCGCCTAGCAAATATGAAAATGTGACTGAGGGCCTGCACCTCTGCATTCAAATCCTTGCTGTACAGTGAAATGAACTGGAATGTGCTACAGTGATTTTCTTTGATAATGTCTGGCTTATAATTTACTTTTGGCTGAAGCAATCAGTGAGGGAAATCCATTTGAATAGCTTTGTAAGAACGCTTTATTTTTCTGGTGCTGCAGGCTGCAACTTTCACACTCTGAGACTAAATCCCTTTCGCATCGTCCAGGTCCTGGGGAGAGACATTTATTTAAAAGTAGCTGAAATGAAGCACAGAAACAAACTGTAAGTGATTTTTGGCATTACAAGTGCAGTGACTGTAAAGCAGTGGCTCGGCTCCATACTTTAATAGGCTTTAACGTATCAATTATAGTGCTGAGTAGTAATTAGGGCTATAGAGCAAAATGCAGAGTGACCTCTAAACTGTTCCAAAGCTGTGGGAACTGGTGGGAAGGGGGGACTTGGGAGCAGACTGAATTCTGGTAATCATACCACAGGGTGCAAAAGAGCAAATGTGACTATTGAAAGCTGAATTTTGTTTCAGCAAGGCAGGCAAGCCCTGCCTACCCTCTGAAGGTGAATCTTCCCACAGCACGGAGCTAAGTGGGCTGAGCAGTGGGTAACTCCTCTGGGACCATGGGCAACAGTGTGCTGGTCCTGCCAGCCTGCCCACTCCATTAAATAAATTGTGTTTAAAATCCCTGCACTGCTCTGCTGTGCTCAGCTGCTCGGGAGCCTCTCAGGAGGAGGGTGAAAGCTGAGAGCTGGGGAATGCTGCTTCTCCTTTCAGCGTGGCCTAAAGACACCCCCAAAAATTCCATGGTACAAAGGGGGTGCCTGGCTTCCAGCTACACTCCTTCCACCCTGCACTCAGCTGGTGAAAATATGCTTGTCCTGGCTGAGAAAGGGCACTCCAAAATTTTGGAGGACAGAGGCACTGGACCCCCTTCATAGTAATAATAAAAATAAAAATAATGGTAAGAGCAATGCAAACCACGAAATTACAAGTTTTCTTCCCTTACTGGTTGTTTGCTGCTCAAATTGCCCTGGAGACAGAGTGAAATGTCCAGTGATACTGTGGATGTTTGGTTGTAGGGATGGCAACCTATATCCACATGTGCCTGGTTAGTCCCATAAACCTGAATGAGCCAAGCCCAAACCTCCTCTTGTTTTCAGGGTGGAGTCAAAGCCACAAAATACTTCTGCAATGTTTGTAGCTGGTGATCAATTGTAAGCTAAAGAAATATTTATTTTAAAGCGTAAACTGAGCAGTGTGAATTTCTTTGCCCAGGATATTCCTCTTGATGCTACTATTTTGATATGCCTAAGTTCATTGGTATAAATAGGGTGCAGTTGTCATCACATTTAACTATAAAAAGCCCTCCTCAGCTGACAGCATAGGTATCATAAAGTCACATCACCCCCTACTAAGCAATTTTCACTTGAGCCATATGCAAGCCTCTGAATGACAATTCTGCCTTTCTAGCCTTGGCTGGCATATAATTTAAGAGCAAGGGAAGGCTTTCAGAAGCAAAGATTTGTAGGCTTGACACAAAGCACCAGTGAATCATACACTTGAAAACTTTATGCACCATAGCTGAAAACAAAAATCACATACAAGCCAAAAATGCAAAGTGGGCCCCATGGATGTGACATGGCTTGGCTCACCTCCAGGAGGCTTCAGTAATCTTCTAGCATGGTTGGAAACACGCCAGCAAGTGTCCTTCACCAGGGTGGAGGGAGTGAAACGTTCACAAGAACTAATTTCTTGATGTGAGATCCCACAGAGAGAAATGGCTGCTCTACCCTCGTGAAGAGAGAGATGAAAGTTTATCCCATTTTAGGGCTTGGTTTTTGTCTATCCAGTAAAGTTCTTATATGGGCTCCATGCTGTCCTGCCTGGGCGAGTCGTGGTCCTTCACACATTTATTTTTGTGGCTAGGGGAAGGGCTGAGGTTTGTGCTTCAGCTGGGGAAGGCATGAATGGCAAGGCAGAGTTCCACCCCACACTGAGAGAATGGAAATTAGCACTGCTTGTCTCAGCAGCAGAGAGAGTCAGGAGGAGCTTTACTTGAGCATAAAAATCTAGAGGAGAGAGAGTCAGTCTGTGCGAGGTAGGGAGAACTGCCAAGACTCAACTGGATAAGTAACACGCAGTAAATGCTTAGAGTCACCTTGCCAGACAAATATTTGCCTTTCACTTTGAATGAAGACCAAATCATGTTCTAACTAGTAGGACCAAGAAATTCCACGCATTTTAGTAAGTTGAGTGTCCTACAGAAACTCCCAGGGTAAGTGTGTGAGGGCAGACTTTGGGGGATTGCTGGACAGACGGGAGGAAAAAAAAAAAAAAACTCGGGAAGATATTTCAGTGTAGGAAAAAGATCAGAGGGAAAGCTGGAAAATGGGAACAGGGTGGAAAAAAGCTTTGTAAATGAGTGTGGCTAAATACACCACCACAGTCAGTGGATAGTCTTCATATTTATGGTGGTCAGAGGGGTGGAATCCAGGAGCTGAAGAGGTCAAAATCTCTGGGGAAACACTGGAGACAAAACTATGTCTCCTCCCTAAATCAGATTATCTCTGAAAAATATGTTATGGGAAGAATTAAAATCTAGAGTAAAGACCACAGTCCCTGGGCATTTCCAGTCATTTCTAACAACTATGTAAACTTCCCTCTCTTGTTCAGTGAACCAAATGCAGAAGGCAATAGCAGACAAAAGACAGCAGTAGAATTGTCCTTTTTGTGACAGATGTGGCCTTGGTATCATTATTTAAGGGCTACACTTACAGGCAATACTCACTGTTTTCAGGTCATTTGCTCTGTCTGCTGTAGTAGCTTTTTATGACCAATTTTTGGAAAGAACTGATTTTATCAGCTGTTACTAGGTTAGTAGCTCTGGTTGGACTTCAGTGCATCTATCAGTTTTAATGAAAATATAAAAAATAAAGAAGGAAGGCTGAGATGGACCAGCTCCTTGATCACTGGGCTGTGCAAGAGCAGAATTCAGACACTGGTTGTGACCCCTCTAAGTGCAGACTACTCTTCTACGTGGTTTTTTTTTTTGGTTTTTTTTTTTTTTTTTTTTTTTTTTTTTTTTAACTTTAAAGTGAGCCAGAAATGACACCTTCACAATTTCCCTTGGGAAACCTGGGATCCAGAGCTCTCTGCATTCAGTAGAAATCTTTCCATTGACTTTGATGTCCTTTGGACTAGAACTTATATTTCCATGGCATTTCTGGGACGTGTGTCTGAAATTCACTTGCTTCCCTCGCTCTTTCTCATGCATCATTCTGGCCAGCACATCTCCTGCCATAAATACAGCCCAGAGCACGCTCAGGAGTCCTCCAGGTTTCAGTCAGTAGCAAACACTGTCTGATACCTGTCTAATTTTCCTCTCTAGCTTCATCTCATTCCAGCTCTCTGTATCCCCTTGGCCCCCCGTGGTTCCTCTCCATTCCAGCACCTGTGCAATTGTGTTTTGTGACCTTGTATCATGTATGTAAACACGGAAAAGCTTAATTAAAATGAACAAATGCATCGAATTGTTTCACAGTATACCATCTAAGTACTTAATGTACCCTTCAAAGGCATATCAGAAGCACCTGAATAAAGCCCTGTTTAGCAACTATTAATTAAGTGATGTTTATACAATGCTTTGAACATGTAAAATGGTGAGAGTTTCCAAGTATATCAGGAACATCGTTATCACTGGTGCACAAAAATCAGGAATGTACTGAACTTCTCTTAATCCCACCCAATTACTAAAGACTTTGTGAGTTGAAGAGAATCAGCCATGACAAACTAACAGATAGTCTTTCTTCCAGCTGGGTTGTCCTTTTGTCTCCAGAAAATGGTATAAAGTGTAACTTCTTTTACCCATCTTGTTTATTTAAGCACATTTGTCAAAGCCTACCGCAGAAGGGCGATTCCAGCTTAAAGAAATCCTTCCGGGTCACAAAGTCCTTTGGATGTCTCACATCCAACTGCTCTCCCTTCCCATTCCTCCCTTTTAAGTCCTTGAAAGTCTGTCAAAGTCTGGGCTGAATTCCTGGAACCAGTTGGAGTGTAGCTCTTCTTTTGTTCCCCACTGCCAACTGCAGAAAGCTACGTTCACTGGGTTTTGTAGTCACCAGCTTTAAAATCCCTAAGTCCCATTGCTTCCTTTGAATGGCCAGATGCAAAGCAATGCTTTAAACCCAGCAATGACTTTACAGAGCTTTTCACTCGCCGTGTTGGATGGGCTGCTGTGCTGTCTCTGATTTCAAGGAAGAATGCCTTAAGCAGCCTGTCTGTTTCTTAAGACTATCAGAGGTAAGGCTAAAACTTGCAAAATAACATCTGGAAAGTTCAGATCCTTCTCTAATGTAGAAATAGTATTTTCATCCTTGAGGTCTGAAGGCTATAAATATAATTGTATCAGTGTAATTAATTCAGCTCAAAGGGATGTCTTCCGTTTTTAAGGTATATACATTTAAACATGGTTTAAATGGAAAGCTGCTTCAAGTGCTGTAGGGCTGCTAAGTTTTACTGCACTTGAAGGTACAAGATGTTTGGGTAATTTTTGTCCTCTTACTATTCACCAGTGAATTAATTTACTGTTCTGCTTACGGATAGAAGTACAATCCAATTCATTAATCATATTGAGATTTTTAAACCTGCACTAGTCTGTTATGACTTGTTCTTCATAAGGCTGAAAAATATTTCTTTCATCAGAATGGCTTAATGCCCATAAACATGTCCTAATTATATTTTCTTGGAATTAATCAAGTTCATTATGTTAAGTTTGGGATCTACATCTGAAGTGAATCTGAATTGTGAGCATCTGCCACATTCCCTTCAGACATTACTGATAAGAATAGTGGTGTGGGATTTTCAGAAATACTCAGTTTTGGCCTCATCCTGTTCCTTTTAATGTCAGTTGGAGTTTTACCATTCTTTCAGTGGTGGATTTCAGACAAATCCGAGCACTTCTCAAAACCTTACAGTTTTGACAAATTTTTCAAACAACTTGAGAGAAAAAGTCTACACAAGGTGTCACTTCATTTAGAAGAATATGCAGTTATCCCTGTTTGGTTGGTGGGTTTTTTTTTCCCCTGCATTTTTTCCCCCTAAAATAGAGGTTTACTGAGCATTTCAGATGAAAAGTGATTAAATAGTTTGCTGTCAGAGACTTGGGGATTTTTTGCATGAGAAAATCCTTCAGGAACCTACAGAATCCCTCAAAATGACTGAAAAAGTCAATGGGCTTATACAAAGAAGCCCCACTTGTACAGAAACGAAGACAATCTTTTTGATTTAAAGCCCTCTGAGAGAGTGATCTTTATCTCATTAGTTCAACCACAGTTGTTTCCATTGCAGTTTATTCACAAGAACCAAATCTTGAGGTCCTTCATTCAGTTTGGTCAGGTCAAAGAAAGCTTTTCCCTGAGTAATGGTCCTGGTCCCAGGATATGATCTATTTGTGATTCCTGATCTTCCCATTGAAGATAAATTTTAAAGTCATTCTTTCAGAACTGTTTGATATTGAGGACTGTAAAAAAGGAAAGGGTTGAAAATGAATGAGGAAACTCTTTATCCACCAACCCATCATCAGTGTTACCAAAGTCCATATTTTAGCAAGCTCAACATTCTGAGATGGTCAGGCAATGTCCAGAAACACAGTACCTACCAATTCAAATGTTTCTTACCCTTGGTTCTGTTTGGTTCAAGTGCTATGGGGTCAGCAGGTGAATGGGATGCCAGGGGGTGCAATTCTGAGATGTCAAGGAGCCAAAAAACTTCCCTCAGACAATTGTGCCTGTCAACATTTATGATTCTTGCTAATTGAAGGCCCCCTCACTGGATCACTGCCTGCCACAGTAGCAGGTACCTGGGGTGGGTCTGCTCTCCCTGCTCTGTCTCAGAATTGGCTGTCTGGCTGCAGGTGGGTGTCTAGACTTCCCTCCTAACCTGTGGAGTTATCCCTGCTCCCAGGAGCCAGCTCACCCTATCCAACCTGCAACTGTGGGATGAGTCACCCTCTGGCTGTGCCTGCCTCTCTCTGCTGATGACAGGGGAAGCCCAGGTGAGTGACACCTCTGTGTTAAGAAGGAGAAATTGGATGAGATGGATCCCACCCACATTGCTCACACACAGCTAATTGCAGTGTCAAAAGATCTTGTGTGCATTTAATAATAAACATATTTAAAATAGCCAGTTCTGGCACTGCAGGGTGGGCAACGTGATGTGGGGGTAGGTTTGGGAACCTGGCCTGGATCCAGCAGTTGTTGCTGTGGACCACAGTGAGAATGCCCAGCTGACCTTCCTCAAAGTCAACACAAGCACCTGAGCAGGAGCTGTGCAGCTTGTGGAGCTGCAGGGACCACGAGGGACCATTCCTCACAGCCAGGGAGGAGAGAGGAGAGGAGCAAAGAGCTCATCCACCTGGAGGTGACAGTGGCAGCAGGTCCAAACCCCTCAGCTGTAACCACCTGAAAAGGCTTTGCCTGAGTGACAAGACAGTTCCAACCAAACCCAAGAGCTCCCAGGATGAAAACTCTCATCTTGATCCTCCCAACATGCATCTCAAAAGTGGCTTGGCTGCAAACAACTTCTTCAGCTGATGCATAATTAAAAAGCCATTTTCATTCATTTCACAGGCCGTGCACAGATCTCTCAAATGTCCATTTATTGCAGACTATCACCAATAGCCCATTAAACTTGGCCCTGGGCTGTACTTCTGCGTCTGCCTTTTGGTTAAGCACATGCCTTTCGTCTGTCAATAATTACAAGGAATTGAATCTTGGCTCTTTTATTCTGGGAACTGCCCTGCTGCTGGAAAAAAGCTAACAGAAACATACTAGTGCAGAGTTTTCAACATTGTGACACTGCTTGGCATGAGAGATAGCTCCTTGTGACAAGTTAAATGCTAATTTTTATTGAAGGTAACAGTAAAATGGGAAATTGGTCTCTGCACTTCACTTAGGCAAGAAATTAGGAAGAAATCTGCCAGCAATCACTGTTTCAACATTATAAACTTTGCTTTACAACATGCTGCTGGACTAGAGAAAATCCTCTGATTATTAGAAATCCATGCAGATTGCTGACCACAGGGGAAAAGATGTTATTTTCTCCCCCCTCCATAGAGACAAACAGACATTTCTGTGTGGGGAGCTGCAGCAGTCATCAGCACAGGCACTGCCATGGGGCAGTGCAGAGAGCTGGGCTGCTGAGCCAAGGCTTTAATCCATCAGTGGCAATACCTTTGGCAGGAGGGATGGAGTTTAAAGGCACAGGCAGCACCAGGGAGTTTGGTGGCAGTGGCTGACACGAAGTCCTTGGGAATCAGTGACCATGGCTTGACCTGTGTGCTGGGGGTGAGGCTGCTCTGTGTGGGTGCTCAACAAACCCCCGGAATACTCATCCAAATTCTGCCACTCCAGCGCCCAAACACTTATTTTACTTTGCATTTTGGTAATTTGCAATGAGTATCTCATCTGGCAGGTATCCAAATACACGAGATGAGCTTAGAGAATGGAGACAATAAATACAGGGTGCAAAGCATGGGGCTTCTTTTAATCAGATTCTGGGCTGTTAGAAACATTGTTCAGGTTTTTCTTCATAGGCACCAGGAGTTAAAAACTTACAATTCTTCTATTTTAAGGAAAAGCCCTGAACCTCATGCAATCACTCGTCTCCAGGGAGACCATTTAAGAAAAACAAAATACTAAGAGATGAGGGACGATTCAGAATAGTTAGAAGCAATGTATCTGCATTAGAACTATTGATTGGTATTTTGGAATTTAATTTTCTGCTCGTCGCTCCAAAGGCCTTAGGTACTGAAAGGTGCTCTATTACTCATTTTATCTATAAAGCTCTCCCCCTCAACACATCCTGTAAAAGCATTCAGGGTGTTGTATGGTAATTAAAAGGTGATATTAATATTTCCTGACATGCACTATAAAACATCTTCAATCAGCTTCCTGTAACTATCACACACATAGTAAAAGAAAAGGAATATAAAATAAGAAGAGAAAAAAAAATTATTGGGAAGGTGATTTCTCTGACTTTCTGCTTGGGTGTCCTTTTTTTTTCCAAAAAAAAGAGTAAATCATCTTTGTTTTCCTGTCTGCTTTCCCAGTTAGAGCAAGACAGCTAGAATCCCCAGATGCTGATGTTTTTCAGGCTTGTTTCCCACTTGGAGCCTCATGGGCAAATTACTCTGTCATACAAAGATTTCCTGTAAGAAAATAGGGGAATTTATTCCTCAGAGTTCAGATTTCTCCATCCTTTGTGCTGACCCAGCCACTGGCATCAGAGACACCTGATTTGAAGTGCAGCAGTAATTTTTGGGCTTCTGTTGTGACATTTTTCAATGTGGGCTGTAGGCAGGGTCACCTGTCAGAGGTTTACATCCCTTGTCCTTCCTGGAAGAGACAGAGAGATGTCTCCAAGGGCAGTGCTCTGTGCAAAGAACATTGTTATCAAACAAGGTCCCAAACTCAAACTGGCAAAACATCCATTCTTGTAAAAAGCTTCTAGGGTTGTACAGTGCTATTGAAAGTGATTTTTTTTTTTTCTGTGGGATTTGAATTTCTGCATTTACTTTGGGCTTCCTCTTGTCTTGTCTCCTCTTTGCTATTTTTCTCCCTACAAGGAATTTGGTATCTGCAGCCTCCTCTGTCCTGGTCTCTTCCATGGGACCTGCATGTCAGGTCTGTCAGCAATTTGTAGGCAGAACGATGCCAAGATTAGAAAAAGAACTGAAAGACATATTATCTTAACAGATCCAGGAGAGGTTTGGGTACAAATGTGTGAAAATGTGGACCACACATAAATATACAGACCCACCCTGAGCTGATGTTTTTGCTCTGTAGTTCAGAACAGTTAAGATCTCACTTTTATCAGCATGAAGTGGAACAGGGTATTTAGAAAACATGAGATATAATTCAGATTATATTATACACATGGTTGTTGTCTCACTGGGCTGATTTTACCATCTCAAGCCAACCTTTCCTGCCTTTCCTAATGCAGCACTGTGCTCCAACCAGCACTCATTAATTGCAGGAGAAGCTGGAGTTTGAAATTTAAATTCAGGGCATTTATTTAAGCACTGAAACTGTTACAGGATTTTTTACATACAAAAGTTCAAAAGAAGAGCCACAGGAATCGATGCTCACATCAGTTTGGTGATTCTGACAGTGGTTGGTGGAAAAAGCTTCAGAGTTATATGAGGGATCCAAACAGAAGTTGCTGTGAGGTTACCTGCAGTCCCTCAACATTTCCTTGATTGTTGCACCCTGATTTCTAGCCATTAGAAACTGGCTCAAGCCCTAGAGAAGGATGCTGAGTAATCAAACCATAATTTTCCCTCTTGATATTATTTTTGTCACTCTCTGGAAATCCTTGGAAATATTCAACCTCTTGTCTGATCCTGTTAAGCCCTGTGTGACTTCCTGTGGTGATGTGCATAAATTCACTGCACCTGCATTGAATCCATGTTCCCTTTTATTGATTTTGGATTTGTTGCATTTCCACTGCACTGAATGTCACCTTGTTCTGTGGCAGTAGCACAGAGGACAGAGCACCTGCCCTGACCACTGGGAATTTCACAGATACCAGAGATACCCACCCAGGGCTCTTTCTAATCCTTCCAGTCTCTTTTATTCACCTGGGATTTTCAGCCATCCCTCGAACATTGTTTTCCTTTGAACATTGTCTTCCCTCCCATCACCCTTCCCCAAATCCCTCTTTCTTCCAGGCTTAGTGCTGTGCTTTGGGTTTGTGCTCTGCCATGATTCGTGTGTCAAGCCCAACTCCACGCTCAGCAGTTCAGCAAAGCACTTAGGCCCATGGTAATCTTTAAACTCAGAACATGCTGAAGTGCTCCACTTAACAGAGATCAGATCATTCATGTGCTTAAAGATAAGCATTTGCTTAAGTACTTTGCTGAATTCAGGCCTAAACACACATATTAAATTCATCAGCTAGGACCCTTGACAAATTTTGCCACAAAGGTGCCTATCTCTCGCCATGGACTATAAAGGGAGACTAGATGACAAGTTTAAACTAGATAGCTAATCTTTAGACGGTTAAAATGAGGTGAGAGGAATCCCACCCTCTGTACCTATCTATGGTGTCAGGCACTGATCTCTGTTGGGGGCCCTCCATTCTACTGAGAGGCAATTAATGAGAACCTAAATTGGGGATGGGCCCAGAAGGTGATGGGGAAGGAATTTCTGGGTCCCTGCCTCCAGGAGAGCAGCACCCAGGTGCAGCAGGTTGGAAAGTTAATGGTTTATTTCATTTTCAGACCTGAATTCTGCCCTGCAACAACAACAACTGGGCAGGTTTTAAATGATCCCTTGTCAGAGATGAGATTTTGAAGTCCGTGTGCTTTGAAGTGAGCTACGTGGCTGTCCTGCTGAAAAATTCCCCAGGAAACCTTCAGCCTTGACCTAGCGGTTCAAAGTTACAGAGATTGAGCTGAAACGTGACTTTAATGTTATCTGGGCTTTTTGTTTCAGTTTTGATCATTAAACTCGGGGTTGCCACATAGTCAGGAGTGATATTGGGTTTCTGCCAGACCTGCCAATGGCACGAACACATGAACCATTACGTACACAGTAACCCAAGAGTGCTGTAAATGCTCATGTGCCTGCAGAGTTGCCATGTCCATAATGTGAAGTGCAAGTGAGAGCTGTCAGCTGCATACTAAAATGTCCCTGTGTGGAATAGCATGGCTTCACAGTGACCAAGGTTGGCACCTTGAGGCCCAGACTGAGGGTCTGGAGTAGCTGATGGAAATGTTACATCCATATCTACCCTCTCTGGCTCTAGGATGATACATTTCTCTCATGAAGCTGCTGAATTGGTGTCTGCTTCTTTTAATTTTTTCCTCATGACATGAGATCAAAGGAAATTAAAAAAAAATAAAAAAATCCAAACCCAAACCAAGACTTGATGTGTGTCTCCCTACCTGTCTTCCTTCGTTTTGATACCATTTGCCTTGGGAGATTTATTGTAGCCCAAGCCTTGATTATCAAATCCTAGTTTTGCCAAACATGGTCTGCTTGACCATGAGCACAAGAGGCTAATTCTGGTGTAAAGACAAAGACATTTCTGAAGATATTGCTGTTGTTCTGCTGGATTACTTTTTGAGGAGCAACATATCTTGTTAAGCTTCCAATGATGTGGACAGTTCCATTGTCTGGGGCTGCTCACCACTCACCTTCCAGCAGGACTGTGAATCCCTGGGCTCTCACCAGGCACTCAACCAAAGCCAAGGCTTTTCAGCCATGCAGAGAAGGGCCAAATTCCAACCTGTCTGACACAGGACACAGGAGGAGCCCTCCCTGTATGGCAGCTTCTGTGCTAGGCATGCCTTATGTACAAAGTCTCTGTCTCTGGAGTTCACCAAATTTTTTAGTCTCTCTCCCCCTTTCCTTTACTCATCCCCTCCTGTCTCTGTGCCTCTGTTCTTTGTATTCATTTCCCACATTTGTCCTCCAAACCAGGAGGCTCTAAACAAAATCAGGCTCCAAAGAGGAGCCTTTTTTCTCTGAGCAACAGTGGCGTCCCAAATCTAGAGAGGATGCTCTTCACCCTGCAAGTCCTGGGCAGCAAGACCTCCCCACATCCCTGTCTGGTTCCCCCCATAGAACACAACACCACCCTCAGCTTGGATCTGAGACAGCATTTTGACCTCCAGCAAATGCTGCTCTTCTGATGTGATACTCAGTGTTCCCCAGCTAAATGTCACTAATAATAATGGCAATCCTTGGAGTGGAAAGGCTTGGGGTTTCCACCATGCAGTGGTTCATTTAAAAATAAAAATGAATCAGAAGCTCACACTTTTAGAAGCCAAGAACATTGTGTTGGCACTGGAGCCTCAGAAGGGAATTAGGAAAGTCTCTCCTGGGCTGGAGTGATTCCTGGCTGATCTGCAGGATTCCTGTGTGCTCCCCACTGGGACCTGCCCCAGACACAAGCAGGGTAATTTGACAGTGGAGGATTGGATCACTCAGTCTGTGCCCTAGGAAAGAAAAGTTTGTGTCCTCATGATGTGTTTGAGCAGCACAGTCTGGGCAACACATCGAGGCATTAAGCTGTGCAAGCAATGGAATGCCATAATTACTCAGATTTGGGGGAAAAAAATTTGAAATCAGCTAGGGAAAAGTTACCCCCTCTCCTCCTCCCACCATAAAGCATGTCATTTCTTAACTGTGCCTCTGAAGTGTTAGTTTGCTTTTGGCATTTTTCCCCTTTATCTAAACCCCTCAAATAAGCCATAATGACAGCATGAGTTGCATGTTACTTCGTGTACTGCCTTGCAAAGCACTGGAATTACTTAGGTGTCTTAAATTATGGGCTTCTTTAGGATAAATGACTTATATTCTGCCTGATATTTACCAATATGCTGCAAACAGCACAAATATTGGATAGAGTTCATATCATTGTTGCACAGACAGTTGTTAGACTCTGCACAGTTAAAGCCTCATGTGTTTTATTGAAAATAGATCTAACAGTCTAATGAACTCTCATATGGGACAAATACAATACAATGAGCATACTCCTATATCTGTATGCCACAACCAGAAAATCAAACTCTATAAATCTCTACCAAAGCGTCACCCCTAATTAACCTCCTTCACTTGCCTGAAATAATTTTTGATGACAAATTCTAAAAATTTCCTTTAATTTTTCTAGTTGGATCTTTTTTCTTAATCTCGTGGACAAGTCTAAAAAACCCTTTCTGTCAGCATACTTTCATTGTGTCACTGAGTAGAATTTATTAGAAATAATACCAGAAAATCGAATCTCAGTGATCTTTTCTTCCTGGGAAAAAGCAAAAGATCTGAGGAGTTTCAGTTAAACAAGTACTGTTATAGGGTTGATTCTCTCCTGGCCTGTAATAGGTTTTGTCATTTAAACTTTTGGAAAGTGGGAAAGCAGGAATATTTCTCTGCTGCAATAGAAATTTTTATCTACTTTGCACATGTCTAAACGAGCACAGGAGGGACACAGTGGTGGGAATCTGGACTGTGGATCTTGCACAGTCTGGACCACTAAGCTTTTTCACTGATTCCCAGAGTGAGGAATGATTGCTCTGACATTTTTCCCCTCCTTTCAGTACTGAAATTCTTATGAGAAATCCAAAGCTGCTATTTTTGGCAGGCATGAACAGTATGATTTTTGGTACCTTACTTAAAAATGTAATCTATTTTCTTTTAATTGCCACAACAGCTTTATGGTCCTCAGCACTATTAAAATGTTTCAGGCATTAAAAATAATTCTGTAAAATAAAGAAGAGGGCATTATCAAAATGCATAATCACACAGAATATTGAATCCTAAGAGCTCATACACTTAACACTTTCTCTGAAATGAAGCCAGATTCTGCTTTCACTTGAACTACATCAAATTTAGACCAGTGGACATGAAAAATACCCCAAACCTGGGTTTTTATGCAAATGCAAATTAGTCATAATATGTGAATGATCTTTGCAAATGTGGATACTATTTCTTGACCTCTTCTTTTTGACTTTGTTCCTAATCCAGCAACATTGAGCATGACTTTAACTGTATGAAGTTGCCAGATCTAAGAACTTAGGTTATGAAAAGTTCTGTTGTTTTATTCTGGATCTGTCTTTATTTCAAATAAAAGAAACCAATGGGATTTAAGCACATTATTTGAATGGAAGCAATTGCTTATGCACTGTGCTGTGCTGATTTGGGCTAAATGGGAATCCCAGGAACTTGTCATTCGTGGATATTGACATTTTCTGAGGTATTTGTAGGTGAACTTTTATTAACAGCTCTGTCCTTCAATAGAGGTTAATAAATCACTGTTGAATTTGCAGGCACTCTCAGAATAGATAGGAAGCCAATTCCTCTGAAAGATTACTCCTCTATTTGTTTAGCCACTGGCTCTTTGCTTGTAACTGATAGGTTTAAGAGCTGGGAATGCTGCATTTCCCTGTATGCTTTAGTTGACTTGTTAGAGATGTTTGTGCTTGACAAACGAGAGGATGATGAGGGGCTGGCTAAATGCAACAGGGTTTTTTGTGTTTTTTTTTTTTTTTTTAATCTGTAAAGGTTAGAGATGGGAATTCCTCAAGTAGGCAAAGCCACTGGCTTCTGGCAATGAGTAACTGTTTTGTCTTGGATGCAACCTGAGCTCGTTAGAGCTCTCTCTTCCTTTCACACATGCACACACACCCTCTTGGGTCTGCTCCAGCCCCGCGTGATGGCTCAGGGGGAGCCAAACTGCTGCTTCTCTTCACTTGGCTTGCAAGTCTCCAAATGTGTAAAATGCACGTGTGTACCAGTGAACCCCCAGCTGCTGGAAAACACACTCGATTGAGCTGGGAAAATTGCAAGTGGAAATGTGCTAAATGTGCAAAAAGTGGAAAACATGGGGAGAGTGGGGGAACCTGTCTGAGATAGCCACTGCAGTGTAAAAAAGGTCAAAATGGACCAGGGAAGTTCAGAGGCCAGATTTGTGTCCCTGTTGGGTAAACACATGGGAAATTGCATTCGGTTTGCTGCAGCAGTAAATAGAGAATAGGTATTAGAACAGGGCACAAATATCTGTGTGCACTTGGCTCCTCTGTCCTGACTGACTGGGGCTCATCTGTGGATACCCAAATATATTGTATGGACAAATTATTACAAAGAGTACTCTGGTTTTTTGTGGAAGTCTGTAGCTAAGTGCACATCTCATTTCAGTTTTAAAATCCCATTGCAAATGCTGAGATTCTAGGCAACATTTCTATGCTCTGTCCTTGCAGATTTATGTTTATGGTATCCATTAGCCAAGGTGTCCATAGGCATTCAAATTGGACTGGCTGATACCCAGGGGTGCCATCCAACCTCAGCTGTTCTCTGATTCTCTGGTCTCTCTCTTGGACATTGCTGCAGTGTGAGAAATGGTTTGAATTTGCAAGCTGACTTCAGTTTGGCTTTTTTGCCTTGCATAGAGGTTATTTTTCAGAAGTGCCTAATCTAAAAATAATGATATGAATGTAATGATTAGAAGTGGGTCAAAGAAGCTGGGATGTGAATTGTACCATGGGAGTGTTTGGAGCTTGCACATGAGCTGGTAGCTCCCCAAAGGTTCTTTGAATAAACAGGCAAAATGGTTGATGGTTTTGCAATCGAAGTGGCCAGTGATCAAAAGTTACCCCCTCTCATTATTGGTGGAAAGGAACAGCTTGAATGATGCTGGGCTGCTTTAATTGTAATCTGTCTTAATGAAGAGTAAATGCGCAGTGTGAAAAATGAAATAAACCAGCTTCTTTTCCCTTAGGCTTATACAACAAAGATTATTTCCCTGTGGAAAGCAGATGTTTAATTGCCCAAGACCAGAAGCAGGATAACACATGGCTGCTGCGCCTGTTACAGCTGCGTGTGCTGCATGCTCAAGCTGCTGTGTCACAGCTACAGCTGCAGACTGGGTCTGTTCACAAGGTAACTGTGAGTGCTGTCATTCTGTCTAAAAATCAGACTCAACTGGTACAGTGGGGGAGCAGAGGAACAGGCAATTCTTGCCATTATTAATAATACCTGCATAGAAAGAGTGGAAGGAAGCCTGGTGTGAAGCCAAAGGTTCCCTCTGTACAGTACAATTCAGTGACCTCAGTGCATGATGCAGAGAAATTTTTTGAAACCTCTCTCCAATCCCACTATTGCTCCATGAATCTTTGGTTGTTCTGCCTGGAGGCTGGGGCTCTGCACCCAGCCCAGCTCACTGAAACTCTTCCAGCAGCAGGAATTTCCCTCAGGATTGCAGGAGCGTGGGGCAGCGCTGCCAGACTCACGAGGTTCGAGCAGAGGAAGGAGAGGCTCCCTCCTCTCCCTCCTTGAGACAAATAACGTGGTCAGGTCTCAGAAAATCCTGCATTGGTTAGAGCTGGGTGAGCAGTTTGAGCTGGGCTAATCTGGCAGCTGAGCTCAACCCCTGCTGCTCTTGTTTGCAATGGGCAATGGCAGACAGAGCCAGCGCTTCCCCAGGCAGGGCTTCCATGCCAAATATATTCCCCCTTTATTTCTTCTGTGTCTCTCAGGGCAGGGAAGGGAGGAGAAGTCACTTCACTCTCTGTGCAGTTGGCAATGACATTACAAGAAGCTCAGGGACATTTTGGCACCCTGTGTGACTCCTGCAGGGACCAAGCCAGTCAAGATTAACACCTGTTTCCAACAACCACGTTCTTAACTAGCAACTTCCTTCCACAAGGCGAACTTTATTTTTTTAGTCTCTCTTTTTATTTTGTTTCTAGCAACACACAGTTTTGTTGACAGCAGAGCCTTGTGTGTTGCAGTGAAGCACAAGTGATGCTTCCCTTCAGAAACTCCTTCAAGGTGAAACACTCAGGATATTTGGGATGTCATTGGGACACAAAGTTCATGAAATGGGAAATCTGGACTTCAGATCCAACATACAAAGAACTTTCCCAAACCTCCAATATAGAGAAAAAAAAAAAAAAAAAAAAAAAAAAAAAAAAAAAAAAAAATCTCTTTGAACCAGTTTGAGAAATAAGCTGGCTATTTTTATTTAAAAATTGTGTCCAGCTTGCTTGGGTCAGAACCCTGGTAATTCCTCAGGAGAAAAGGTGCAGGAACAGGAAAAAAAATTAAAAAAACCCTGCAAGGCTGAGAGTTAAAAATGAGGAAAATATCTAATATTCACTTATTTCTGGTTGCAGAGCTTATTTTTATTAATGCACAGTCCCATTAGCTGGTTGCCATGATACAGGGCAGTTGAGAGGAGGTGCAGAGTAAGGAGGTGAATAGAACTCAGAGTACTCCAGGGAAATGTAAGCTTTTCATGGTTTTTCAACATTTGACCTCCTGAAGCCTCTTTCTGTGTTGCCTTTGATGGATGGACCTGAAACTCCCTGCAGAAGTGAGATGTAATTGGCACTGATAGCTGCCGTCCCAAGTCCCCTGGGGTTAATAGTGACAATTAATATTGGGATTAATACAAATGGCACCAAGCCTGAGAGCACAGTGGGTGCTATAAGGAGTGTCTGCTTCTGCAGGAACTTGGCAGGGTGGTGATGGGAAGGAAGTGGTGATGGGAAGGGAGGAATATCTCCAGGAGATAATGGAAGCACTGCCCTGTCATGCTTTAATGACAGGCACATGTTTCCTGAAACAATAGGGTGCTTTGGCTGGCATCCTTCTGGATTTACTCCTGGGTTTTCAATCCTCAGGTGGCATTAATGGCAAGGAAGGCAGCTCCTTCTGGCTTGCCATTAAAGCCTGCTGTTTCTCTGTAGGAGAGTATCTGGCCATGTGCTTGGAAAATTCATCAAAGCTGCCCTGTACACTGATAGCTGGAAATAAAGGAAGTAGCAAAGAAGGAAGTTTCAGAAATAATGAGGGTTGACACCTCACTTCCTCAGTGTCTTTCTGCTCCCTCCCAAGGTCACTGCTTGTGCCAGCTCAACATCTTCACCATACCCTTTTTAAGCTCTAGAATAAGCTCATCATCTCACATCACTCACATCTTTCCCACACTTCCATGAGGGAGTTTTTCTGCCATTCAAAGCAATCCACTGGAGCTCTTCTTAGACACAAAGCCCTTGGTGCTTCTCAAACACTCCAAATGTGGAATAGAGACAAAAAAGCATTGCAGAGGTCCTAAATCACAACAAATAAAGATGGGATTACAGAGAAAACAAGAACCTCACATCAGAGCTGCCCATGTCAGCGAGCCCATGTCTTGCTGTGAGCCAAGCTGAGTGAGATTAAGGGAGTTTGCAGTCACTTTGGAGGACCAGGCCACCCATGGCTTTCTTGAATTCTCTTTGTGTCCCCAGTTTTTTTCTTTTCCAGGCTGAAAAGCCCTGTTGCACTTGAGCATTCCTCTCCTCAGATTTAGAAAACGTACTGTTACAGTTCTATTCCATATTTATTTGTCCTCTGTGAGTGTTTGGGAAGAGAATCTTAAAGGCTGCTTCTCAGATATATTCTACCACCTGACAGCAATAAATAAAACCGTGGATACACCTTGCTGGTAAAGGCCAGGGGCTATCTCTTCAACAAGAAAGGGATTTTCTGTTGCTGTTTCATCCCTGTCCCTCTGCAGCCCCGTCTCCTCCTGCTCCAGCTGCAGTTGGAAGCCTTGCAGGACTTGCCTTTCCCCTACCAGTGCAATCCTGCTCTCAATGAAATCAGGACACAGAAATCCTCCTCTGAACGTGGCCTCTCCTTTCAGCTTCTCCCTGGCGTGCACACTTGCAAATGGCTCAATTTCCTGCTGGCTCAGTGTAAATTTTTCAGCGTAGGGATTTCTGTCTGGTGTTGCTTTGCAGCATGAAGCTGACAGGGGTTTATGGCTCAGAAGGGACAGCAACTCTGCCAGGTTAAACTTCAGATGTATGATCCCACCACGTGTCAATCAAATTCACTCTGCAGACTGCATTATTCTGCATTTTCCCCCATGATGACAATGGTTACACCCCATCGAGAGAGCACTGAGGCGCCTCAAATGCTCCAGCCCCCTGTGTGCAGAAAGAACAAAAATTATCAGTGGAGCAGGGCAAGGGTAGTGCAAGGAAATTTTGCTGAGAAATGCAACTCATTGTGCAATTAACTGGTATAGCCTGACACCCTGTATTCATTTGCATATGTTTAAATGAATTAGACAAGTCCTAATGCTGAAGTTGGCACCCAGACGTTTGTGCTCATACAAACACACCCAGCTTTGCTATAAAGCTCATAACTTTCAGCAGAGAATTTTGTCTATTTCATTTGATTACACCTATCTCTTCCTATATTATTTTACATTATTTATAAAATATACCTCAATCCTTAAGATATTTCCAAATGAAGCATAAAAATCAAACATTGTCTTACATATTTTAAAACACACAAGCTCCATTACTGTTTTATAATTGCTAATTAACAGATAAATGTTTCATACTCCCACATTTTTTATCCTCCAGATACATCAAAACAAACTGATTAACAGAGGAAACCTGAGGACTGCAATATCTGTTTTATGATAAGAGCATTTAGTAACTTAATCTCTGCTATACTCAGCTCTCAAAGACTGTACTGGTGGTTATGTGATACACAATAATGAACCAGTACAGAGGTACATTTGTGTTGTTCTCTGGTTAGAGTGAGAGCTGAGATTTAGACTGTTTGTTTTTTTTTTTTCCCTTGGGCTTGCTACTAATTTAAATGACTTATCTAAGGCTGTGGAATGATTTCAACCATTTTATAGGTCTTATGCTGTGAAATGGAGAAAATGCATAAAACCCTCTCAGTTGTGCACCCTTGTGTATCCTTGTATGGGGACACCATGGTTATTAGACTGACACAGCAACCTAATGCAAACGTCTGGTAAAAAAAAATAACGATAATTAGCAGTAGCACAGGATGGCAAATAATAATCTTCAGGTGACAAATGCAGGAAAGCTGAGAAGTACCAGAGGGTACAGGGACTTCTCCAGTTGCTCCTTAGGACTAATTGCCTAATAAAGCCAGGATGTGATTGTACGATACTGAGTCATAGATTCAATGTGAGACGCTGTGCTATATTAGAAGATGAAGTAAAAAGGTATTTTGAGTCTCTCTGGCTGGAAGTAAATGTCTTATCTAAAAAACCACATACATTATGGTTTCGGATATCTGCATTTTTCCAGCCTAATTCTTGATTATTGCAGAGGAGGTACTTGTTTAGCATGGGACTCTTCCCAAAGCATCACCATTTAAATTCTCCAGCTTGCAGCAACACACTTTCTATTTTGGCAAGATGAATCTTCTGGTATCTGCATACCTCTCCTGTTCCTTCCTTCCTGTAATTAGGGGTAAATCTGCTCCAGGACCTGTTCTTTTGTAGAAGACACCATTTTTAGAGTAATACATCATTGGCAAGTCATGACACTAACAGATCCTTGGAAAAGGCTGCCTCTCTAAAGAGATATAGTATCACCTTGATCCCTGCTAGACACTGCTCAGTAAAGAGCTCCATCAGTTGGTGAAAAAGCAGGAATAATCTCGTTTTGGCTATAAGGATATAGGTGGAACCTGCTTTTCAATTAAATAGCCTCAACAAAGGCTATCTCTTTTTTACCTTGTCCTGCTTCCCCTCAACATTCCCATAACCTTATTTTGATTTTAGGGATTCAAGCTGAGCTGGATGGATAAATAATGTTGAGGTTTTTTTTCTGCCCAGAAAATATATATTTGAATCTGGAAATAAATCACTTCTATTTTTGCACTTCCCTTGCCTCTGCTTTCCATGGACATTGGTCTGATAGTTTGGTATTGACAAACACAGAACAGAAAGAGCAGAAGGAGTTGTGTTTGTGCCTCCTTTCATGGGACTGGGGAACTGCTGATGTTTACATGCCATGGTTCTTTTTCTCAGTCCAAGCACTTGCCCATAAATAAGTTTGTGAATTAGTGATTGATCTCAGCCTTGTTAAACTCAGTGGTGTTAGAACTTGCTGGTCCACAAACCAGTCTGGTCCCCAGAGCTTACGTTTCTTTTATTCAAGATGAAGATCAGCTGGTTGAAGTGCTGAAAATGAACCACATGACAAAATGAACCCATTCATCAGCACAACAGAGAATATTTCCCAGGAGCCAGAAGGCATTAAAAATATTCAAAATAAGACTGAAGAAACTAGTATAAATAAATGTGAACAGAGCCACAGGTCTGTTCATCAGGTAACAGCATTTTTTGGAGGCAATTCAGAATAGCTAAATGCACATCCTCAAAGGGGGTTACTTAAGGAGCTCAGTCTGAGAGATAAAATTAGATGTCCAAAGCTAGAGATTATGAATGCTGCCAACTTGTTGGCAAACTTGGCCTTATCTTTAGTTACCCAGTACCCTCTTGAGGAAGTGGATGCTAGAAAGTGAAACCCTTCTCCCTGTTACAATGATATTTCCCCTTCTTACTCATACCCGGAAGGAAACCAGGTGGATTTACACTTTGTTTGTAGTGTCAGATGAATCACTGGGTGATGTCCCCTCTGGTCCTGCCATGTGCCTTGCTGCTCCATCAGCTGCACTGCCCTGCTATCCATCCATCCATCCATCCATCCATCCATCCATCCATCCATCCATCCATCCATCCACCCACTCACACCCCTGGCTTGTTGCATTGTTCTCAGCTGAGCTCAGAGCAGCTCGGAAGCAGCACTCAGAGCTGGGATTTCCTCTGTGTCAGCACACGGAGGGGCTCTCCTCTGACTCACTGGACTGCTCCCAAAAATAGCAGGTTCAGAATAGAAACCTTCGTGCCCTTTCTGTCCTGGAGAACAATGTCTCACACATTTTTTCCTCCCTAAGAATGAAATAAATCCCCTTTGTGCTTCCAGCTTGGCAGGGTTAAGCTGGAAGGGTTTGGTCTAGTGCTCACAGCACCTGACTGTGCACTCAAGGAGAGGAGTTAATCACTGAGACTGTTATTTACTTAATTCTCAGCAGGGACATTATTTATTTCATTTTCATCAAGGCTTTCTGGTTTTTGTCTGGGGAGATGGAGGCTTAAAATGGAAAGAGATTCAAGCAAACACCTCTCTTCACAGCCTGGGTTTTTTATCTTTTTGCAGGGCAGAAACCAGACGGAACCATCAATGAATCCAACAAGAAGGACAAGGAATGTTAATGAAGTGTAGGATCCTTCAAACAACTGAAGTGCCCAAGAGTTTTTGGAGTGTTTGCTTATTTTCTGTTATTATTTAAAAAATGCCTAAACATCTGCCAAGCCCATCTGAGAAAGAGCAAGACCCTTCTATGTGTGACTGTGTGTCAGTGCTTCACAAACCCAGTAGCCAAATCTCTGTGGGTTCAGCTGCTGGTGGTCTCTGCACAGCTCAGTTCTTTTCCTCTGCAAGGGAATCCTCAGGGAACAGCAGTGGGACCCCAACCTGTCAGCCCTCTGCTCCTGGCACCCATCACCAGAGCAGCCCAGCTCCTCTGCAAGCTGGCAGCATCCTGATTTTGGGAACTGATCTGCTGGATTTTAGTCACTTACTGCCTGCAAGGGCCTTATCCTTTATCCCATCTCTGCATCTGAAGGCAGGCTGGGCTGCTGGGCTAAGCCACACACTCTCCAAGTGCTGGGGAGGCAGCCTGGTAATTTCAGAGGTAATTTTCACAGGTTCAGATAATTTCAGTTATTCTGAAAATCCAGGTCTTGCAATCCCATGTGGGAACAATTCCAGGCAGCCAGGCTGTTTCCTCGGAGGAGGTTGTGACTACCAAGAAATAGTGGAAACCTTGATCCAACAAGAAGTAATCACAAACCCTGAAAAAGGCATTTAAATATACAACTTCCTGAAAAGTAGGAGAGGTGAGATTCAACTGGTTCTGCTTTTTAGAGAGAAAACCCCAAGTCATCTTCTCTAAAGTATGTGTTGAGCTTTTGAAAATCTTCTTCCCCCTCCTCCCTGCCCGTCTCTACAACAAGTACAATTGTTAGACAAGGCAGGTCTTTGTGCTCCAAATTTAATACATAGTTTTTGACCCATGGAGTGATAAGCTGGAAAATAAATGGCTGGATTTTCCCCAGTGTTGAAGAACTCCTTTCAGATTGACTTGGGAACTTGCCTATTCTCGTCTGCCCACCTGGCTTTCACTTTGATATCCCTAACATTATCATAACTTTTATTGTGTTTTCATGTCAGTCAAGCCTTCTTCACTAAATTACTTTCATTTATACATCCTCTCCTGCTATTTGGTCTCATCATCATCTAAGATTTAAGGTGAAAAAGTTTCTTCTATTTGACAGGGTGGGAGGTGGAAATTACTATGTGAACGGGAAACTACAGGTTACATAAATAATATGTCATTGTATATCACCCAGTGGAGCCTTAAATCAATTCATTAGTTTGTATAAAGCCTTTGTCTGCTTTTTAACTGCATCATATCCAAGCTGATTGCACATTTGCTCTGAGTTTGGGTTTGTTTTTTTCTTTCTTTATGTCGTCAGCTTTCAGGATTCTTATATAGTTATGTTGATTGTGTTCCTAAAGATTGTTTTTCTTTCTTGAGAGGCTTGGTTTATGTTTTTTCCTCTGCTTCTCGACACATCCCTAGCCCGAGGCAAAAGTGTGCATTTTGTTAATGAAAGGTAGACACAGGGATATTCTTCCCTGTGCATGGAGGGAGAGGCAGGCTGAAATATGCTGCATTACTGAGAGAGGTACTGAACAGCAGCTGGTTGATCCAGAGTGAGCCATTCACTTGCTTTCATGCTGCTTTATAGCAAAAAAAAAAAAAATTAAAAAAAAAATCTGTAGTCTGGACTGTACTGCACAGGTAATTTATCCCAACACCAAGAATCTCCTTTTCATAGACTAAATTTTCTCTTAGAGGCATGCCAAAAGAGATTGCTTTTTGGTTGAAATTGAGATTATGGTAACCCAGGAGAACCTTGTTTTGGAAGACGACAGACTTAGTTAAATAACATTTTTATAGTCTTTAGTGAAAATCTTAAGAAGATGCTAGTTTGGGGAAACAAGAAAAAGAGAAACAATATTTTATTACATTGTCAGTAACTGCCCATGCTGAAAACTGGTCTAGCCTGACTGCAAAGCAAAAACAGACATTGCTTTGATACAATGATCGATTTTATTATTCCAGCTGAGCTTTCTCTCTTTCATTTTTCTGCAGATCTCCTCTGCTCAGTAAGGAACTGTGAAAAAGTCCTTTACAATGCAGACTTGATGTACAACAATATTAAGCAAGAAAATATTCCAGCAGTCATGAAATAGCCATCAAAAGTACTGCTCCTTTTTTCAATCCCTGCAAGAAATCAAAACCTTTCAAGCAGAGCCAGATTTTAACGAAGGGTGGCTGTTTAAAGCAGAGTTGCCAAAAGCCTTGGCTGTGCCTGGACTTTTATTTTAAGTATTTGTACCATTAAATATTAATATAGGTCAAATAACTGATCCCCCTGAGCAGATGAAATCTGCACAGTGAAAACAAACACACTGTAAAACATGAGCCAACGTTACCCTTAATGTTACTGCATAAATATGCAAATACAGACCCCGATTTCCCTGAACAAGTTTTCTTATTGACGTTCTGGGAGAATGAGAAGGAAAATATAAAAATTAAATAATAGTCACAGCCCCGAAACTTTTAAGAGCTGATCCAAGGCTCTTTGGCTCAAGGGAGCTTTGCCTCTACTCCTTTAAAGTGCTGCAGTGCTGCAGAACCTGAAGCACACCCAGGGAAATCACAATATGGTGCCACACAGGCAAGGCAATGTCACATTTGACAGCAGATATGTCCTTAAGGACATAATGCTACAGGAATGAAAAAGAAAAATTTGGAGCAGTTCTGCTCATTCTTTTTTACTGGCATTCTCCTGCATAGTTTTACTCCAGGCTCCCAATTTCTGCAGCAGTCCTGGCTGCAGCTCAGCCCAGCCAGGCAGGCTCTGGAGCCAGGAATTGGGGGTTTGCACCTTGGACAACTGGTGGTGGTGAGAAATACGGGGGATCCTACAAGAATGTGGGAGATGTCCTTGTTCTGGGACCTTGGTGAGGTGCAGGCAGGATGAACTCTCTGTCCAGCTCACAGTCAGCATTTTGAGTAATATTGATGAGGAGCATGCAATGAAATTGAAAAGGAGGAGAAATACACAGCAAAGATGGAAACTGAGAGTTCATTGAAATGATCAGTTTGTGTGGAGCCTCAAACAACATTCTGGAGAGGCAGCCATGGGAAGCCTTTGCTCTTAATCCTTTTCTCCTGTGTCCCAATCGTGCTGGAGGCCTGGCTGCTCTGGGATGTGCCAGCACTTGAGAGTGCTTTGAGTTTGAATTTGATATGGTAAAAACTTAAAGAAGCTGTGAAAAATATCACAGATCCTTGTTATTCCTCAGGAATAACTTTGTTAAAATGATGGCACTGACATTGAAATGCTGTACCTTAAAAATAATGAGTGAAGGTACAAGGGCACTTAAATAATAGTTTAAATTATGCTTAATTCCATGATTTAAGGTTTTCTTTAAAAGAAGTGTGAATACTATCTAATCCCATGCTTCCAGCAGCTGAAGAGTTAAGAATAATTCTGATATTGTGAGACTTGGAAACTTTCACACAGGGAAATATGGATTCCTATAGCCAGAATGCTGTGGTAACACACACATCAGTGAATGTAAAAGTCCAATTTTAAATCTTAAAAGTGAACAGTCCCATGGCCTAGGCTGCATTTCACCATTATTTTTTTTTGCTGCCATCATATTTGGGAGCAAATAATTGAGAATGACATATATGTACTCCAAATGAATAGAATGTAGATTTTCAGCAGTTGTGAAATGCTCACACTTTGTAAATAAAATCAATTCAGGTTTCTCAAAATATGAAGAGAAATATTCCAAATATTAACTAACAACATTTACATAAATACATTGGATTAGAAAGTAAGCTCTGAAAAAATCCAGATATTCAAGAAAATGTCATCTGATAGAAATTTTCCATGTAATTTGATTTTTTTTATATACAATCTCTTCGCCTTGTTGAAATCTTTGTTTAAGGAAACGCTTCTCATTCCTTGTATTTTGATTAAAATTTTTAATCATGTTTTTCTACTGATGTGCACCATTCTGGAGGCTGCTTCTTAAAATCTAACCCAGAATGCTCACATTAGAGTGCTGATGTGAATGAGACAAAGCAAGCCTGGCTTCAGCCCAAGTGCTCAGCCCTTCCAAAGCACACTGATTGGAGTCATAACCATCCAGCTAAATGGGAGCTGGTAATTAAAAATATGCAAAAGGGTTTGGAAATAATGTGAATCTCTCTGAATGTGGATTTTGAATATGGGTGTCTCTCACATGGGTAAAGTGGATAATTGCCTGCCTATCCTGCCTCTATTCATTGCGAATAATTGAGTTGTTGTCAAACACTTCTAACACTGCCTATCACAATAAATATGAGAAGACAGAGGGGCTCTTTGAATAATCTCATTTTTTTGTGGCTGAGGAAGCTGTTCCTTTTGTACTTGCCTGGGGAATGGCATAGCAACAGGAAATGAGAACGACAGAAAGAATGGAGAAAGCACTGCAGACTTTGCTTTATTTTTTAATTTGATATCTCGACGTTGCATCTAAGACTCCAGCCCCACACGTGTGTTTCTCCAGAGACTTCCTTTGTGCAAAGCCCCATGGCTTGGACTGGGATGGGAAGTTTTCCACAGGAGCAGTGGGATGAGTTGGGTGGGTGGGGACAGGGGGGTGGGGACCAGGGATGTCAGACATCCAAGGGGGGCTCAGCACAGGGCCCCAGCTAAGGCAGCTGTGGGAGCCTGCCAGAGAAGTGGGGCGTGTTTGGGTGAGGAATGGACCTGCCCAGCTCCCTCAGGCTGCACCATGTCACCAGTGTCACCAAAGCCTTTCGAAGGGCACAGGACACCTGCCTGAATGAGACAAATCAGCCTGACTGATGGAGGGGGCGTCACAACCTCCAGGCAAGCTCAGGTGCTGCTCTGGGCTTTGCTCTGGTCCTTGGGTCCTGCAGAAGGACTCGGGTGACACTTTTCATCACTGTGGCTCCAGCCATGGCCCTTCCCTTACAGCCCCCACGGCTCCTCTTCTCAGCAGACTGTCCCCAAACACCTCCCTGTGCCCCTTCCACCACCCTGCTCCTCCAGCAGCCTTTCCTAAGCCCTGTTTCCCACTCTGTCACAGCTCTCCATATGCCACTGCAATTCCCTTTTCCCCGTATTTTCATCCTTCCCTTCCTACAGCAGACATTCCCTGCTAGTTTCAGCAAGCCCCTTGCAGTTTCCACTGTGCTGCTGCTTTGGGGGTTATTGTGTTTGGTACCCTTGGACTTCTGCACAGAGACATGCAGAGCATGTGACTAGGTGGCTGGAGCACTGAAAAGGTGAGAGTGGTGCTCCAAGAGGTTTGACAGATGGATTTTTTTTGCCTCCATTTCAGACTCACTGGCACACAGTGTGGAAGAGACAAGCCCTTGTCTCAAAGCAGCTGCAGCAGGTAGTGCCTGCTCCTCAAAGGAACACTGACCTGCATCCCCCCTCTTTCTTACCTCACTTTTGGATTTCAGTTTTGCTCTGGGTGTGTGCTCTCCAGTCTCTTCCATATGGTTTCTAAAACGATAATGCAGGCTGAGCTGGAGGAACAGCCCCAGAAAGAATCAGTCTCACATCTCCATCCTCAGATTTTCCTGAGGATCAAGATCCTGCCTGGAGTATTTCTGGACACACAGTGACGAGTTTCTCAAAAATTTCCTTTGACCATTAGGGCCTTGACATTTTTGCTGTCACTTTAATGTAAGGCAGAGGTTAACCCAGAGATGCTGCAGCAGAAAGCTTTGCACATTGCAGCAATCAGAACAAACCTTTGCTAACTGAGGGCTGATCCAACTGCTGCCTTCACAGGGCTCTTGCCATCACACAAGCTTTTGCCACAGCAATGATGCAGCAGTCTGAGAGCCCAGAGATGGTTTTGCCTGTTCAGCATTGCTCTTGTAGGGAATGAGATGCACTCGGGACCTATTACAGTCCCTGGCAATTAGACAGAGTGCAGCTTCTCCAAAATGCCACTGTCCAGGCAAATTCATTAATCCCGTGCCCCTGGGACAAGGATTGTTCCTGACCTAGCTGAGTGTGCTGGCAGTCCTGGGCTGCTGGGAGAGGAGAGGGGGCTGAGGCCACCTTTCACCTGGGCAGCTCCCTTCCTGGGAGCCAAATGGCTTCAAGAGGGCACACATCAGGTGTGTGGCACTGTCATCCCTGGAGTTCAACCAAAGCCTGGCTGAAGGCAACAGGCCACAACATCTCTTTCCATACTGTAATTGTTGGTGTGTTTTAATAAACTCCTGCAGGGACACATGCCATATAAAACGTGTAAGTCAAACAAACGAGAAAGCAGATCAGCTTTGCACTGTCATTTATACTGGAAGAGTAGGCATGGTAAATCCCTTTTTCCACAAATCCCCTTGCAGTGAATCAGTTTGGGAGCAATGCAGCTGGTTGTCAGGTGCTTTGCTGGTGCTGTGCTCTCAATGACTCTCTGTGCTAAGGGATGTTCTTGAAAGTTATGCTAAAATAGACCAGGCAGTTTTGGAAAAGAGAGGTGTGTATACAAATAGCTGAAGTGAATGAGTTCATTCTATGTACCAGGGAAATGCACAGTGGGAAAAGAGTGGTCAAAATTATAGGCCAGGTATTTTCAAAATGTTCTTGGCTGGCTTCACAAGCAGGTGTAAATCTGCTGGATGCATTAAAAGCCAGTGCAATTCAGATGCAAAGTAAGAGCCTTTGAGGAGTCCTGGAGGAGAGCCTGACTCCTGCTCATTAAAATAGCTTTACCTGGGAACTTGTTGGCTCTGCAGGAGAACTGGCAGTGCTTCCTGCAGGGAAAGGTGGGCACCACCTTCTGAAAGCAGGTGTAAAGCTCAGAGCACACCCCAAACATGAACGAGGCATCCTGGGCGCTGACACGGATCAGCATCACGGAGTAAAGGACCCTGAGGAAAGCATGACACAGAGGTGATGAGAAACTTGGGCAGCTCACTCTTGTCAAAACGCCTTTCACTGGTTCTGTTCTAAGGAAAAACCCATTGTGGCTGCTGAGCTGGGAGGCCCCATCCCTTTCCACAGCCCTCATTCCTGTTTCTCAGGACTTCTCACCTGGGAAAGCAGAGTCCCAGGATTTTATCCTGGCTGCAAATGACGTGGGAACATTATCAGTCCCTGTTAATACTTTTTAGGGTGAAATACCTCGGTTTCCAATTTGCTTCCACTGCCCTCCAGCTTGGCTTGAAGGTGTTCAGGCAGGGGGAAGTAGGAGCCAAAGCACCCTGTCTAAATCTTGTGGATTTTGGTAAAATTTAGTTTTCTTTACTCATTTTTTGAACCGTAAAGATTTACATTGCATTCAGTCATGTAACTACACAAATTAAAAACTCAGCTTGGCAGAAATCACCCCAGAGTCCTTTGCTGGCATCTTTCCTGGAATGCCAGCTGTTCCAGAGAAGCAAGAGAGGCCAGGCGATTCCCCTAGCCTTGCAGATACCTGCTCCAGATTTGTTTTTTGAAGAAATAATTTAACATACAGGTGGTTTTTGGGTTGAAAGTCACTTGGTTTCTTTGTAGATCGCCAAGACTGATGTGACGTCAGGTCCAGATCCAGTGAGCATGACTGAACTCCCCTTTTAGCAAAAAGGTATGAGGTTCATCTCTCAATTCAGTGGCAGGTATTTTGGGACTGGAATTAAACCAAGGACTATTTTCCTCTGAACTGCAGTTCAAATGGAGAAAGTTCTGTATTGAGAACAGTGCTTAGCAGAACTGATTTTTGTTATGGCAAAAAAACCCCAAAACATGGCAATGAGAAGTGCCAACATCAAAGCCTGTGAACATTTTCTACTTTTGCATGTTGGAAGTTATATATATTTTTAAATGTTAGACATTTAAAGGGTTTGTAGATTCTCGATATAGAGCAGAACACAGAATTGCTTTGGATTCATGGGACCACACTCCCCCATAATGCCACTAAAAATTAATTGGCTGCATAACCAATACCTCTGCCTGAAAGTTGTATTTTTGCTTCCCTGAAATGCACTTAGAATTACTGAGACATGTTGAATGACTCCCTTTACTGAAAGCTTCTATCACATAACATATATGCAAGAAAATCAGCCCTAAGTGAGAGAGAGGTTAATGGGGGAGCATGAGAGATAATGGTGATAAATTGAAAGAGAGAAGGTTCCAACTAACAAAAGAGTTTAAACAAAAGATAATGATTCACCATAAGACCTGTCCATGTCAGAAGTTTCACAGAGAGGCTGCATTTGGAGTGTTGGGCTGGACAAAGCCTTTGGCAACCTGAACTGTATTCAGTGTTTTTCCTGCTCTGAGCAGGAGGCTGGACCAGAAATCTCCTGATGTCCCTTCAATCTGAACTGCTCTGTCCTTCTGTGAGAAATTGTCATGAGCTGGCTTTTGCCACTTTAAAACAAATGACCAGGTTTTCAGGTTTCTATTAGCAGGAGCTCAGCATTTCAAAATAAATCACCATTTTTGGCAGAAGGGGTGGGAGCCAATCTCTACCAGTGACCCTCAGTGTACTCCTACACACCTCTCCACAGCTCTGTCACCCCTTTTGAACTCAAAATCTTTGGTGCACGCAGTAGGTTAACCTGGAGCAGGTCAGGGTTAACCCAAACCCATGCCCAGGTTTATCCCAGGAGCCTTCCAACCATCTCCTTGACTCCATGGACAGTAGGTGGACCAGGGTGAGCCTCAGCAAGCTGCCTGAGTGGAGAGATCAGGAGATGGATTGAGCAGGCAGCTTGTTCTCCACCCTGAGATGAAGGGGGAAGCAGTGCAGGTGCTGCTCTGACTCCCTTCAATATGCACAAGGCTTTTGCAGCAGCAGCTGCTGAGCTATGGAGTAACCACTCAAATCCTCTCCTTCTTTTTTTTTTTTCTGTTCTCTGCTCGATTATTTACTCTTAATTAAACATGCTGATGGGCTGCATTTGGCAGAATAATAGGCAAGCAACAGGTTGCGATCTAAATATTTGATTTTGATCACCACTGCCATCACTTTATTGTTACTGTTGAACCAAGATGTGGGTGAATTCCAGCAGGGAATTTACAATCTACCTCTGTATTAGTAATTACTGATTTGATTTCCAGGTGTCCTGCAGCTGAGTACTCTCATTTCACATTGATGTAAGATTTCCATCTTTCCTTGGGAGTTAATTGTGTAACATGCAAACAAGAAATCAGCCATGAAAACATGGAAATTCCCAGGTCTTCATTTCCTCTCTTTTGTTCAGAGTTCTATTGGAAAGGTGGGGTTAGTTGGACACAGCTGGGACAATGTGTTCAATGTGGATTTGTGCAAACTGAAGCCAACATACAAAGAAAAAACAGGTTAGTTGCAAGACTTTGATTCTGAGTGCCACAGTACAAAGTCTTGGGGGAAGGAGGATGCACAATTTTCAGTCTCTGTGCTCTCTGTGCTTATGCAAAAACTCTGTGCCACACACTAGCAGAACTGATCAGGGTGAGGTCATTTCATACCAGAAAGGTTTGACATAACAGCTTGTAAAAGAAGGAAAATTTCTGTCCATGCAGACCAAGTAAATATTTTGCAGTGCTTGCTGTCTCTTCCTCACAGATAAGAACCCTACCTTCAATATCCAGCAATATTAGCACAACCAAAATGTCAGGAAGATATCATGAGAAGTGCACAGAAAAATGGCATGAAATTAGTTTTTCATTCCTCAGGATACTTCTTCTCACTGAAGCTATCTATCACCTTTAAAGTGACACTATGACTTTAACGAATGCTTTCTTGCCTTTGAGGCTACTTTGGGTAGAAAGGCAGGCAAGGATTAAACAGGAGGAGGTCCTTGATGTTGATAAAAACGATGGCTTTCAATTCTGAAATCCTCTTGAGCAGCCAAAGGGACGCACGGGGTCCCTCTCCTAACGCTGTGTGAAGGCAAGAAGAGAGCTCAGAAAAGCGACCCATCCCAGAGGCACTTCGGGCAGACCACTGCAAATAGACACAGGCTTGGACACACAGCAGTGACACACAGCCAAGGAGTAGCTGCTTTCTGCCGAGCCCCAGTGCTGTCCCAGATAAAAACCTGGGCCAGGTTTGTCCCCGAGCGCCTGCCCTGCTCCCCTGCCGCCCCCCGTGGCTCCAGCAGAAGTGCTCTCTCTGAGGCCAGCTTTGTGTTGTGCTTGGCACGCAATGAGGCCCTGAAAATAATCTCTTGTATTAGCTGAAACCCTCTCATGCCAACTTCGTGATCCCTCTGACATGTTTGCTGCCAGCTTTTTGGTGTCAGTGCGCTGGCCCGCGGCTCAAAGCAGTTCCATTTTTAATGCTGCACAATGCGTACCTTCTCTCCCTGCATCCCTCTCCAGTGGATGAGCAGGACTTGGGGAATTTGGCTGGAGCATCGTTTTCCCCAGTAAAGACTGGGGATTGATGGAGAAAATGATCTGTGGTCCCCCACAGTGTGTACCAAAATGGTATGTGGTAAGTCTCACTCTGATTTCTGAAATGCTGGATAACAGCCAGTGTCTCTGCTCCTCCAGCCCCTTACAAACTCTTTGGGACTGTCAGTTCTCCAAGGCCTTATTTGAACAATTCACTGAAGAACTGGAAGGGATAAGGTGATCTGAAAACACAGTGAAATTCTCCAAAACCCCAGGAAGGTTATTGTGGTTTTTTACCATATTAAGCAATAACTCCAGTCCACAGAAAAACAGTATCAAAGCATTAAAGAGAATTGAACAGCCATCCGTATAAAAAATTACCTTATAATTATAATCAGCTGAGCACACCTTGAATTAAACCTGAGTAGGTGTAGGAAAACAAATGTTTTAATGTCCTCCTGTAACCTCCTTCTCCCAGGTGCCAGTTTTCACTCCATCTTTAGAGAAGCCAGGCGTTTTGCCTAGTTGGGTTTTGCTGGGCATTAACAGAGGTCCAGGCAGGAGTCCAGTGTGGACCAGCAAAAAAGGCCCTTTAGTTGTTGGGAGGCAGAAACTGGTTCCAGTGCTGTGATGGAGAGTGATTGCAAGGCACTGAAACCAGACTTTGCTTTGTCCTGCAGAGCTTTAGTGCCCACCAGGCTGTGCCACGGGGTGCCAGCCATCAGCCTGCCAGGCAGTCTGGGACCTGAGGGGCACACACAATTGCTGAAAGAACAAGTTTTCCAACGACAACAGCAACATTCAAAGCAGCAGAAGGGAGGAAAGCGTCACAAGGGTGAAAAATAGGAGGTGGCTGCAGCAATGGCACAAAGCTGTGAGGAGCCTTGGTGACCACACAGCGCTGGACACGCACCTGCAGGGCAACCTGAGCCACCCATCAGCTGCAAAATGGAACAGCATCTGTGCTTTTCTTCAGCTCACACTGCCTCCCTGCATCACTGAGTATTTTACTGAAATGGATTAAATATAGTGGCATTTCACTGATGCAACAAAAACAATGAGAGGTGTCCAGTGCTGGAAAAATTCTTCTGACTTAGCATTTCAGCTGTCCTTCATAGTGTTGGTATTTTTCTATCAATTACCATTTGGTCTCCTAAATTAGAAGATCAATCTCAGTTTTGCCCCCAGATGGGGAAATTTTAGTAATTCCATTTTGTCTACAAAATAAAAGCAAACAGCAATTTTTTTTTTTTTTTGTGGACAAAATGAATTTGGGTTCTTTCACTTTTCTTTTGGCATTCCTTCCTGTTGACAGCATGATTTGCACAAAATTACATTCTGTTGATAAAAATGTGCTGAAATGTCTTTTGGTTTCATTGACTGAATGATTTGCAGTAAGAGGTTTGACAAAATGCACGTTGTCAACAGAACGAAATGGGGCGGGCAGAGGAAAGAATCTACTTCAGACATATGGAGCAAGCAGTTACACACTCACTTGGTTTGTTAAAAACCCTGCTCAGAGTCGATCAGAAAGAGTTTTGTGGGATTCAGATAAGACAATAGTTACTTTGGAAAAACTCATTTGCACAGATACATCTGGCAGTGGGGAAAGGCATAAAGAAAGTTAACGGGTGCAGAGTTTGGCCAGAGATCATTGCAAGTGCTGTTCTGCTTCCTTAGATGTCTTTCTATCCAAATAAATTTCCTCCATTAAGTTTACAGATTTCCTCATGCAGCTTTTAAGGGAATACTTGTACTGGAAATGAATGAGACAGGGGAAAGAAGTATGTTAAAATTTATGAAAACATCTGTTGGAAGTTCTGAGAAAGATGCTTTTGTTTTAATCATCTAAGCAAGACTGATGGATTTTATCAGAGCTAAGTACTGAAGAGTCCCAAATGGGCTCTTTATCCCAAAGGCAAAGCACTTGAGCATATGCCCAATTTTAAGCATGTGAATAATGGCCTCGTTTACTCTAGTGGAAAACTCAAGTGCTACAAGTCAGTGTGTTGGATTCTAAAATACTTTGGATTAGTGTTAAAATCTTGACCAAGTTGTACCAAAAATTAATCCCAAAGGTAATTGCACAAAATTGTTATAATTGGGACCAACTGTTTTTGGTAAAAAAACTCACATTAGGTATCTGCATCTTGTTTTGATACTAGGATAGAACATTAGGATAAAAAGACAGTTATTGATTAAACAAGCTAAATATTCATTTATCAAATGAGATTGATTTGATAAGCCTAAAGTGACAAAGAGATCATTAATCTGGTGGGTAAGGACAAAATCTTGTTTGCAGTGAAATTTCTTCATTTTATCCAAACTTTTTCGTTACTCAATATATTTACTGCTTTAAGCCAATTCTGAAAAGAACTTTAACACTTTTTTTTTTCCCCTTAGCTGTTTTCTCACAGCAGCATCCTTTTGTTGAGCACCAAGTCTGGCTGTCAGTGAGAGAGGAGGAGGAAGAACAAGAGTCAGATCTGTGCTCTCTTTCAAGAGTGCTTCTGTAGGTGTGGTAATGAGCTGTGGCTTCTGCTGGGAAATTTGGGTTGTGAATTAAGTTGTAGATGGTGTTATGTTTCCATTGCAATGTCCAGCTCAATTTTCTGTTAAGGTTGCTATGGGTATCAGAATATGGTGCCAAAATACCCTAAAACACTATTCCAGACAATTATTCTCATTTCAGGATGTAAATGCCTTGATTCCACCCCCACGGTAAAAATCCCACTGGCAGGAGCTGGATCAGGGGAATAAACAATCTCTCTTCATGTGCACACACTCAGTTCACTTCACTCTGCTGTCAAAACCGATTGCATTTGCCTGTTCAAACAACAAATATATCAAACCAGAGGAAGAGCCCGTGAGAAATGCTGCTTGCACAGGGACAAGCTGCTCGTGGCTGGATGTGCTGGGGCACTGCAGGAGCTGGGGAGCAAAGGGGGCTGTGGTGGGAAGGCTGGAGGAAGGGAGAGTCCAGGATGCACCTCACATTAGAGGAGAATTCCAATTGCTCTGGGGTTTGTGGTCCCAAAAGAGCTGATTTTTGGGAGTTGCAGCCTGACAGAGTGCTTGACCTGAAAGCTGGGGGAATGAGCTTACGAGCATCCTCAGGGCACTATCAGCTCTTCTGCTCTGATGAGGAGGTCAATGCTCATGGTCTTTTGAGACAGGCATTATTCAGGCACCCAAACGCTGTCATGCTTGACTCATTCCACACTTGCACCTGGTGGCTACTGTTTCCTAATTTTGGAGAGCCTTAATATACATTGCACGTGCCCATTTTGAATGGAAATGCTATTCAATGCTGTTTAACAGTGAAAGAGCCACAGCTGGAAAACAAAATGTTTTGGAGGAATTTTGGAAATTGCTTCTTTTTCTGGCCATGAAAAAGCTTTTTCTATTTATCTTGAATGATACCATTATTCTTTTAGCTTTTAAGCAGTAATTGTCATCCAACTAACCAAGAGTTGGAAGTGTAGACTTGTCTTCAAACCTAGCAGGGGATGGTGTTTTATGTTATGAGATGTGCACATCTTTCCACTGAAAATTTGCATGGGTTAGGCAAAATGTGGGTCCCTGTCCCAGGAAGACAACAGTCCAGGTAGATTTCTGTCCATGAACTCAACAAGAAATTAGATGTAGGGAGGATATAATGCAGGTACAGTTTCTAGAAGGAAATTTGCATGGGAAAACAAAGATACAGGAAAAAAAGCTTGGATTTTTCAAAGCTGTGGAAAGAAATGGGAGTAGTAAGACTGAAATGAAATGGAGAACTTAGGTCAAATTACTTCAGAGCATATAAGCTATAAGCTGCCAAAGGAAGTCCATCAAAGAAAAATTTACACTTTAATTTAAAACACAGCCAGTTAGATTTTTCTGGAAGACAGAGAACTGTGAGTGCAGTAACCAAGCACAGAGCTGGTGCTTATTTAACTATAGAAAAAGATAGAGTCTGTCAGAGCATTTTCTAATTCTGTTTCTATTATTTGGGAGTAGAAAAGATGACAAATCTGTTAGTTCAGAGTGTTGACACAATACACTTTTATCACTTTTTGTCAACAGAACATAATTGTGTTCAGATTACTCTGTCGCAGGGGAATAGCCATAAGATCCTTCTGTCCATAAAAATAAATGTCATGCTCTATTTCTGGGAAAACAAGAAGGAAATAGGAAAAGCAATGCAAGAGAAGGAAAAAACCTTGGACAAACTCTGTTCTTTGGGCAGAGTTTTGGTTATGCAGGCAGTGTGATGATGAAGCAGTTATTCACCCAAACCTGACACCTTCCCGTGCTTCTAATTTGTTTCCCTCCTTGCCACCCCATCCCATTGAACCCAAACACTTCAGTGCTCTCTTCCAAAAGTCTTGTGTAAGTGATGCCAACCATGGGTCATGAGCAGTGTGTCAACAGCAGGGGTGACAAAGCCTGAGGAGGGAGGACAATGCTCTTCAGAGCTCAGGGGTAGTCAGGGAGTGCAGCAGTGAGGCTGAGGTGACAGGGAGGCCTCCAGTTGGAGCAGCCTGACTGCCTTTGCTGTTGGATTTCAGGGGTCATGTTCCCAAAAAGCTGAAGTACAGCCCCTTGGGGAGGTGGCAGCTGTGGGCTCTCAGCTTCTCTCTCCCAAGCTGGACCCTCTCTGCCTGTGGAAGGGAAGACACGAAATTGTTCTGTGCTCTGCTCCTCCAGAAAATCATTGCACCTCAGGCATTCGTCTCCCAGGCAAAATGCAAACTCAGCTGCAGGAACATGTCACATTTTTCAAGATTAAGCAAAGCAAGAACTAGTATTTTTAATAAAGCTGTTGGAAATATTCAGTTGGCTCCATTCTAATGGAAATAAAACCTGCCCATCCATCATCTTTCCTTGTGACACTCTGGAGACAGCTGTGAGTGGAAATCTGAGGGCTGAAAGGGTTTCAGGCAGGTACTGGTGTTTGTGCACAGCAGACAAAGGGGATTAGTCAGTGTGGGGAGGAACCTGCAACACTTTGGGCTCCCCCATGGTCCAACACAGGTGCAGTCCCTCCCGATTTCCTGTAGTAATTACAGAATGAATCACAGCAATGAATTCAGTTATAAAAATAGAAACATATTCTTAAGGGGAAGAAACAAACAGAAAAACAAAATCCCTCGTCAAAATCCAAATTCCTTCTCCCTTGTTCCTAATTTTATTTTCTCATAAAGTCATGTCACGTCTCACACCTTCCCATTAGGTTTTGACATGCTACTTTACCAACTGAGAGACCCAGAGGGGATGGGGGATGTAGGAGTCTTAAAAAAGAAATAATTAATCTCCACTGAGAGTAACATGCTGCCACATATCACTCAGCAGTGCATCAATAGCCTGATGGCGTCAGGAGAGGTGACTGAGATGGAAACAGGAACTAACTCTTGATGTTTGATGATGAAAACTGAGATATTTAAAATCTCTAGTGCCCATTTGCTATGCAGTCTGCTCAGAGGCATCCAGTGTGATTGCAGCACCCAGACAGAAGAGTGTCATCTTCAGTGCTGGTGGTGCCACTTTTTTGGCAATTTAGCAGATGATCACATAGAGATGGAAACACTGATTAGTTAACACACAGAGCCTCCGTGTACTCTGCTCATGCAAAGCTTTGAACTTCTGGAAGCTGTCAGACTGAGGAAATATCTATCCTGCAGGTAGCTGTGATTGTATTGCTGTCATTATTTAGAGTGACACGGTGTGTAAGCTTTGTGCATGAGCCTGAGTGTCACAGTCCAGAGGGGCAGCTGCATCTCAGCTGCAGAGAAGGTGCTTATTAAAGCAGGAGGCTGTTGGGAGAAAGAATCAGCCACAGTCCTCTAATTGCTGTCATCTCTGGAAAAGAGGGGCTGATACCATATCTAAGTGTGAAACCCAAGGGGACTGCAGTTTTGGTTTGAGTTTTCACTTCTGCAGTCCAAAAACGCTGAGATCCAGAGTGAGAACTGACCCTGGCAACTTCCCACAGGTTAACTGTGAGCAGGAACACACATAGATTGTTCTTTCTACATTATCCAGCCTAACTCTCCTTCCTGACCCTGCCCACTTCTCTTTTACAGTAGCCTCACACAGTGCTGGAGCCTTCTGTGTCATTTTTCTACTCACCCAGGTACACTGAAGCTGTTTAGAAAGGGAAAATTTTTTGCTTGCAGAACTGGAACAAGATAGGAAGGGTACAAAAACCCACCCAAAAGCCCAAAACTAGAATAATGAGAAAATGTTAGAGATATGAAACAATGTTCATGGCTCTAAAGGGTTTGCAGGAGGCACACAGCCACACCAGGGAGGACAGAAGGCTGCAACCCACTGCTTCCAATATGTTGCTCCAACTGGCCAGGACCCTTATCCAGTCTGTGTATCTCAGCACACTCCTGTGCAGTGGAGCACCTGACCTTGGAGCTTATCTCTGTGATCTACAGCCAGATTAAATTCTTTTGTTTGTTTCTTCACCATTTCCATAAGCTGCAAAGAAAATGGTGTAATTTCCCCTTGGTTCTGGGATCTTTATATGAAAGGATGGGGAAATGGCCAGCTTTCTATGCACAGAAATCCAGAGGAATTCCACTGGTGGTGGGGATTCAGAGAATCTAGGAATTAAAGTGATGTTTCAGAGAGAGAAGGGCATAAGGTGTCCTTTGGTCACAGCTGTTCAGAAGCCCAGAGGAAATGCAGAGGGCTTCTCAGGTGGAGCAGGCAGCAGGGAGGCACCAAAACACGTTTTCATCTTTGCTTCTGGAGAGTCTGAACGAGACCACAGTGGAGTAGCAGTAGCAGATGTTCACTCAAAGCACTGTGTCAACATCCAAAAAATCAGAATGACAGGGAGGTGTCACCCCCTGAAGTATGGTGCTTGACAGAGTGGCCCTGCAGCAGGTGGGCAGCTTCAGACGATTGTTTTTGCTCCGTGATGGGTGAGCAGTGTCCAGGCTCAGGAGTGCATCTGGGACTGGCTGCCATCTGATCCTGATGAATTGTGGCTGAGCCTTAGCTGGAGCTGGAGCCCTCAAACTGACACTGGGCTGAAGTGTCATTGGATTGTGGCAGCTCAACCAAGAGGAATAAAAAACATATGAAGTTTTGAGAGTACAACAGCATGGCTGGTATATATCGAGGGAAAAAAATAACATTCCCCATCTCTGGCTTTTCTGCTTAAAAGGGGAAACTTTCCTTTTAATACATGAAATAAATGTCCCTGACTTTCCATTAAGTGTAACTTACTGGAAATTTTAAACAAAAATTCTAACTCAAAGCTGCTGAACCCAATGTCTTATTTTTGCATAATCACTGGTGCCAAGTGCTAAAATACAGTACTTGGAAAAAAATTAGGGGCTTTGAAAATAGCACATCGACATCTCTCTCCAGTTTCACACTCACCATTGTCCTTCTCACCTAATCTCTCTCTTTATTAAAATAGACTGATTAGTTGTGCCTACTAGGTATGAAGCACAACTTCTCTTTATGAAGGCACTAGTGCAAAAGAAAAGACAAATGGGGAGAGGGAAGGAACTAATAAATGATTCTGCTTGACACCTGGCTAGTAATACAAATGTCAACACAGCCACAATTCAGTGAGACACTTACGTATGTGCTTATACTTAAGCAAGTGTTTAAATCTGCTCAGATTCAGCTTCCTGCCAAGGACACACTTCACTTGTGGGACATATGTGACTTAAGGATATGCTAAGTGTTTCAGTGGTTTGGTACCAGACCAATAAATGCCCTTCACAAGTAGCTGACTAAGTATGTGCAGTTATTTCTCAGATAAAGGGTGTCACAGCTGCACGGTTGGGTTGCTGTGCTATCAGCCCTGCTGATCTCCAGGGGTGGCATTGATTGAAGGACACTGAGGGATAGAAGGAGTCTGATAGTGTGTCTCTGCATTTATCTACCTCGATTTCTTTGTGTGAGCCCTGGAAAACTTCCTTTGATATCTAAAATCTGTAGCTCTGCCAATTTTTAGTTATGGATGGGAGTGGAGTGTTCTGTAGTGATGGACTCCAGTACTGGCCAAGAATGCTGTGGTGAGGCAGAAACATGAGCTGGATGTGTCAAACAAAGGTGTGAACATCTTCAGACGAGGTCTGGCATTTCAGTAAGCACCTTTCCAATGAAGATAACAAGGATTACCACCAGTTTTCCAGGTGTTTATGACTTTGATGCTCTGGAAGGGAACATAAGGCAAATTGATGTTCTGGATCCATTCCTGAGAATTCAAGGATAACTTTGGAAAATTAACTGACTGGAACCATACAGTATTGCAAATGGCATTGCTTTTTTTTGGAAGTCTCCCCACATTGTGCTTTTTACACCTCTTTTCCTCTCCAGTGGCTACATACATGGCCTCAGTGCTGAGTGTGCACAGGGCTCTGTTGGGCACTTGTCAGTGGTCCTGGTGCTTGTTAAACACCCCAGAGGAGTGTGGGGATGCAGAGCAAATGAGTCCAGCTCATCACAGCCTTTAGGAAGCTAATTGCCTGCTAAGCTTTTGAAGGGTCAAATGCATTAGCATCTAGCCCCACTCTGCTCTTTGAACAGCCAGTGGCCAGGAGCATGTCTGAAGAGCAGGGCTCTTCACTGTCCTCCAGCTCTGATGTTAACTCCTGACTGACCTTTTGCTGCTCTGTGTGTGTGGAGTGCAGAGCCAAAGACACAGTCCCCAGAAATAGCTCACAGGCAGAGTTAAAGGCTGTGCTCAATACAAAGTGCATGTTGTTTTTGAAGTAAATAATTAGGGCTAGTTTTGTGGGTCTGCATTTTACTCAGAAGTTTCAAGCAGATAAAAGGCATGAGATTTGATTTTCAACCCTTCTTTCAGCTGTAGAGAAACTTCAATACAGGTGCATTTATAACCAGGCTTCTCCAGTCTGTCGATGGCTGAAAATCCATCAGGATCATTTTTGCAGGATTTATTTTTCACAGTTGCAGACTTTCTTGCTGAATGATGCATTACAGATCAATGCTGTAGCTTCAGAAATGTCCCCTAACTTAACTGGACAGATCCCATTAACAACAATAGGTAAAATGATTTACCTGAGTGTTTTCTGAAGAGATGTCAGAACATCTGAATTGGCTCCAGGAAGGCTGCTTATTATTTTGATTTTGAAAACTAATTCTTTCTGGCCTGCCTGAACTGCTGTCTTGAACATTCCCCAGAAGTCAGATAGTTATTTATTATTTAAATACAAGCTAAGAGCGGGAAACTCTTAAAATTCCCCAACGCTCTCCTCTAAAAATAAAGATCCATTAGTTTATCCTGGATAAATAATTCTTAATTGTTCCCTCAGGTGAAATTGGACTCCTAACTTCTATCTCCTTGAGTTTCCTTCTTGGCTTTCTTTGTGGGTGCAGCTTTTTTGTGTTGTTGTGCCAGTGACATTCAAGTGTTAAAGCCAAACTTTGTGAAGCCATGTGTAGGGCAATACTGGCTCTGATGTAATTCACATAGTAGCCTGGAATGACCCCCATCCACTCGTGGTGACTCCTGTTTTTTTTGGACAGTGCCTAGAGCTCCATTCCTCCCTTCCCCTCTATCTGGAAGATATCTTGCATATCCTCCCTGTTTATGATCATACTCGCCTCTGATGTTTCCTTTTTAGCATTGTTATCCATCTTAGACATAAACCCTGATTGCTCCTGGTCACTGAAGATCTGATGGCACTTTTGACAAAAGGAGATGACTAACTCCCATGGCCTGGCCATGGGCCAACCTGGCTGTTTACACTCTGCCTACCAGAAACTCCTCCTGCCCTTTCGATGGTCATGTTGTTTTTCACTTTTTGTCCCAAACAGCCACTGAATAGATGCTGTTTTTCACTCTGTGCTACAGTTCAGCAGTCAATGGCACTTTAGGCTGGCAGGACCTTTTTCTGCTGGTAAAATGCTCTGGGTCCTGGGGGCATGTAAAGGTGCTGCAGTTTGATTTCCAGGAATGGCCTCCAGCAGTTCCATGCCTTGCTGAGGAAGGATCCTGTGCCAATCCCTCATTCCTCCTTACTAGCTATTATTTTCTCTAGCTATTCTTATCTTATTAACATTTGATGGAATGATTCCAGTATTTATTCTGTTTCCCATCTTCCTTTCCCCATTGCCTTTTGAAAGAGGTGCTGGGGAAGGTGCTCAGCTGCTGTGGAGCAGCCCATGGACAGAGAGCCCAGAGCTCTGTGCACTTCCAGCTGAGAGAAACCCAGCCAAGGGCTTTTCCCACATACAGGAGAGCTTCTAATTTAAATGAATGCTATTAACTCTGGCTGTCTTCTCCTCGGTTTTTAGTTTAAAATTAACAAAGCATATGACTGAACTTTTCTCAGAGTGGGTTCCAGAAGGATCCAGGGGGCAGGAGACAGTGGTGAGACTTGGCAGGTAGGAGGGCTGTCCCTGTGAAGCCTGCTTGCTCCAGCTAGAGTGCTCTCTCTCACTTTAATACTCACCCCATTGCCATCTTAAAGACATTTCATTCAGTCAAAGCAGATGTGGTGCAAAACAAAAGGTACCAGGTCATGCCAAGATGTATGTGGGAAGGGTAGAGAGAATGTGTGAAGCACCAAGAATTATATGCCCAGGGACAATCAGATTTGTACCATACTTTTCTAATCTTTTCTATTCTATTTGATCGTGGTTTGCCAAAATCAACACCACTGATTTTAATACAGGTGCCTTTGTTCTCAGAAATGGTCTGAATGAAACCTGGGATTATGAATTCTTTCCCATGTCATGCTGAACCTTGGGAAGCTTTCCATGCAGCAGGTAATCCTTTTATTATTTATTTTTTCTATTTTTGTTTGCTGTTATTAACTTTCTCTGCCCAGGTTTGACACTTGTAGGACTTTGCTGTCCCACACCAAGATGTGACAAAGGGGCTGTGCCCATTACAGATGGAGCTTGTAAAAGTGACTTTGGGTGCTAATTGCCTTGGAAAGTCCAATCCAAGATGTGACTATTGGAATTGCTGCATTAGAAGAGTCAAAATTTGGGATCAGAGCTGAAACAGAAAAAAGCTTTGGAAATCTGCAAGTTGCCTTCCACACAAGTGCTTCAGGCACATTCAAATGTAGAATATGAGAATTAAGTATGCAAACCAAAGTAATGAAAAACAAATTGCCTCAGTTTCACTGTTCCTTTAAAACTTGAATCTCAGGCAAAGTTACAAATTGTCCCCCCAGGTTTATAGACCTATAAAGAGACCCTGGGACCTGTTTTGAGTAAACCTGGACTAACTTAGTATTAAAAAAAAAAGTGAATTCTGCAGAGCTCCTAAAGCTGATGAAACCTTTAATAAGGGAAAGGTGGTTGATGGTTAATCACATTCCTGAGACAGAAGCAATGAGGGTCCCTCTTAGGGAGTTTTTTTGGGACAAGTCATGTCACATCCTTCTGTATCAGCTTTATCATCAGTAATGACAGGATGGGAGGATTTATCTGCCCTACCTGCCTGCCTTATTTGCAAAAAAGTTTGAAAACCCCTGGAGATGGTGTAATAAGTGTTAAAATTACTTCACTCGAAGCCATTTAAAGTTTCTGTCTTTGGAGGGGTAGGAAATCTCAACTCTTATAATGTGAAGAGGCAGCAGTTGACCTGTTAGTTTGCATCTTACATATAGTGATCCATCAACACCAGGATCAATTTCCTGAAGGTCACTGGCTCTTTTAAATCCTGCCATCCTCTTTGAATTCAGACAGCAGGGATTTGGCTTCTCTCTCCCTCACCTGCATTTTCCCTGCTTTCTCTTTTGATAAACACAGGCATTGCAGCTTTAAGATTTTAAGACCTTTCCCAGATGGAAAAGGTCATTTGTCTTTCACTACTCAACACTTCCTTCATGAGTTCATTTAAACATTGCCAGGCATCAGAAGAACAGAACTCAGCTGTAGGGTTATCTGTGTCTTATTCCCCTTTTGTGTAGGTGGCAAAACTGATCTAGAACAAAACTGTTTGGTTCCCATAGCAATTTACAACGTGCAGAGACCATAATACTGTACTCTTCCCACTCCTTATCTACACCTGTTATGCCTCCCTTTGCCACACTACTAAGAGCTGTAACACTGGCACTATTTTGAATGGCATCAAGCAGGCCATTTTCCCAAGTTTCATGCAATTTCTCCCCGTTTTTGGTAAGGCCAGGATGCATTTTAAATCTAAGGAGCAAAAAGAAAACATTTTATTAGGCGCTTTCAATCGGATTCTCAATGAAAAGTTAATTAAAGGAGTGGAATGAAAAGATATTGCAGTGCATCTACTAATCTTGGTACATTATTTATATGAAATCAGTCATCAAAATTAGTCATGTGCACTATCTTGCTGTGTGTGGTCTGGTTTGAAATGGTGTGTTTGTTTCCATTCAGCTCCACTGGATACAGTTAAGATACACATTTGATGTGCTTTGCAGTTAGATCATATTTTGAAAGTTTATTATGCTCTCTATCTCTCTGTATCTGCAGACTCAGAGTCAAGGGACCATTAAAAGCTTTCAGCTCAGCTTTGCAGTGTGCCTGAGATGAGACAAGTGACAAAAGTCATCCTTTCCCAAAAGTTCCCAGGCACAGCTGGTGCTGTGCTGGCCACGGGCTCATCCTCTCCAGCCCTTTGCTGGTGCTGGCCTGGGCTGCTGGGGCCAGGGGAGCACTGGCCCAGCGAGCCCTGTGTGGCAGCAGTGGCTCTGTAGAGCAAGGACCCTGGTGTCCCCTTGGCCTGGGCATGGAGCAGCATCCCTTGCACCCAGCCCCAGTCTGCAGAGAGCCTGCTCCATCAAGGATGAAATCCCTCTGCTTCTGCTGGGGGACCCTGGGAAACTCTTACCCCTGCAGGTACCACAGTGCCTGCTCTGTTTAGCTTTCCTCACTTTTCTCCTTAGGATGTGCTCCAAGAACAATCAGGGCTAACAGAGTAATTTCTGGGTGGTCAAGGAGCTGCTCCTTCCCTCCCTGCCTTGTCTCATCCTCTCCTGCAGAGAGAGCAGATAGAATTACAGATCCCAGGAGAGGAGAATACTTTAATGATCCCTCCTTAAGGTCACTGTCAATGCTGTTGCATAAATTGACCTACTAGGGGCTTCTGTGAGAGCAGTGCTGTAAACTGGACACTCTGGGGTGTAGTGTTACAGAGCAGAGCATGGAAGTCGCCCACTTCAATCACTGAAGCATTTTAATTGACATTCAGGAACTCTCCTTTTCTAACAGCTGCCTTTAATAGAGTGAGCACCCCTAATTCCAGTCATGGGGCTGCTCTGTGCTCTCACCTTGAGCTGCAGGGGCAGCTCAGTGCCTGAGAAATGCAGCTGAAAATATCATTTTTTCACTGCAAAGGACAAATGTAAGTGCACAGCCACTCGCTTGCTCAGCCCAAGACAGGCTGTGAGCAAGTGCAGCTTGGATGGGAAGAGCTAGGTTAAGAAATAAGAAATAAGAAACAAGAAATAAGAAATAATAAGAAATAACAAGAAATAATAAGAAATAATAAGAAATAATAAGAAATAAGTGTCCACATTGGCTTTGGGCTGTTCAGCTCAGGGGTGAGTTGAAGGTCTCTGTGAGTTTTCCCTGGAAGATTGAGAAATGAGCAGGTTTGCCTGCTTGTTCTGGGGAGCAGGGAAAGCAAGGCAGGGAGGTGGGGAGGAATTCCAGCTGATCCCCTTTCCCTTGAGTCCTTTCTATCTTTCCTCATTGATGTCCTACAAACCTATTGCATTTTTAAACTTTCTAAACTTGAAAGGCTTTTCAAGTTTCACATCAGCATCTCCTTGTTTGAAGACAATGCACTTTTGGAGACACTTGATAACGTGGCAATAATTTCAGGTACTCCAGCTTTACTCTGCAACAACAAATCACCAAATACTCTGTCACCATCACATTGCTTTGCTTACTTGTGGGCAGCTTAAGAGTTGATATAAGGACATGATAGGAAATCCATCTTGCAGGCTCAGACCAGACATATTGATCCTACAGAATGAGGATTTGTGCTCTCGAGCATCTCTCCACTAACTATAGCAACAGGAAACGTGTCTAGAGCTGCAAAAGAACAAAATAAAGAGGAGAGCAAACCCCATGACAGGACATGGTCAAAGTCCAAAATGTATTTTTGACCAAGATATGTTTCTGCTCTCTGAATATATTTTGGAATTTTTTGTCTTGAAACCAATGCATGTCTCTAGTTGAAATGCACCCAGGAGGGATTGCAAGGCAGCTGAAGAAACCTAACAAATCTGGTGAGCAAAGACAGCCCCTCTTGCTCCTGTTGGATATGGCCTCACTCTGGGAACAGTCTAATTTTTTTCCCAGTTTCTCCCAGTGGGTGAAAACTGATTTTTGCTCTGATTCTTTGAATGAGGAAGCTGGGGTAAAGCTCTCAGCTACAGTATAAATGAATAGGGGGATGCCAGATATGAAAAAGCCTCTTGAAATTTCAGTGCAACTTCTGGCAAAGCTAGGAAGCAAGTCACAATCTAGATACTTTTCTATATTTTATAACCTTTTCTTATTATTTTTCTGGTTGAATGGTTGAACCTGGGCTTGATGTCTTCAGTTTCTCACAGAGGCATCCTTCACTCTGTGTTCCAGAATGAACTAAAGCAGTAAGCATAAAATGGATATCTCTCAATCAAGGATGCATCCCCTCTGACTTTCCTCATAAGATATTAATAAGAGAGAGGCATTATCAGATTCCATTTAACAGGTGTGAAGAAGAAGGGCAAATCTCATAATCATTTAACATTCTTAATCAGCTTTTGCTAATTATGAAGATGAAGCCATTTTCTATTTTGTTTCCCATTTAAAGCCAAAGACAAAATTCAGGAGACAGCAACAGCAATTTATTTTCTAGGTTTTGCTTTCTTCATGCAAAGGAATGCCAAGGTAACCTCACAGGGTTTCATTTAAAAGCAAGAATTCAGAGGAAAAATACCATGGCTTTAGCCCACTGTCTCTATTAGTTTATTAAAATATTAGTCTTGTAGGTGTGTTAGATTGATTTGCTTTCCATGGTGTTTAAAAATAGCTGTGAGAATAATGGGTTTCATCAAAAATCATTAACTGGGACGTTACTTTCATTTTTTAACCACAGAACAAATTGTCACAGCCAGATTAAACAAGCCAGAAAGCATTTGAAATGCACACAAACAGCCAGAAATTTATATATATATACCTTAATCATGGAAAATCCTGGAAGATATTAGCTGTCCTCCACTGCAGTTTGGTCAGAATAGCCAAGAAAGGTCAGATTGTTCGAAGAGGCTGGTATTTGTACCAGCTGACATGCAAGGGCTCAGTTATTTATAGTGGTTTGCCTGCATCCCCACAATGTTAAGGGATTGAATGAGATTGCAGAGATGAAAGGACAGTTCAGTCTAACAACTGCAAATAACTTTAGCTCAGTGAACTTCTAAATTATGACATTACCAAGCCAGAGAACTGCTGAGCTTCAGCACAGGTTTTAATCCTTATGGGGTAATGGGATCCCATTAGAGCCTTTTTTTGGAGGGGAACATTTTATTTTGATAAATTTTAGTTCCCTGTGTAGTGCAATCAAACTTTAGGGTTTCCCTTCCAAGTTTCCCTTATGAGCTGTGTTGTCTTTATCTGGTTGTGTCAGCCAGCCCCTCTGATGGAGTTGGGTTTTTTTTAGCTATAGGACTTGGACAGGCAAAGAAGAAACTGGGGTCACATGAGGAGAGTGTTGGCACTGGGGAGAAATTTGGATCCAAGTTCATCCGGATGAATGTTCACCCCATTTTGCTGAGTGACCCACCATAGATCAAGAGGAGAGAAAGAAGACATTTCTGTTGAAAAGGAAAACATTGATAAAACTTATGGGAAAAGATAAGGGCAGTAACCATGGCCAATAGGACTGAAAACTCCTGTAAACTGGCACAAAACTCCAGGAGATCTCTCTGGAAGAAACCACCCACAACTTCCAGTTTTACTGGGCTAGTCAGGTCTCTGGGGAAAAGGTGCTTTCTACTCACCTGCAGGTCCCAAATCATCAGGGAATAAAAGACATGGAAGGTTGGCCCAAACAGCCAAATGGAAGAAAAAAGCCCTTACAGCCAGTTCAGCCTCATGGGAAAACACCCATTTTGCCCCAGAAACAGCAGGCAGGGAACAGCTGAGTTGTTGTTTCTTTAAATCAGTTTTGTTTGGTGTGGTTTGGTTTGGATGCCCTTTGGGGCACAGCTGATGAGGCCAAGCAGGAACAGAGTGTTATCTCTGAACAGCTCATGAGCCTTCCTGAGCAGATAGCCTGGAAAGAGCCCCAGTGACTGGCCCTAATCCTAAAGCCTTCCCTAGCACAGATAAACCCCCTACAGACAGAGGGGCAGAGGAAATTACTGATATTCACTCATCTATTTATATTTAGACAAAAGATTAAACAACTTGGAACTGCCATGCTATGTCCATGGCAAGGCTCCTGCAAACATGTGAGAGCTTGCAAGGCTTTTCTGCACAGGTTTAACTGGAAATGGACTTGGGATTGTGGACATTTTTCACCAGTGTGCTTCCTCAAGGAAGGAAAGCTATATTTAGGAAGGAAACAGACTGGGTTTTTTGGGGTGAAGTTACCAAGAGCCATCATTTTGATGAAAACAAAAGATTCCGGTTGAATTTGTGTTTTTATAAAACTCTAAACAATTCCACAGACGTGAAGTGTTGTCACTTTGTGAGGACTGCAGGCACGTTGAAGCAAATCTTTGCAAAGAGAATGTTCTGATGCTATCAGGGCAAAATCACTCAGGATTTCAATTTCATAGGAAGATTCAACCTTTCTTGTTCTTTTTCTGGTAAAGTACAGAAAAAGAAATAATTAGAAGATTGTAATATCCCTGTCTTCAAAGGGAAATTCCAGGTTTCAACCACTTTACTAAACCCCCTCTACTCTTGACTGGCACTAGGCCAGTGCCAAGCTAGGCACCTGAGGAATTTTATGGAATTACCATGTTTTTCTCCCACATTTCCTCACAAGGAACACCCATTTTGTCAGGTGATAGAGAGACACGTGAGAAGCAGGACCTCTTCTCCATGTCCTGCCCCATGACACAGCATGGCACCAGCAGCCTTTGGCCACTCACCTGGAAATGCTTTGCTTTTCATCCTCATGTTATTGCTGTCAAGGGACTTGGACAGAACAACTTTCTGGCTTGATTGTGTGTGCATGGTGTTGAGGGATAGTTCCAAGAAGCATCTTCTGACCATTGCTGTCTGCTCTGAAAAGACTTTTTAAAGGGTTTTGGTGTTAGAGAAGATGTTGTAATTGTTTTTTAGGTAGCGTTTCAGCTGTTTTACTGGAGGCTCACAGAGACTGCATGGCCTTGCCTTTATTAACTTGCCTTGCTCAGATTGTTGCTGTGCTCTCACTGCAGTTCCCAGCCTCCTTTTTCCCTCACTTCCCCCCAGGTCCAAGACCTAGACCCATAGCCTGTGCTTGGGATACTCACTCTAAGAAAATCAAGAGTGACAGCTCCCACACCGTGGGACACCTGCTCTGCCAGAGCATCCTGTGCAGGGTAAGAGTTCTGTTCAGGATGGTCTGACAGGATGGCATGGAGCTCTGCAGGAATGCAGCCCCACCACAGAGGGGTCACCTGTGCAGACTGTGCACAGTCACTGTGCAGACTCAGGACTGTGTCCAGACTCCTCCTGGATATCCCAGGGAAGGAGACTCCTCAGCCTCTCTGAGCACTGTCCCTGTGCTCAGCCACCTGCACAGTAAAGAAGTTACAGATATCTCCTGTTTCTCCTCCAAATGCATGGACCTTTAACATGTAAATGCACAGCAAAACCACTCCAATCCAGCAATTCAGAAATCCACATGAATGATTCCATTTGTCCCATGCCGCACTGAGCACAAGGCCACAGCAGAGTTTTCTTCCCCAAGAAGAGATGAGCAAAGAGACTGGTGAGAGATGTTAATTAGAGTGCAAAAATCACCTCTGGAAAGAGCTCAGACATGTCGTGGGGCCTCCCAGTATACATTTATTTCCTTGGAACTTGCTTGTTGGTCGTACAATTAGCATGGAGCCTGGCTCTGTAGTGCACAGTGTACTGGAGGTGGCATTAAGGAGGACCTGTTTTCTCAGACTTGTTATTTCCCTCCTTGCTATCTGCAGTGTATATTTATGTTAATTGGAGCTATACATCTGTCCTCAGAGTTTATCAGATTCAAGGAGATAAGATATTGTCATCAAAGCCTATTCTGAGCTGCGAGCTCCCCAGTAAATCAATGTTACATGAATTAAGATTGCCTTGAGATTGTCTCTAGAACATTTCATCTGCCCATATCTGGAAAGAGTTTCTAATCAGAGCTCTGTAAAAAATGGCTTTAGGAATTTTCTCATGCAGCTTACAAACTCTGTGGTCTCAAACAGGCTTTAATTACCAGGGCTTCAATGGCAGCAATTTTATGATGTTTCAGAAGTGAAATGGTTTATATTCTGGTGATAAGGACTTCATAGGAGCCAGTAAAACATAAAGCAGAATTCCACAGCAGGAGATGGATTTTTAAATGGATTTTTATAGATAATTCTTAGCCTTTCCCACCAACAGTGAAGATACATAATGTGTTAATGGGCACTTACATTTCTTTATTTTCAGTACTTTTACCTGGTGCTCCTACCTTTCATTTTGTTATGTTTAGATACAAATTCAACCCAATTTCTGTCCATCTGAATGCAAAAAATGCCAAGCATACTTCCACATACCACAAAAAAAAATCTACCTTTTAGAGCAGCTCTCACCACAACACAAGCCCTGCCACAGGATCCACGTGGATCACAGTGGTTGGCATTCTGCACTCACATGCTGGCCACAATGGAAGGTAAATGTGGAAGGGTGGTCTTGCATGTCAGAGCTGAAGTAAACATGTGGTAGCATTGGGGTAGGTGAAGACTGCCAGTATACACAGGAATAACTTCAATTATCCAGTGCTGCTGAGTCTGGACTTCTAGAAGGATAAATATTTACTACTCTAAATGAAACATACATGTCATGGATGTGTTTGTTGCAGTCTGTCTAGGATAAATTAAGGAAGAGTAAAAATTGTGTAATTGTGGTTCTTGAACTATAAACTTCCCTCTGAGTAGACAGGTTCTATTTTAAAGTTCTGCCACCTGCAGAAATCTTCATCTCAGTCTCATCAGAAAAGTTCCAGTTTGTCCTAACTGGGGACATTGTTCTCCCTGCAGGCACTGGGGTCCAGGGCGTGCCCCAATAACTGATGAGCCCTAAGTCCTGTCCTTGCCTTTGCCACCAGTCTGTGGGGTGAGAACAGGGGAACTGTTTGTCCTCTGTGGTAGTACCAACATTACATCTGAGGTGCCAACCAAGCCTTTGCTCAAGACCAAACTTCTCCACGAGATTTGGGTGCAGCTACAGATGAGTCCAAAGCACAGGAAAGACAAGCTGGACTCCTCTGGACTGTGACTTCCTCCACTTTTGCAGTGAAATGACTCCGGGTGCTGCTACAAAGCAAATAATCATGCCACAACTTTTTACAGCTCAGCTTTACTTTGCTGGGAGGATTGGGTCTGACCCAGTCCCAGCCTGGACAAGCCTCTGTCATGTGCAGTTGCTTTGATTTATGCCTGCACTCAGCAGGATGCAGGTGGCCCAAGGAGAGTGTTGAGTTGCTGAGCTCCAGATGAGCACTGGGTGTTTCTCACCAGGTCACTCAAGCTGCAATACAACATTGGCCATTCCACAGCGCTGTAAATCAGGCTGCAAACCTCCACCTTTGGAACAGTTCATGTCATTGCCTGGGGCAGCACTGCACACACGGCCTTATTTGCTTTGAACAGAACCAAAATGAGAAATAAAAACGCTGCTTTTGACAGCAGTTTAATTTTAAATAGATGGCGTATTAAATGCTGTTTCTTAGGGCAGCAGGTTAATTATGCAACCTCTTTCCACTGCATCTTGTTTATAGGAAAGGACTGGATCACCCCTCCTTGCTGTGCTTCACATCTCTCAGGGCTGGCTTTCATTTTGGCAGAGCAGCCACTCCTTTGCAGTGTTTTGATACACCTCACAATGTTTTTGTCTGCAAAGCCATGTTATCAGACTGACATTCTCAGACAACCTTTGGGCCCAGTGGGATTCTGCAGCTTGGCAGCACAGGCATCTTTCTATTTACCACCTTCCTAAAAATACAGGTTGTTGTAGTGAGGATAATTGATTGTACTAGAGAAACACACTGGTTTTACCACAACTTCCTTAACCCTTTTGCTGCTTTGGGCACTTCTGTAACCCACAAATTGTTGTGCTTCCATAAAGTGAGTATTTTTGAAAACAGACCTGTGGGGAAGCTCCAAGTGACAGGTAAGCTGCATACGTTGATTTTTTGGGCAAATGGAGCCTTGCTAATTAATAGCAAGATTTAGTTGGTATATCTGGTCATAGATTGTAAAGTTATTGCTCATAAGACAATAAAAAAGAAGTAGTTTAAAAAAAAATTTTAAAAGTGGAAGGCAATAAAAATACCTAAAAATCCTATGGCTATGGGGCTTCTCACTGAAGATATATATTTTAATTGATCTAGAAAGTTATTCTTGAGTGCCAAGAGCAGCAGCAGTGGCTGTGCTCCTACACATTTGTACACACGAATATTTCTGACCCTTTTACTGGGTACCTTCCCTTTTAGGAGCACAAAGTACATTGAAAGGGCCTCATTTTCACTGGCTGGAGCTCACTGTATATTTGCACAAACCAGCTTGTATCAGAATTTGGCCCTGAAAAGCTTTTTTTTCCCCAATGATACATAATAAATCTTCCATCTGAGGGATTTTCAGACACGCTCCTACTTGACTCAGGAGTAGTGTTTATTGGAAAAAAACTTTGATGGAAAGGGTTTTTTTCCCCCATCAGTAAAATGTGGTAGCGCTAAAATAATAATAAAAAGAGAAGTTTGTGAGCTCATGTTGCTTTTGGGGAAATTTCATTTCAAAAAAAGTGATGAAAAAGTTCCAATAATGTTGAAACATCCTAAATTAGCTCCATACCTGAAAAAAAGGCAGATATATTATTTTCTTTTAAACTTGTGTCATTTGTTCTTAAAAATTGATGCTATATTACATATTAAAGTGTAAAACTTCCATGGGGGAAATGCAGCTTTTAGTTTACGCCAAATCAAAAATTTGCCATGAGAAAGAAAACACATTTTTCTCTGAAAGGAAGTTATATAATTTCTGGAATCCCTGAATCTCTGTGAAATTAAATTTACTGTTTCCTTTTGTTCTCAAGCAAAATTATCAGTGCGAAAAAGGCCAACAAAAAGAAAAAAAATTATTGATTCATAAAACAGCCCATTTTTTTCCTCTGGATTCCTGCTGTCTTTTGGGTTCTGACTTCGCTTGCTTTGTTTTATTTCAAATGCCTGAGTTAGTGTTTTATGGAAAGCTTTCCTTTTCCAGGTTCAAGGTCTGGTGGCTGAAATTTCAGAGAATGCACCAGTCCATTTCCTTCTCTTGACCTCGACATGTTTCCTCTTGAGGTTTGCTGTATGAAAATTGTGTGTGATGTTAATCAGCAAAAAATTGCCCTGGTGATAGAGAAATCCACAAGACTTTCTAAATTTTACAAAAGTAAAAATACTCATTGCAGGTGTGACATTTCCTCCTGCGGTCACAGCCTGTGGTTCTCAACCACAATTAAGAATGTTTTTGTTACTTTGCAGGAATTTGCTCTGTGCTGTGAAGTAAGGAAGGAATGGTGGGTCACAAGCAAAATATCCCCAAGTAAATCCTGTCAAAAGCAGTGTGCTTACAGAGAGTCACTGCAGGAGAAAACTTGGAGGACAGCAGACCACGTGTCACCTGGTTGATCACCACCTTCATTGAACTATCAGTTCCAGTCTCCTGAGGAGACTCTTATGCAAGTGTTGGGTGGATATGGGGAATAAATAACTGAGGAGTTCTTGCTCCAAGCCAGCAGATTTCTTCCATCTGCAGAAAACTGGTGAGACCACACGAGAGTGGATCCCCAATGGTTCCTCCACTAGCAAGAGGAAATAAACACCAGCCAGTGTGTGAGGTAACAGCTTTTGGTCCTCTCTGGGGGAGTGATCTCTTGGAAGGAACAAAACTGGGACATGTTCATCCAAGAATGACAAACGACTTTCGGGAGAAAGATGCAGTGCTTTGTTTCAAAGGTGAGTTTGTACAAACTACAGGGTAACAGGAAGGGTTTATAAACAGGAGATACAGGTCAGTGTCTAATTGATGTGACAAGACTTTCACCCTGTCATAAAGAAAAAGATAAACAAACAAAAAAACCCCAAACCCAAATAAGAAAGGCACAAAAAGCCTTGAGGTGTTTCTCTTCTGTCTCTTGACAGGTCCTTCAGGCTCCAAGTCCTGTGGCTGTGGATGTCTCTGTTTTAGAGTGCTGTTCTTACTGAATGTTATCAGTCTTCCTCAAATGTAAAGAAATAGGCAGCCTCTTTCTGGAGCCAAAAAAAGGAGCTTGTTAAAAGTATCTCAGCCTCCAATTCTCCCCTGTAGGCAGGTGTGGAATAGTCCTCTCCAAACCTTCAGTTTTCCCCTCATTTCTTGCAGAGAACAACACTGAAGGGAAAGAGCTCACAAATGAGAGCTCTGTGGTGAAAGACAAGTCCAGGTATCATGGCCAGCTTGCATCAAATGAAGCTTCTGCTAGTGCCATCTAAGTGACTTAATGTTAGTATGCCTTTCTCAGTCCTTGGAGCTGGGTATCAGCAGCTTCCAACAGGTTCCTTCCCTGCATGTCCTCTCCTACCCCCAGAACTCACCTACTGAGTTGACAGAGGGTGGAACTTCACAGCTTGTCACCTGAGAACGAGCCAACTTTCTTTGCCCGTGTTTTGAGATCAACAGAGAGAGAAGAAGAAAAAAAAATTGAGAAGTCTACACATTTAATCTAGGAAAAATACTACAGGCAGGGAAGCGTCAGTGAGAGCCAAGAGCAGAGACACTGAGGATGGGAGTGCCAGTCTGCACTGCTGCCACTCTGCTCCTCTTAGCTGTGGCAGCTGGGGGAAGGCAACCCTCACAGGAGGACACTGCACCTTCTTTGGGTTGTGCCAGCAAACCCAGGCTGTGAAGGGTGACTTGTTTTTCTGTTTACTGCTTGTTCTCAGTCCTCCCTGTCTTCCCAAAACTACTTTGCAGGCAGAATTTCAAGGGCAAAGCATTTGATTTTTCCAAGTACTGGAGTTTTCTGTGATCCTGCTCCAGTTTGAAGTGGTGTCAGTGGATGCATTAAAACATTCCCTTTTTTGTGTGCTTTCCCATTCTGCTTTGGCAGCGGACCGGCTTAAAAATCGAGAACCGATCCTTCCAGTTGTTGTTTTTGGGCAGACAATGCAAGCATTGTGCATTGCTTAAATGGAGCAGATTCCCGTTGTTTACACTTCTTCTTGTGGCATTGTTAGGCTTAAGCAATTTGTCTGCTGATAGCCCCATATTAGGAGTTCTCATCTGCAGAATCACTGGAAGATATGATCAGAACCAGATCTGTGGTGGCAGTCCACATGTCACTGCCAGCTCTGTGGGGTGATAGGCAGCCTCATAAAAAGGCCACAGGGTGAGCTGAGCCAGAGATGTTTGCTGGTCTGGGTATGAATGATTCACATCTGTCCTGAAAGCAAGCAGTACACGTGAAGAAAAGGCAGATAAGGAGAGAGATGTGACAGAACTTCCAGCTGGATTTTCTTTCTTGGACTTTGGAGTGTCTAAGCTGAAACGCATTTGACTACTGTATGACACAATAATAATAATAATAATAATAATAATAATAATAATAATAATAATAATAATAATAATAATAATAATAATAGTAATAATCCCTTAAGCCGTTTCAGGTGTGTTGGTATTTTTCACCTGCTTTGAACTCTTAATTTTGCTTCTCTCTCTAGAGAAGGGTGTGCTGTGAACAAGGGCAACTTGATATGGCTTTCATTTTGGAAAGACTTCCTTGGAGATTTCCACTTTCAGGGAGCTTCCTATGAAGCCATGCATACAGTCTAATTAAAAGCTTATGTGGCTAAGGTAGATAAATAAGGGGAAGTTTTATTTGAAAAGAACACTTGCTGCATTTTGTGAGGCTTTTACCTGAAAGATATTTTGATTTGCCACATCCCACAAATGTTTGCACCTCTGTGCTGCACTGATTCCTGTGTCCCAGCCATTTCTGACATGGGGTTCTGTCTTGCTGCACTCCTGTTTATGTTTTATAAACTTAAATTCTGCTTCTCAGCAGCATGCTTTGCCTGTGATCAGTCCCTGCTTTGTAGCCCATGATGAAGACAGCTCACCTTGAGCTTTCAGGCACTATTTGTTGACCTTGGTCTGCAGGAAGCAGAGATTGCTGGAGCATGGCAATCCTTTCTGGGAAATAACCCTCTGTGACTTTGTCACACAGATTTCCTTGTTTAGCCCCATCTTCACAGCTCATTACAAGTGCAAAGCCACTTATTTGAAATAACAACTGTGGCCTGTTTCATTGCCATTTACTGAGAAAAAGTTCTGTTTTCTGGGCACTAGCAGAAGTTACATGGAGCGTGGCACCACTGCACAGTATCAGCTCCTGGGGTCCTTCCAGTGCAGCTGACACCAGCAGTGATCACTACAGCAGCCTGTGTCTTCCTCTTTGGACTTGGCAAAAAATTACAGTGAGTTGGTAACAAGGCCTTGTCATGGTCTCTTCTGGAATTTTCCATGCTGGGTGTATTCCTTTGCCTGACTATTTTGAGGAACGCTCTAGCAAAAATAGCTCCTTTATTTTGAAGGCATAAAACATGATGAAAAATGAATATGAACAACTTTAAACAGCTTTTTGCATCTATTTCATCCATAAGCTTTGCAGTGCTGTTTTTCTTTGGAGCAGGAGCTTGAAAATGAGCTGGCTATGTCACCTGGGGGCCAGGTTATGGCTTTTCAAATAAACCTTTTGGAATCCCTGAGCATTGCTGCCTGCACATTCTCAAGCTGTTAAACTCTTTTGAAGACAGTGGCTTCAGCCATCATTTGGAAGTGCTCTTCCAGGCTGACCAGGACCATTCAATACAGGGTAAGGAACAAGGAGTCTTTCTCTCACTCAGCAGACCATACTGAAGGAAAGAAGGTTCTGGTGGGAAACCATGAGAAACAAAAAGCAGGCTAGGGTACAGCAGCAGAGGATAAAGATTGGGTGGGTTAATAGGCTTTTGAGATGCCATTATATCCCTTTCTGATTTTTTCCACTCATGTCTCCCACCTTACAGACTGCCAACAGCTCATTTTCCTCATCACCCATCAGTACTTGCCAAGAGAGGAAAATGCTGCTTATATTCTGATATCAGGTCCTCTCTTAGCTCAAAAGGTAGAGGTATACCTCGTTTCTCTCAAAGTCCAGTCTTTCTGGTTGAAGGGGTGGAACTCAGTAGGTTTCCACCAGTGGGAAGCCGTGTTTTCAAAATTTTTCTTAAAATAAAAAGTAACAAAACAAAACCAGGGGTATTTTGTTAGCAGACATTAGAAGAACTGAATTGTAGTGTCTGGCATTTTGGCCTCTAGCACAATTTGAGAATGATACTGAGGAAATGAATCATGATTTGTGCTGAAGGAGGCTGTTGTTGGCCAGACCATTGCCTCACACGTCCTGTGAGATGGAATAGAGACAGTGAATGAGGCAGGGACCTTGGTGAAGAGCACAGGGGATGGTGAGGTGGAGGGACCTTAATCCCTGACTGACCAGAATCATTGACATTGTCCTGGAGTGTAGCAGGAACCTCTAATGTGATGCTAGAAAAATGATTTGGAGGAACCTTTCCATATTACTTTACTCACAGTAAATGTCTCCTTTACTAAACAACCCTGACATACAGAAGGATCCAACCTGTCAAAAAAACCCAACCAACCAACCAACAAACCAAAAAAAAAAATACCCCACAACAAAACCAACCAAAAAACCCCTACTGTGATCTTACCTAGACTGGGAAGTACAAAGGTTTGTACTTGTACTTTTCTACTTATGTCCTATCAAAGTACAGGATATTTAATCAGCACCCATGTGATTCACATTAGAAAATACAAGTTTGGGCTTAATCCTTCTAGGCCTTATCTTCCAGGGCTGTTGTTCAAATTAACTGATGGTTGTGGAGTATTGTCAAACTACAGTAGCAATGTAATAGGAAGCTCAAAGAATATAAGATCACACCTCAGTTCAGTACAATGCTTGGATATAGAGAACAGTAGATAAGACCTGAAAACAATGTTGAAATTACAAGGTTAGAAGAGAATACAAACCACACATGGATTCAGTGAGCCCCAGCCACTCTGTGATAAATGAAGTGAGAAAAACAGCACGTGTTAAAGTTCATAATGGGCACAGAGAAGGACAGATGACAACTGAACATGAGACTCCAATGGGCATTTCCTACTGTGCAAGTTTGAGACCTGCCAGCCTTGGATTTTGGAGGTATAAAACTGTGGGGGGTGGTTATTGCAGCAAATGCAGGGATTTTGCTGCCAGCACCGTGGAGTGCCTCCAGGTGACCTGGATCTGTTGGCACACAGAGGACTCCCGTGTGAAGCTGCTCCACAGCCCAGGATCTACAGCCCTCAGGCATTACCTGTGCCTGTGCTTTATTCCAGCCCCAGAAGAGCCCTTCAGCTGTGGTCTTGTGAGCCACTCAGGCATGATGCATTTCAAGGAAAGTAAAGTTTTCTCCCTTTGTGGGAGAAACATCTCTGCAAAACTGAGGGACTGCACTACCCAGGGCAGTGCAGAACAAATTTAGGAAAGGACAAGGAAGGATTTTCAGAAGATGGGACTAAAGATGGGTTGCTATGACTGGAACAGGGTTTAGGAAGACCTTTTCACAAAATAAATGCAACTTATTTTCTCCTGCTAGACTTCCTTGTCCCACACTTTTCATTCACCATGAGCCAAAAGAGACCAGAATACTAACCCTCAAATTATTGGCAATTTGTTCAACTATCTAGAAAAATGCCTCCAATAAACACAAACCCTGCAAGTCAGTGTAGCATTAAATCAAACCTTAAAAGATGAAAAATGCTTCTTTCACTGTTTTATCTGAAGCCAAAAAGGATATTGCTTTACATTTTTTCGAAATAGAAGTGCATAGCTTTACTGCTGCCTTCCAGCATTGAGGGATGTTCCCCCTGGTAAGAGCTCATTAATTTGAGAGTAGGCTTGATTAGACTAGAACTGAACAAGACCGAAACATTTCATTTCATTCTTTCACACTAATCTCTTGGCAGAAAAAAACCCTTTTTTGCCCATCACCCCCACTCAAAACACAAACAAAAATAAGAGTTCCCCCTTCCTTCAAAATCTGTATGGACCACAAAATAGCCTGAAGGGCTCTTTTGTCATGACCATAAAATGCATTACACAAGTGAATAAAATAGCTGTTGGTAGCTCAGGTCTATGGGATACTAGTAATCCTATATAATTGCCAACTTGTGGGGTGATTGGTGAAAGAAACCTTAAAGCCTTTTTATTTTATCTTAGTAATGATGAGGGAGTTACCCAAAACATATGAATGCATCTCTCCTCCTTTAGACCATCAAAGCTTCAACAATGAATTCCTTTCTTTGAGAAAGCTGGGCTTTAGTCTGCCATGAAACTCAATCCATGGCCCTCTCATTAATTTTGCTAAATAGATTAGCCAATTGGAGTTGCTGCTTCAGAGGGAAGCAACCTCCAAAACAAGTTTTTCCCCATTCTCAAGGTGAGATGTTTTGCTCACAGGACATCCTTTCAAGTGCACTGGAGTACTTTTAGACTGGATTAGCTGAGGCAAATGGATTAGTCTTTGTAGGTATTAGAACCAAGGGCCTTTAAGAAAGGAAAACAAGGTGCCTAGTTTCACCAGTATGCCACTAAAAGCTACTTAGTGCAAACATCCGTAAAACTGTCAAGAATGAGGACTTGTAAAAGCAACTGTAAGCACATCCTCAAGCTAATTGTAAGACACACATTTACACAGAAATATGCAAACTGCAAACACAGGATGAATAGGGGCCGTCACACACAGATCTGTTTTAGGGAGCATAGGAAAGTTTTTACTGGTGTTTCAAAGGTGAAGCACTGCAGCATCTGCTAATTTTTCTTGCAAGCAAGTAATTTGATTGAGGCATTAATCCTCTCACAAAAGTGAGCCCGAATGACACTCCTCTTTACTGGCTTTCTGAGGGTCCAGCCCAGGGAAGTGCTGAGCTTTACAGAATGGGGGAATCCACACATCAGTGGCAATGTGCAGCCATTCAGGGTTGGGCCTGAGACTTATTCCTTCATTCACTTCTTGCCCAAGTGTGAAACAGTAAACCAGCAGGAGCAGAATGCTTGTGTGAAACTCAGAAAGTGACTGAAGAAGGCACGAATTTAAAATATTTCTTTCTCCTAAAAGCCTTCCTCCCTTATCCCAACAAGCATTGACTTGACTGGGCGTTAATGAAGGACATGCTCCTATTCCTGCAGAAAAGTTTTAGAAATACCCCAAAACCCATAACTTAGATGGATAGGCAATACATACCACAAAAAAGCCACACAGAAAAAGAGTTAAAATACAGCAGTTACTTGACCTGCTGCTCAAACACCCAAAGGTTATTAATCTCTGCAGAGGAGGAGAAACCTTGGCATGCCAGTGGGTCATTAGAGCTGCTGCTTGTATTGTGCTCCTCTCCAAATTACTGCTCCTCACATGTCTCATGCCCTTGGCTGTAAAGGAGGCAGTTTGTCCCAGGAAACATTTCCATGAGGAACATCTTACTATGTCATGTTCTAAAGGGTGTTTTGAAATTATTCCACCCCTCACTAGAAATGTCAGGAATTACTGCTCTGATGGAACCCAAAGTGCAATGCTTTTCCCTTTTCTTTCAGATGCACAGATCAAGGAGGGCCTTGATTTAATTAATGCCTGTTCTCATGCCGAGGAAAGGACTTACTGAGTCTTTTTTAACTTTTCAGGAACTTTCCACTTTTCTGCTTTGTCAGTTGAAATATTCTTTTTCCAATGATGCTGGTAATCCTACTGATGTTACAAAGCAAAGAATGTGGTGAAAGCCTGTCTCATTACCCATCACTGTGGGTAGTGGCCTTTTTTCTGAATGGGCATAGTAATATAATACTTAAATGACAGTATCAAAGTTGATAATAGAAGAAAAGGAACTCTTGTGAAGGACAGTTAATTCTTGGTTTTATTGACCAAAAACATTAAAAGGACGAGAATAAATGGGAAATACCAGAAAATAACTTCTTAAATATAAAAATACTTGAGAATTATTGTGGTTCAGTAAATATTCTGCTTAAAAATTCCATGATCAAACGTGTATGTTATGATGGGATAGTAACACCTTGCTGAGTATCCTTTAAAAATCTGTCTCCTTTGCCAGCTGGGTGAAAGCACACAGAAATGACACACACATTTGAGAATGTGTTCAAAATATAATTTTCCTTATCTTTTTCATGAGCACTACAGAAATGTCTATAAAATCCACCCAGACAATGATCTACTGTTCAGTAGCACCTTCCATTCAAGGTCTCACAATTCATTGCAATAATTTGCAGAATCCTAACAACTCCCCGAAGAAGAAAGAACATTTTTCTGATCTAGGTATGTCCTTTTGGCAGCTACACTGGGAACAGTGCACTTATCCTAAGGCTGTCATTGGACTTTTGTCTGCTTTCAGAGCTGAGCCTGCCACACTCAAGTGGGCACAAGGGAAGCTGTAAGTGCCTGGACCCCTTCCAGAAACACTGAGATAATCTTCAGGGATTTTATTCATGCAGATATAAAATGTTGATATAAATTGTAAATGCTGTTTTCGGAAACACAGAGCACCTACACATCCCACTGTGAGCAGCTGGAGCCTTGGATGCTCAGTACATCTGAAAATCCAGGCCCTTGGGATGCAGTATTCCCTGATGGAACCTGCAGCCAGCACTGCCTCCCAGAACACAGCAACTGAAAGAGGGAAATTGCAAAAGGCTTTTGTTATCATAGAATGGTTTGAGTTGAAAGTGGCCTTGGAAAGCATCTCATTCTAAAACCCCTGCTATGGGCAGGGACACCTTTCACTAGACCAGGCTGCTTAGAGCTCCACCCAGCCTTGGGCACTGCCAGGGATCCAGGGGCAGCCACAGCTGCTCTGGGCACCTGTGCCAGGGCCTCAGCACCCTCACAGGGGAGGATTTCTTCCTAATATCCAATCTAACCCTGCCCTCTGTCAGTTTTAAGCCATTCCCCCTTATCCTGTCAGTCCAGGCTCTTGTCCCAAGTCCCTGTTGAACTCTCTTGTAGCCCCTTTAGGCACTGGAAGGTGCTAGAAAGACTTCCTGGACCTCTTTTCTCTGGGCTATCCCATCACTTTGTATGTGAGCACGATACAGAAAGTTGCCCTCCACAGCAGGTTCACATCAGTGCTTTCTTTAAGTGCAGCTCAGTTAGTTGGAGAAGGAGAATATTGGGAAAAACCAAATTGTTTTTATGCAGCCAAGCCATCAGGGCTGCTGGAAGTCCAACAGAAATCCTTATTTCCATGCCTTGTCTGACACCACTGGTTTGTGGGGTGCACAGAGCAGCCTCCCACGGTGACACATCAGGGTTTATGTTGGTTCTGATTGCTGACCCCAGGGAAAGGAGGAGGCTCTTGGTGGTGCCCTGAAAATCTGTCACGAAGCTGCTGTCCAGTGTCAGAAATTTGCACCCACAGTTTACCAGGCACACTGCAGGCCAAGGAAAGCAAGAAGTGCCACATGCAGGCTGATGAGGAACACAAACACAGTGCACCAGACCTGCTAATAGATCTGATCACAGAGCAGGCCAGCAAGCAGGGACAAGTGATAGCAAAGTAACGTGAATGAAGGTAATGAAAACAGACTGGAAGCAGATTTAGGATGAACATAATTAGAGTTAATGTCAGCACTGAAAGCAGAGATTTGGGGGTTGGTGGTGCCTGGGGCTAGTTGACGTTTATCAGCATAGCTTGACTGTCTCTTTAAGTGGGGTTTTGTACCTGGGAAGGGATTCTGACATTTTGTTCACAATTGGACCACCTGCTCATGTCTCATCAGCTAAAAAGAGCTTAAAGGCTTCTTAGCACACGGGAGGTATGGATCAGGCATGCAAAAATATTTTAATCTTGGATGCAGCATCTCTTAGCCATAGCCACAGAAATAGGTGCCTTTCTTTATGTCTTTATTCAGCATAATTAAGGCATAAATATCTAGATGGAGCCAATTTCTAGATAGAAATACACGAAGAGTTCCTTTATATGTCTGCAGCTAAAATCATGCTGCAGTGCTGGGATGCACTGAGCTCTCCTGAGCTCTCCTCTCCCCATGCTTCTCCCCTAACCCTGGTGATTCTGTGCTGATCAGCACAGACCAAGGGCCCCACCATGTGTCTGCTCTGATGTGTCCAGTGCCAGCCTGGGGAGCTTGTCACAGCCAAAGGTTGGAGTGGAGCCTTGACCTTTAACAGGCCAGCAGATTGAATAAACTGTGTCTCATGAGCGTTTGCTTTGCTGTTTGTTCTAGATGTCCAAGTTGCTCCCTGAGTATTCCTGATCTGATGTGGTGGGCAGATCCTTCTGGGATGATGGTGGCCTGTGTCCCATGGCAAACACTCCTCTGTGACAGTCACAGGACAATGTGGGACAGGATGGTGACTATCTGCTTTTGGGACCACACTGGTTCATGTCACTTTTTTTCTCCCTTCATGGTACTTCTTCCACTTGAAGCTTTTGTGATACTCTCATTTAACAAGAAACCAATATTTATTTTTCAACCCAATCCAATTGGAAAATTGCTATGGGATAACAATTCTAGCCTTGCCACATTTAACAAATGCACTAGAGCCAAAACAGACAGATTTGGTTATTTATTTTTGTCAAGGATTGAACAAAAACTTCCACTTGAACCCCTAGTGTCCCTCCCCTCCTCCTTTCCTCTGCTTTCTCCCCCCTACACCCTTCACCAAAGTTCAGCTCAAGTTGATGAAGAATGTGTATATTTTGAATGGTAAATGCCTGGCAGGCCTAGGAACTATCTACAAGACAGGTGTGTGGCTCAGGCAGCTTCCAACTCCCTGCTTGGGACTGATAGTGCCTTTGTAAGAAAGCAGCTTCAATCCTGCCCTGGAAGAAACATTCCTGCCCCTGGGGGACAAGTGATTCATTCAGTCAGTGAGGTCAGTCCTGCTGCAGATCTGCCTGAGAGAAGCTGCCAGCTATATTGAACTTAACTCATAGTCACAAGCCATTATGGAATTTGTGCTTTCTACCATTTTGCAAAATGATAGAAATTGTGACCTTGGACCGAGCTCAGTCTGAAATTCAGTGTCACAGGGTGAGCCATTATCACAGCTGGAGTGGGAGAGCAGGGTGTGACAGCAATGCAGTCTGTAAGGGAATGAAACTCGCCAGGACTGAAAGACAAAGGGAGGGAGGAGCCGGAGGTGAAGAACACCTTGAATCAATCAGCAAAGTTTGTGACTGCTGATTCCCAGCTGGGATATCTGTACTGGAAGGGGATGCTGAGCTAAAGGGGATGCTCAGGTGCAAAGGGGAGTGAGTGAAGAGGAAGGAGACCCTAAAACAAGATCAACAACTGGAAAGCTGTAGAGGGTGTGTGCTGGATGCACAGCTGCTGCTGGGGGGAGAGGGTGTCTCCAAGCACAGGGGATGTGTCCCCAGGGCGATGCCACAGAAAGGAGCAATGTGTAAAAAGGAAGGATATAAAACTCTGGGTCACGGACCCCAAGTTGCTGGGGGATGTCTGGGGCTGTCAGGAGTTTGCTCACATCCCTCCTCCAAAGATTTCCAGGGAAGTATTTTTGCCTCATCTCTGAGCACCTGCCAGCTCCTTTGCAGGAGGACAGTCCCCACAGCAGGTGCCCTCCCTGCCTTGCCTTTCCCTTTCCTCTTGCAGTGGAAAATCTGAACTAGCTGTGGGCTGCAGATTTTTCTTCTGGACTAAAACTGTTGTAAAAGGCTCAAATAAAAATTGCAGTTTTAAAGGGAGCAGTAGTGTCCTTTAACAGAGGTCAATGGGATTAAAACACCCAACTCTTTCCTTATTTTATCCATTTTCCCCATCCCTCTGAATTGTCTTTAACTCAATGGAATTGCAGGAGAGATGACCATTTCTGTTGATTTTTGTCAGTTGAAGAAAATACCTTTTCTTAAGAGAGCTTAGAATAATTCAAGGTTATCTTGCTAGATAAATTATTTATTGCTGGGCTGCCCAAAAGCTGTGTGAGACTGACAAGATGCCTGGGGGGAAACTGTATGCAGGACTGACCTTAAGAGTCTTGGTGCTGAGAGTGCCACATTAATGTCAAATCCAGGTAAACCTGGTTGTGCTTTCTAACTAGGGTCAAAAACTTCAAATTAATAAAAATGCTGAAGCAATATCAAACTATAAAATTTCTTAAATAAGTGAAAATATACAGAAAAAAAGATCTACTTTGCCGAGGAAAATTTAAGGAGCTGTTTGACCTTCTAGCTCTATTCACTCCAGGAACTTTGCCCATCACTCTCTGATTTGTCTTTCTGGATTGACCATAACTACCTGGAAATTTTCTCACAGCAGAGATTTTCTTGAAGACTTTGACTATAATGTCTCATGAGTTTACACACTGTCTTAGAGGTCCAACAGTGAGCAAACCAGAGCTCCTTGTGATCAGCCTTGAAAGAGACAAAGTGTGATGTGATTTATGTATGAGGAACTGTTTCTTTTCAGTGTTTTAGGAAGATCTTACAAATGCTTCACACCCCTGTGCCCACCCAACACCCACTACTGACTGCCCTCCTCCCTTGGAGGTTTCTCACACATGCCCAAATGTGTCCATGTGAAACAACTGGGCAAAAAGGAGTACAAAATTTCCATATTTACATCAAAACTGTGGGAAGCAATAACATACGGGGACTTCCTGGCTGAGGAAACTGGCCAGGCTGGTCTGGGCCAGGGGAACATTTCCCTTCCACTTCTTTGGAAAGCCCATGGCTCTCATGTCAAAACCATAAGACTTCCTTGTCCTCTCGACTCCACTCTTAGAGCTGTGAGCTTTGTTGCCTTCTCTTTGGAGTTCTGAGGAGTGCCAGTGTTTCTGTGTGTCATGTTTCTTGGCCACATTCAGGGTGGTGGTTGCACAGTGGCTGCTTGGTCATCCTGTGCCCCTGCAGGGTCAGGGATTGATAACTAATGATATTTTGGAGTGTAATTGATAGGGTCAAACCCAAGCCCAATGAGTGAAATTGATGGCAATCTGGGAAATGAGTGTCTAAATTTGCTGTTTCATGATGATGTGAGTCAATGACATGTTTTGCAGAACTCTAAGAAAAATGGAAGTGGAGAAGAAAAACAGGAACTGGTTTTAGGGAAGTTTCTTTTTTCCACACTTCCACAGCAGACAACCACAAGACACTGTATGACATCAGTCTTGGGTCATACAGGACAAATGTCTGGACCCATTTGTGTCTACACAGAGGTCCTGTCTGCAGGACCTCTATAGGTGTCTATAAACAAATTGTTGCCCAATAAAATGGAAACTTTCAGGCAAGCTTCCTGTGCATACTTTCAGAGTTCTGTAAATATATTTGAATCACTATTCCTTAATCCCTCTACACCCTTTGGGTCACATACAGAGCATCAAAATAATGGTTTATGATGATCATTGGGAACGAAGTTTGCTTTTCTGGCACATCTGTAAGGGTCAGAATTCACAGGTCGTGAATTGACCTAAATCAAAAATCATGTGAATGGGTTTTACTCTGTTCCTCCTGCTGGCTGGTTCTTCCTTGATGTGCAAGACAATTTCCAGACTGTTGTGCAGGCCACATTTCCTTTTAATCTCTTTGTGGCTTCCTCCAGTCTTGCATGGCCCCAAGGCTTCAGAGTGGGACCATAGTTGGTTCAGTCATAACAGGATGAGTTTTTGGCAGATCTGGGTATTGACAGTGTCAATGTAGCTGCCCAAGAGTGGGTAGAGCAATTGCCACTGTCCATTTCAAGCTTTAGAAGACATTTTAGACCTTGTGGTTGCACTTTCCCTGTAGTTATTTTTAGAAGTTGATGGCATTCAGCAAGTTTCAAGGCAAAAGTTCTTACGTGTTTACTCTCTTTATCTTCCGTGACTCACATCAGTTGTACCAGGCCTGGCACAGCTGAACCATGATCAGTCCTGGCAGTGTTTTCTGAGCTGTTTTATCAGCACAGGGCAGCAGGGTTTAGTGAGGGCAGAGAGCAGCACATAACCACACTTCACAGATCCCTCTGGTCCGTGTCAGAGTCAGCAGATCTGCAAGGGAGCTTGGCATCAAGCCACAGAGCTACTCAGCAGCTCCAGCCACTGCAGTTCTGGCTAAAAACCTGCTGCTGCTGCCCTACAGGTGTGCTGGGTCAAGCAATGACAAAACCGGGCTCCAAATACAACCTGGTGTCCAGGAGCATCAGCTGCCCACCTGAACAACAAAGAGAAGATGCAACACTGAGAGTTCCCACTCTCCTGTAAAGTTATCATGTGCTTTGTGACAAAAATGTCACATCTGAAACCATCACACTCCTATCTGTTCTCCCACTCCCTCCCTTGTCCTCAAAACTCCTGGGGATAATGTGCCAGGGCCCATAAACTTTGGGAGTATTGGTGGGCATCTGAGCTCAAAAGAAAGAGTTCATTGATGTGTTTGTATTCTATTTAAGCTGAAAATGCAATGAAATGAAATGAAACTTACAGAGAAGTAAAATTACTTTGGAGAGAAAGGACATTTCTGATTCAGGTCAGTAAAGTTCAATGGATTCCAGAGTGATTCTGGTTAAGCATGTCCATATGACTGACATGGACATTTCAATGAAGAGCTGGGAGTTACCTGAGCACTCGTCAGCAAAGTGATGGAACACAAAGATGGGATAAAGAGTCTGCACTGGCACAGAGACAGAGCAGTGAGGCAGAGAAAGATTTGCCTGTTTTTTTGCCACTTTTATGTCTCAATAGATTATTTTTTCAAAGAAGAAATACTTGAACATGAACCTGTGGCTCAGCAAGGAGAGACTAACATAAACTGAATTTCCTGAAGATTTTCTGCTTCTTTAGACTCTATTCCGGGACTCGCTGATAGATTCCTCCACCCCATAACATTGTCCAGAGATGGAGTTCAACCACTAAATCTGAAAAATAAATAAACACATCACCAAATGACTCTGAGCGGGGAAGGAGGTGGAGAGATAAATGGTACAAACATCTCGGGCAGCAAATGGATGTCTGAGAGACCAGTAAGTGGTTTACTTTGATTTGTTCACCCACTTAAGAGAGAATGGATGTCTTGAAGCTTCTCTGGAGAAGGGAAGGCAGCCTGCAAGGAAAAAATGCTGGAGGGAGGCAAGACAGTGGTGCCTCCTTTGCATTCCAGCTAAAACAGAAATAGGTGTCTGCATTGCTGAGGAGGCAACAGAAAAGCTGCTGTTCTCTGGCATCAACTGTTTGATTTTCCAAAGCTGCTGGAGCAGGGGAGGATCTTGGCACCAGTTCAGCCCTGTGGACAGCGGAAGGAGACTTGCATGTGACGACTGTCCCCATTTGTCATCCACTCCCAGAGATCAACCACGGAGCAAAGTGCAGCCAAGTTCACAAGAAGAGCTTTTACCCTGTGTAACCTTGGCCTCAACCTTCAAAGACACCAGGAAACATCAGTATGGACTGGTCATGAGGGATGATGGGGGCCATTGCCCTGTCCCAAATTAGAACCTGTGTCAGGAATCACACACCCTAGCCTTGACTGATGCAGTCACCTGAAGTGATGTCACTGGTTCTTACTGGGGCATGGTGAGAGCAGAGGAAATTCTGCATCATCACTCCAGGAAGCCAGGTGAGAAATCCCCTGACCTGCCAGACTCCTCTGGATGTACAAAGTCTTTGCACTCTGTGCTCTGTAAGAGTGAGGACTGAGGGACCTCATTAGAGGTGAAAGTGAAGCTTCTCCTTGGCAATAAATTTGGTTCCTGGAAAAGCAGATATCTAATGCAAAGGCATCCTCAGAGTGAACCTACAGTTGAAGATGAATATAATTTAGGAGCCCTTTGGATGATGGCAGCAGTCCCAGCCATGATGTATCAGCCAGAGAGCAGAGAGGAATCAGTACTCAATAATTTCTCTAAAATAGGGCCTAATTGTGATTTTAAAATAGACTCACTCCCAGTTGTGTACTGCTGGGCTGCAGGAAAGCAGGATCTGACCTTCAGCTTTCCATCCTTCCAGGCTCCCTGTTTCACACCAGTGCCTGTGAGGACAGCCCTGTGGAAAACCTATCAGTGAAGCACACTGCAAGAAACAAAGTGAATTTTTCCTTTAAGCCCAGGAAGGTTATCAATCCCAGAACTCCTCTCCCTTGCTGCTCCCTCCTGCCACACACACTCCTGCCCTCTCCAGCCCATGTGCCTTGTGCAGGGAAGCTTGGGGGGAAAAAAAAAGGAGACTGAGTCATGAGGTCATACCATTATCACATTTCTATTCCAGTGCTTTCTCTCACTGCCTACAATTATCACTCCTTTATTCTTGTACTTGGCTTCTTAGACTTTGATCTAGTCCTTTGCTTCATATCCTTTGATGCATTTTAGCTTACATTGTCTGTAATCTGACCCCTTGCCATCTAATTCCACCAACTTCTCACAACCCATATCAACCACTCTCTCCCCCCTTTCATCTTTCTTTTGTATAAATGTATACAGAGCTGTAACAAAGAAACTACAGTGTAGTTGTAGCACTTCCAAGATCCTTAGAAGTGCTGGATAAAATCTCTATGCATTTATTTTGCCCCTCACAGGTCATTTAAAAACATCTTTGTTTATTCCTTTTTTTCCCTCAGACAAAATAAAAATGCTAAGGAAAGAAAAGCTAAATACATTGCTTTTTCCCCCCTCCTGAATTTGTAATGAAAACCTTTTAAAATTATTTTTATTGTAAACCTATCTTCAAGTTCATTTCAATGACATTAAGACTGTAGAGACACGGTGCATTTTCATCATTAAATACTGGCAGACTTTGATCATGTTTACTTTCATTGAGGAAAAGGAAGGAAAGGCCAATGCTTACACTACAAATACCAATTAGTTCAGAACTACAGTGTGTGCATATATATTTATAAATATATATTTAGAGGAAAGAAAATAACTTGGTTTTTGCGAAGTAGGATCTGTGGGCAAAAAATACGTGGTTGTATTTTGCAATGTCTAAGTAATGCAGACATAGACTTGCAATTCTCCAAGGTGATGAGGAGCCTGAAGTCTTTTTAAATCAGTGGATTTTGAGACTTGACAATGTCTGAATATTTGGGAATTTTCTTAACTGCAACTTCAGGTATTTAAATTATCAGTCAGGTCTCAAAATCCTCTAGAACTTGGATTTAGAATTCAATCAGTGAGGCAATTTTATGCACTTTTGTCCTATACTTCTGGTGTATATTTAGCAGTGTGTTGGAACTGAAGGAACAGAGAGCGAGAAGAGATTTTTTAGATGCCTCTGCATAATCAGAGTGATATTTACAATAATATTTCTCTTTCTGCTTGATAATAACAGACTTGTAAGGGCAGAAAGAGGTAGCTGGGTGCAGTTTTGCATGGTGGCTTTGACATCTAACTCAGGAGAGCTACTTCTTTATTTTTATCTGCTGGGAAGCAGCGATGAAGGCAGAGAGTGTGTTGGGTTTGAACAGTCCTGGTGTCTCCCAGGCAGGTCAGACAGGTCCCATACATTTAGGCAAGAAATTCTGCTTTGTCCTTGCAGGTTCTCTGGCCACCCAGCTGCAGGTGTGATCTTGTTGTGGACTGATGCTTTGTGGGCTTCTGTCTGTGCTGAAGGACAATTCTGTTCTCTCCCTATGCCCAGTCCAGATTGGAAAAACGGTGGAAAATGTGCTTTGAGCAGATCCAGCAATCTGATCCACAGTTCTCAAGCAGGAGATAGGAAAGGAGCAAGACCTCCTGCCTGTTTTCTCCTGCCCACCTTCCCCAGCAATACTGGGCTGGGGTTGCCTTGGCAAAGCTGCAGATAAAATGTTCTGTGTTGTGTTGTATACATGGTGTCTCCATACAGAATGACACTCAGAACCTGATTTTTAGTCCCTTTCTCTCCTAAAACTTCTTTTCTCTCTGAAATGTTGCAACGCTGAATATTTCCTAGAGATACTTTGGGAATTTTCTACCTAATAAATTCCTCCACTGCCAGCAGTTCCCAGGGATGTCAGGCAAGCAGTATTGCAGGTGCTGGGGAGAAAAACGTAACAAAAACAATGAAAAGGAACTCAAAGAAAACCTTGAGGTTTTGCTTTGTCCTGCAGTAACTAGTTGGTTAAACACCTTTTCTTGCTGGCTGATTTCAATCTCTAAAATCATATTTTCCATAACAGTGGGCCAAATGGTTCTTGGGTAGTTTGAACACCTGTGAACCTGGCATGCTGAGCCTCTAAATAATGCAGACACAGCAGTTCCCTCTGCATCTCTCTGGTTCATATCCTTCCCTAGCTGGCAGAACCCTCTGATAGAGGCAGTGTTTTGCAGCTGAAAAATAGGTCACCTTCAAAACTGTATATTTATGCACACTTAAATGTGTGGATATGCCCTGAAGTTGAACAAATGAGTGGAATAGTTATATCCAAAGGTAAATATGGCAGGAGGCTGAATCCAGGGAAGGGAAAGACCCAGAGGAAGTGTTTTCCTGGGCTAGAGCCACTCAATAAAGAGGATTCTATCAGTAGATTAAGGTCTAGTTTCTGTTTGAGAGTTTCACCAAGTGTGTTCATGGTCACACATGTGCCTTCATGTACTCAAACAGAAAATATGTCCTTTACACAAACTGCAAGAATTCTGCCTCAATAATCAATTATTTTATTCAGAGGTTTCTGTGTACAGTGGTGAACCAGAAAGTTTATTTATACTGAAGAAGTTTCTCATCCATAATTGATGGCTAAATCAGCTCTGGTCTTCCCATGGTCTGCAGCTCCTCTGATGTGGTCTCATGTGTGAAGCAGCTTTGAGTTTGGCATGGATGTTTTGCTTACAATCAATTATGCATGTGGTGGGCACAAAAGGATTGTTTAGGGGACAGGGCAAGCTTCTCCTTTCAGGTCTAAGTTTCCAAAAGCAAGCACATTGTATCAGAGGACTCAGAGTTCCCATCTCCTCTCTTACAGTGCTTCATTCTCTGTACTCATGACCTGCTGCTCATTCTGTGGCCACTTATGAAGATAAGAGTGCAGTTTAGTTTTATTTCCTCTCTTCAGTGTACCACTGCCATTTCAAAGGAAACATCATCAACCAAATCCACTCCCAAACCTTTCTAAAGTTATTTAAATCCTCAGCTTTTCTTTTGGAACATATGTGAAGCTATAAAAATATGGCACATCTACACATAACGAGTGTAATAAACTACTTTTTTACCTGGAAGTCAACGTGAGTTTTACATTTGACTTCGAAATAGCAAGAGGACTTTACATAGCATGGACAAAACAAGCACTTGTTCAGATATGCATTTTGGCACGACTGCTAAAACAACTCACATTAATTATGGGAGTAGAAACCCAAGTGATGGGCCCTCCTGCTTCAGCAAATCATCCACAGCTGCTCTGCCCAGCTCCTGGGACCTGTGCTGACTAACACCTCCTAGGTCCTCCCATCAGAGGTCCTAGTCAAAACATTCCCTCTGATGAAGATATGAAAAAACTGCTACATTTGGCTATATTTTCAATCCCAATCTGTTTTCTTTGTTTGTACCCTCCTTGTATCTCTACAGGGAATAGTCTTGCAAGGGAACAAGACTCTGGCCAGGCATAAGGAATTCCCTGTTTTCTGAATCCCAGGATGGTTTTCCAAGCTCCTTTCCTGCTCTCTCTTGGGAGGGAGCTCTTGCTCTGCATCTCAGTCTTTGTGGACAGGAGGTCAGGCTGCATGCTGAGCTCCACAAGGCCACTGACCCCAAGCTGCCAGTGGCCACTTTCTTTTCCTGGTGTCAGAAAGGACTGAACTGAGCTGTGGCTGCTTCACACAACTGTAGCTGAAAGGACTTCTACATGGCCATAAAAACTTAATAGCCCCAGCCATTAAATCAAGGGGTATCAGATCCTTTGGTGGAAACATGAGTATGTCTAAGCTGGAGGTAATTGAGGACTGAATTTGACACACTTGGTGCTGAGGACTTGTAAAATGTCATGAATGCTTGACCTGACATTGTGGAGACACAGCTGGATCTCCAGGGTGGGATTTCTGTGGTGTTGGGAGGTGGAGAGGTGATGGTTCATGCATCTGAAGAACTCGGTGAACCATTTGTAGTGTACAGGAGGAAAAAAATAAAATAAGCAGCTGCTCATTTAGATGAGTTGGAGTGGCACCTTGCAATGTTTTGTGCTGTCTGAGCCATGTCATGTGAAATCTACCTTGAGTCTTCATGGGGCAGTCTGTTGGTGCAAATGCCCATTTAAAACAAAGGTGGGGTTTTGTTTTTTTGTCTGGAATAATCCATTACCATTTAACAGATCTAGACATGCCACAGATTTCAAAAGGCATATAGTTCACAAGGCTGAGATTTTTCCCCTTTTAACAGATATAGATGCCAAATTCCAATTCCAGTTATTGGTAACTTTTTATCCAAATTGCTTTAACAGCTTTGACTATCTCGGCTATAATGAGGCTGATTAATATGACCATGATTTAACTGTGAGAATAAGAAGGGTACAGCAAACAAAATTTTCCTGTCTTTATAGGATTCTCACCCCACTGGATCACCCAAAAAGACAGGGCTTAGCTGAGGATGTGACTTTCTAAATCAGGGTGAGATTTGAAATCCTCTCTGGGTGCCTTTCTCCCCACTATGACCTGTGGTTTCTGCTCACTGCTTGGTCTGTGTGTTGTGGGTGGACACTGAAGGATTCTGCAGAGGAAAATAAGGATTTTTTTTTTTTTTTTTAGCAAGACTGGAAGGAATCCACCTTTCCACAGAGCTTGGAGCAAGGGCCAAGGAAGGTTCCACCATCAGGAGAATTAGACAAGCTCAGTGACAACATGGGAGGATTTAGCTTCATCCATCCCATTGCACCTCCCCAGCTTTGAAGTGCTCTATGTGTTTATGCTGCTCATGACCAAAACTCTCATTTTTTCCCTGGAAAAGTGTGTGTATTTCAGCATGGTATCATTCCATTTTCAGACCATCCAGGCTTACTCTATAATTCTTCATGCTTCACAAGCAGCAGCTAATGGAACTATAAATGTGATGTTTCTTGACTAGATGGCTGATATCTAATATTTCCATTCAGAGCACCTCTGTCTTCTTGTAAAAATCAGGCTATACATGACTCTTTCTACACATTTCTATTTTTAACATGTTAAAAAAAGCAATCCCTTCTATTTTTAGGTACAGCTCAGTTCTCTAGACTGGCTGGTTCTAATAAAAAATTCCTCACTCTCTAAAGAAAACCCTGCATTGAAATCACAAATCCAGGGGAACGTCCTGTACTATTAGCAAACCTACTAAGATGAAAACCTGAACTTCTTAGCAAGGCCTCCAAATAAAAACATTAATCCAGGCTTGAGAGGAAAAACAGGCAAGGAAAAAGCATTAACCCCAGGAAGTTTTCTACCATGCTGCCACCCTGCCATGATAAATACATAGAAAAACATCTTCATCAGCTTAGAAAGGAGATCAGGACTTTGGACTTGGACTTTGGACCTTTTTCAGGTCTCGTTTTGTCTGGTCCACTTGGCTTGATTGCTGTCTGTGTTTCTGATAGCTGTTTGTCTTCTGGAGATCATAGATTTATTAGGGTTGGAAAAAAACCTCTAAAATCACCCCAAACTGTTGGGAAAACCAGACATTATTTAGGAAACACTCAGTGGAAGAGCAAACATACAGAACACGTGTTCTAATCATGGCAGGGACTCTCTGAAGTCACTTTGGGAAGGGTTTACCTGGTCCTTGGTGCTCTGCTTTCTGCAGTCTGGGGAGTTGGGGGTTCCTCAGACTATTTGGTTGGTCATCTCATGTACATATTATGGGAGGATTGTCCTCTCCTCCAAATTTTTCAGAAGTTGCAATTCAGGTCTTGGCTCTACCTGTGACTCCTAGTGTGATCTTGGGCAGGTCACTGAGACCTGGGTCTGCAGTGTTTTCAAAAGTAAACTAGAAAATGCAGTGTAGAAAGCTAGAGACTCTTGAAACTCCATTTATTTTTTGAACCTTAGTTGCAAATCTGCAAATCTAAGATGCTGTTGATAACTATTAATAACTGTTAATAATGTACCGCAGGGAGAAGCTGTTAATAACAGTTAATAACGTACTGCAGGGAGAAGCAGCTTGAAGAATTTGTGAACAACTCTGAAACTGTAAGTGGAGGCACTCTGAGTGCAGAGATGGAGAGATAGTTGATGCACAAGCTGTTCCCCAGGGTGTGGAGCAAAGTACATTGTGTTTCCCTGCATCAAAACTGCACCTCAGGGACATGAACAGGAATGGAGTGTGATTGACAAGAGATTCCCTGGAAAAAAAAAAGCAAAAGATCTACTCTTCCTTTTGGTGAACGTGGCCATATACATTCATCTTTCAGCTGTAAATCAAGTGCCAAGGAAGTGCACCAGGCACTGTCAGAGGGAGAGCTGCTTTAGCAGCCCTGCACACCTGGACATGCAGGGTGAGAGGGAGGCAGAAGAAGAAGAAGATCAAGCTGAGTTAAGGCAAGTTATGGTGTCTGCACACCACGGTGATTGACAATACAGAAACACATGAGAGATACCAGACTTGTCAGGGGATCACCTGGATATACTCTAACTCAAGTTATTTCAGACAAAATTTTCAGATGAATTCCTGTGAGTAGCACCTTACAATGAACATGATGTTTCTGGCATAATTATACCCAGTTCCTCACTCTAGTTTTGCAGTCTCATCCTAATCAGTGCCTTGCTCCTGCTGCCCACTGGTTTCTTCCCCTACAGGGAGCACCAATTAGAATAATTTTATTCCTTTTTTAAAGGAAAGAAATCAGTGATTTTTTTTTTTAATTTAGTTTTCACAGCATGAAGCATTGTAGCAAGGAGCAGGAAAAATGTTCTTTTTCATTTTGTGTGGGTGAGAATCAAGGGCATCTATCAGAACATCCCTGTTTGGGTGGCACTCTGCCTGCTCCTGCTGACACGTGTGGACAGTGACTCAATGGAGCCCTTTGTTCCCCAAACACACAGATCATTCCGATTTTGTGTGGGGCTTGGATTTGTGTGTTGCTGTCCACTGGGGGCTAAGAAAACACCAAAGGCATTATCCCATACCATGACCAACAGAATGAAGAATACAAAACCTGTGAGCACAAGTGGCTTTTTTTCACTCTGCCCCTTGGACTGCTCTGGTTTGCATTTCAAATATCTACTTTTCTGTCTAAAGAAGGAAATTGCATCTGTTACCCACCAAGTTGCTAATTTTCAAGGTGTTACACACAAGGTTCACAAGCACTTGATTACAAGGTAGTCTACACTATAATTTATAACTTTAATAAATCAGAGCCAAATAGTACAAAATACTCGTTTTAATAGTTGCTTCATTAAAGATCTGAAATGTGAAAAATTGTGCTGATATGAAGCTCTCCACCACTGTAACCTTTAATTTCACTTTGAAGTGGTCAGGATGTGTCCTGAAACTGGTGGGTTTGTATATTTATCCTCTGGAATTAAACATATAACTTTGTATTCTTGCTCTGTCCGTAGCTCAGACTCACCTATGTCACCTTTGAGTGGCATCCTGAGAGCAAATGCAGGCTGGACACGTGTGGGAAGGCAGCTGCTCACAGCATTAACCTGTTAACTTCTCCCAGGGCTGCAGGGTGATGCTGAAAATGTGCCTGAAGACTTGGCTGGCATGGGGCTTGAGGACTGGCTGAAGTGGAAGGGGGTAGAGGAGACTTTCATCCTCAGTTTCCTTAGCCAAAGACAGAATCAGTGGCCAAGGCTACTTTGATGATAATTTCTGCTGAAAATGAACAAGGGTAGAGGAAAGCACAAAAAACTATAATGATCTATTTGCATGCTGGAAGAACTGTTAAGAAAAAATAACAATTCCCCCTACGTGCCTTCATCTGACATCCACACAGATGCCCTCCATGGGGGAAATAACACCCCAAAATTTTCCTCAGAGCTTCACTGGGCAGCGTGCTGGGTTGGATATCTCCTCATGGGCTGTGTTTCCAACCTTCCCTGCCCTGGCTGTCCCCAGCCAGGTTCATGAACCTGCTGCTCCACAGGTACGTGGTGAAAGTCCTTTAGGGCTTGTCACCACCATTTAATGCCATGGCAACAAGAGGCATGGGGCCAAATTTTGGCCGTAGAGCACTGTGAGCAGTGAGGGTGGGTGTGGAGCAATATTTGGTCTGTGGCAGCAGGCACATGCTGTCTCTGCTCTCCTCACTCCCCTCTGAACAGCTCTGCGTGGCCGGGATCTGCTCTGGCTCACTGCCAGTGCTCTGACAGGCTGCAGTGATAGAGGATGCTTGATAAGCCTTTGGAAATGAGTCTACCTGAAGGTGAGGGTTAGTGGAGGTGTTAACACCGATGCCATATCTGACATCTGCAGTACAGAGAGTCCCAGCTCTTGGCACCTGTGTTATCCCATCAAGTAACACTCATTTGTTATCATATATACACACCACAGATTTACATAGTTTGTAGGGGTGAATCATGCATAATTGTGGCTTCTTACATGACAGTTCATATATTAAGAAGTAACTTATTTGTGCTTCGTGGTGAAGAAATAGAGCAGGAGCATGTGGACCTCTGGTGTCAGAACCACATTCATCATTATCTGGAGATAAAACAGGAGTTCAGTGGTTTAAAATGAAATGGGAAAATAATTGCTGGTTTGATTTGCCTGTACCACGAGAAACATTGCTTTGATTTATGTGTTTATCTCTAGGTACCTAATGAAAACATGATAGCAACCAGGAATCCAACACTCTTTTGCAGAACATTATGAAAACATCAAGAGTCAGGCTCATAACCATTTCCCCGTGTCCTGTAGTGCCTGTCTGGATGAGCACAAGGAGAAGGCATTCTCCAGGAACCCGAGATCCCTACATGGAACAGGCTTGAGGAAGTCCAGCTGGCAGTGGTGTCACCTCGGGCTGGAGCTGTCACACCTGACACTGCCCTGCAATAGTGAAGGGTGGTGACTTTGCCTGGGTGCAAGGGTGTCTGGCACCTCGTGTGTCAGCATCAGCTCATTAAAGGTTATCCTACCCCAAAATGTCCCAGAACTGTGGAAAATTACGCTCACAGCAAGTCCTACACCCGTCCCACTCCTGGGTCTGGTTTCCCAGGTACTTCTACAGCTCCTGTCCCCCGGGGGGCTGCAGCCTGTAAGGATTCCTGTCAAAGGGCTCCAAACCAGCCCAGCTTTTCTCTGCTGCGAGCCAAGCAGAGCAGAGCAGAGCAGAGCAGGCTGCCAGCCCTGCTCCCCGCCAGCTCTGACACCTCCAGCCCGCAGGGGCTGGATGTGAGCACAGGGAGCAGGGGCACAGCCACGGCCACCTCCCCCTCTGATGAAGTGTGTGCAGGGGATGCAGCCTGCAGGACGTTTGGCCAGAGTACAGGGAGGGAAAAGAGAAAAATTCGTGGTGAAAAGGGCTCAGTTCCCACAGAAGGAGGAAGAGGAGGCACCTCTGCATATTCCCTGGGTAGGGCAGCTCTGGCCACAGTGCATAGCATCCTGGGGAGTGGGACCCTTGGGGTGTTGAGAGTAGGATTTTTAATGGGGCTCCCAGGGGTTGATGGATTTAATGGGTGAAGTAAGCCTGCTTTTATTTATTTTATTATTTTGGCAGCTGCTGCAAGTGGAATTTTATGCATTTTTCTGGCTGTTACTGCTTGTCTGGGCTATTTAGATGTTGAGCTACACTTGTTTCTCTCATGGTGGACTTTTTTTCAGAGACACTGAGACACCTGCAATGGCATGTTGTGGTACACTTCCATTTATAAAACAAAGTCGTTTAGAAATGAGCTCTGAGATGGTTATTGAGGGCTGTGTGAGCAGTGTTTGAGCAGAAGCTCAGCAGTGGGTTGCAGAGATAAGTTATTGTTGTACTCAGTCCAGTGACTTGTGAGCCCCACAATACATTTTCTGCTCAGTGGTGGAGGGGGGGAACTATGAATATCTGTACCTGTGAGTGCTGCAGACCCCATTTTCCTTCTCTTCTTGATATTCTTTTTTATTCTTTCATGGTTTCTCTTGATTTTTGTCACTATTAAGGTGCTTAGCTGTGTTTCTGTAGCTGGGTTGACACTTCTATTACACAAATTAGGTATAACTGGGATATATTGTTCAGCCATGACCAGATCTCCTTCAGGCCAGTGAACCTTTTGATGGATAAACAACATTCCTTGATTTTAGGCCTTAATTAAATCCCAGTGTTTGAGACCTTAACTGACACTTTGCATGACTTTCTTCCCTCTTAAATTTCTCTGAAATCTCTGCTGCTGGATATAGCTTTTTGTACTATGAGAAACAAACTGACTTCCTCCTGCTGATAATCCATGAAGAACCTGTTCTGATAAGAGGCAAAACCTTCTCTTTTATTTCCTTATGATCATCCTAGGACCAAAATGTTCCATGCAAAGTGAATGAGGACATTAGAAGTTAAACATTTGCTAATATAAATCAATTCAGCTCTGTATGTGTAAAGCTTTGCTCTAGGCACAGACCTGGTCTGGAGCAATATTTCATTTTTGTTATAACCTCCCCCTATAATTCAATTCCTCTCACCTTGCAATACTTTCTCTGCTTTCTGCTGAAGCTCGTCCAGCTTGTCAGTGTCTTTCTCAGCACCAGTTACCCAGAGCACAGACTGGGCTGGACACTGAGGGTCTGCCAGCCTCTCCCAGCTGTGCCTTGGCCAGGTGAGGCTGGATCACACAAAGAGCCTGACTTATCTCTGCTTTGTGCCTGCAAGGTCTCTCTGAAGGAAATCATTCCTCAACACCAGAATCACCTTTTCTGCTACCTCATCATCTGCACATTCTTAGCCAGGATGAAACATCCATAAATCTCCTCTTCCTATCAAGATTTTTCCCTGGCTCCCTTTCTAAGATTGTGAGATGGTTTATAAATACATGAATCCCTAGATAATTTTTCCACTCCTCTTGGTAAATATCAGAATAGAGTGCATATTTACCTCCAGACTAGGCAGTAATGTCAGCTGGCAGTCATGGTCTATATCTGCTGCTTCAATAAAGGCTGAGAAGGCAAAGTCACATCTATAGAGTTGTATGAAATGTTAATTGCCTTTTCTGACATTATGAGTGCAGTAACACCCAAAATAAAAGCTCTACTGAAAATTTATATTTTCTCAGTCAGAACACTTAAGAAATTGCAGTGACATTATGACCTTGTAGTGGAATAATGGTCTGGAAGACTGTCTTCCCTCTGCTGTTATGCACCACTGAATGCTAGTGATTTTCATAGTTAATCATAAATGCTTGCCCTAAGTTAATTGATGTCCTCATTATGTCATACTGAACTGCAGCTTAGGAGAGTTTTTTGCCATTAACTTCTACACCAGTTAGCCTTACAGCATCAAGAAGCAGTGAAAATGAAGAAAGGATCCCCAAAACAAATTGACCATAACTGTGACCACCACATCACCATTTAAATTTGTAAAGGTCACAAGAAAATGTTCCCTTCAGCCTGCACATTTCTCACTCTGCACATTTCATGAATGCCACAAGCTAGAGTGATCTTCACAGACACCTCGAGGTTGTCATTAGCAGCAAACCAGTGACTGCCTACCAGTGCCAGTCCAGCTTTGGGGCTGAGTGTCTGCAAATGCCAAAGACTTGAGGTTTCCACATAAAACTCAGGAGTTTTGAAGCTGTCTGACAGACATTGATGCTCTTGTGATAAAGCTTCAGGCCCTCACTCTACAGCTAGTTTGCTGGATGAGACCAAAATTCCCACAGCTTAGGCTGTGAAGATTATTTCTCTCCCTGGAATGACAAATTTTGGGGTGGAAGGTGGAAGAAGTGGTAGAATGGGGTCATGGCCATGGCAGAAAATTACCCAACATCTGATTCTAGTTTTTGCCTCCACACCCCCCACCCCTTTTCTTCCCTTTTTATGGCAGTAATTGAACTATTTCTGTAAAGTTCAGTCAGGTGCAATCATTTCTCAGGATGTGAGAGGAGGACTCTCTGTTCCCAGTGCTCACTGCCTTGCTGGGACAGACACTGAGGAACTTCCTGCTCCAGAGCCACGCTGGCTGACCCCCTTACTCACTGCTTACTTTTGCTCTTTCCTGTTTTATTCACCTCTTAATCCTAGTTAAAAGCTATTCAGAGGTTTGATCTTTGCAAGCATTTTACCTGAGGCATGATTCCATCTCAAACCTTAATCCCAATAATCTTAGAAACCAACCTGTCTGGCTGACCTTCTGGAAACATCCTCTGTAACAAGATGACACAGACACTGCAGATCAACATCCTTATGAACACCCAACACTTACACAGGGGGCTCAGCCGAGATCCTGGCCCAAGGCTCCCCAGCAGAAATTCCACGTGGTTACCCTGAAGATAGTCAAAATTGCATTTTGAGCATCAGGGTGTCGTCTATCACTAACATTATCTTTCAAAATTCCCAGCCTTACACATCATGGTGTGTCATGTCTGGTGAAAAGCAATACTTGATTTGACTGATGTGCTGTAACTGGGGTGAACTTATTACTCATGATGAGCCTATTAGTCATGTTGCATCTGCCTCAGTGTGGGGAGGTTCCCGTGTGAGTACAAGCTGTAACTCCTGTGTGTGAAATGCAGCTGAGATAACCCTGCAACAGGCATCTTCACTTTTCAGCTAGCTGGTGGCTGATATAGAATATTTCAATGAATGCCCTGTTTGTTAAGGTATCCCAAGTAAACCCATCAGAACAGAAACCACAAAGCCAAGCTACAAATCCTTCATCAGAGGCTGTTAGTAGGAAATGTGTATGAATCTGGTGACAGTGGCCTTGCCATCCTTGTGGTTTAAAACATCCCATTACAATATGAAGTGTCAACCACAAGGGTATGGTTTGTGATTTCAGGGTGTCTTTGTCCAAAAGAAAATTAGGCTGGGGTTAGTGGATTAAGCATTTTGCCACAAGAGCTGCAGGAAATAGATGAAGGAAAAATCCAGCCCTGTCTGGAGGACTAAATTAATTTCTGAAAGCTCATTTCCATGAATCTGGGAATACCATCAATGATTTTATTGTTTTTTTTTCTTTTTTTTAACTTTATCCTGGACCCTTCCCAACTGGGATATTAGCAGGTTGTCAGGGGAATATGTATTACAATTCTGCAAATATATACTGAGCCCAAATGAAGATGTTCCAATGGTTGGCCAGCACTGGTTAAAAGAAGATTCTTAATTTTCCATTGGATTTTTCAGGATTTGCTATCTATCTGGCAATTTTTGGCTGTGTGGAAGCTGAACCCTTATCACATAGCAGTGGATAGCACTTTCCAGTAGGGAAGGGAAAAAAGGAGAGAGGAAGGGTATGCTGTCTAGATATTTGTATTTTATTTTATTTTGGTAAAAACTCCTACAGCATTGTCTCTAAACAGCCCAGATTTATACAACTGTAGCACAAAGAGCTGTTCAGCATCAGCCCCTCACAAGAGGTACCTGATTTGACTGAATGGCCTCTGGTTGGAAAGCAGCACACACGTTGTGCATTGCTCATCCTTCCCAGCTGTCCCCAAAGGGGATATGTGCCATTTGCCCATGGCCACCACACTGACAGGAGCTCTGCTCTGTCTCCCTGCTGCAAGACAGACCATTAACACTCGTCCTACCAGGAAACTTGTGTGGTTCAGTTCTGCTGCTGGCAGTTTTGAGCTGGCTCTGTCAGCTATAAACCTTTGAAAAGAAGCATCTGTGCAAGACAAAACTTCACCCAAGTGCTGACTGCTTCCAAAATTTTTTCAGAAGACATCACTGCTTGCACACCTCAGAAAACATAATATTATACTAATGTCAAATCACCTACCAGCAGCTCTGTTCTCTTATCCCTTTTATGATTTATTCTCTCCAGTCATATATCCACATCTTAGTCATCTAGGGGCTGATGTAAAGCCCATCCCACTGATTAGAAAGTTTCCCATTATCTCGTCTGGCTTTAGATGATGTCATCAAATTTTGATCTTGCTGCAGTTCGGGCTGTTGGAAAAACCCTTGCTGATTTGAGGGAGGCAGGATTAAAGCTGTCTATTGTGCTGGGGAGGGCAGCACTTCTGTGATGCAATGTGACCTTTTCTTTTTAGAGCTTGATCTTTAGCTCTGCCTACTTGGCAATTCCTAGTCAGTGAGACAAGTTCATCCTCTCCCTGTTTTATGAGGCCATCTGGGAGGATGTTGCTCTCATAAGCACTACCCCTGTAACAGCTCCATCATTTTGAGCTGAAAGTTCTCGTGCCAGATATAAATGTGGGGAAACTTTTCCCTGCAGCTTGTGATAAGTGGTTGAACCTGGCACAGCTGAAGGGAGGGAGAATCTGCCAGAAAAGCTTTAGTGTCTAAAGAGGAGAGAACTTGGATCCTTCTGGTCCTGGAACCTGGGGAGATGGGATGTGTTTTACTCCACAAATTGTTGCTTATCTATCCTGATTAGTTACTCCTCCTGCACAGGATGGTCTTCATTCCCTGCACCCAGGACTTCTGAACTCTACATCCAATGACCCACTCTTCCTCCTTGCTTTATTTCATGAAGAAACATCATCCCACCTCTTGATCTAGCTCGAATTAGGACAGGTGATGGATGTCTTATTTCCCTTATCCTGTCCTTACAGATTTTCCCAGCTGGCATGGCAGTTGCACTGGTGGAGATTGGTGTAGTTTGACACCTTTATTTGGGGGTGTTGATGATGCACTAGGTGAACTGTTAGCAGGTATTTTTGCATTTTGTTTTGGTTCTTATGGTAAAGTTTCCCACCTGGACTCCCGAGGCAGGATGTGTTAAGTCTGGCAGATTATTCAGACGCTGCAGTATTTCAGATAACAGCTCCTCTGTCTGACTTCACAGGCCAGAAAATATGTGCTTTCCTGTGTCAGTTTTAAATCTGAATACTTTGACTCATTTCTGAGCCCTGCCAGTGACATCACTAACCCTCAGACAAAGATTTTTTTGGGGTGACAGTCACGGTGCCATTTCTTATGAACTCTTTCTGGAACTCTGTAGAGCTCCAGTTCTTGTTTTGGGTCCCCATTCTGCCACCATAATTGCAATAACTTATGCTTTTAACTATTTACATTTTGCTTGTAGGGCTGTAAGCTGACTGGCACCTAGACCAATCTGCTGCATGTTTTTCAGTGTTTCTTATAGTAACATATGAAATTGAGGTGAAATTAGTTTTCCATGAATCAGAAAATGGACAAGTCTTTTTAGAGCATATTGGTAATTTGAGCAGTTCTTTATCTTTTCATAGCACTACATTTCGAGTCTCTAATGGACTTTTTGGAATGAAGTTTTTTGTCCAAGACCCAGAACTAGAACAGGTTGAAGATTGATGGCAAAAAATGCGGACTGTTTCATAAAAGGTAAGATTATTATTTGATTTGTATTCCAGCCAGGTTTTCAATTCATGAAGAATTGAAGCTGGAATTGGAGGCTGTTCTGAATATGTTGCAAATATTGAATTTATCTGTCATCCTTGTTAGTGAAACAAATAGGATTGTTCAGATGCTGCACACCAGTGTGGCACTCACAGAGGATCCTGAAATTTCCATGTGACATTCTCAAGGTGAAAAATTATTAGATATAATATGGTGGATTCACCAGTTTGAAAAAAATAAAAACAAATACAGCACAAAAAAAACCTCTTCCTTTCTCCCTTCTAAAAACAAAGCCAAAATTCACCTATTCAGGAAATTTCATGTTTGACAGGATTATTGCATAAATGACAAACTGACAACTTTTGTCCCTCTTTACTTATTCCAACCTCACATTTACTTGCTAATTCATGCAAAGTTTTTCCAAGTGCTTCATACTGGAGGATGTTGGCTCTTCTCTGAAAAGCAATTTCTCAACCAGCCTATTTCCTCCTTCAGACTCAGTGATCTGGCACAAGAGTGAAACACTGCTTGCTGCAGCCCGGGCCACAGGCTCTGGAGGAGTAAAATCACAACCTCCCCAGCTGGTGTGATGCTGCCTTCTCCATGGCACTCCTGCATCCCTCTCCTCCTCTGTCACCTCCTCTTGTTTTGTGTGAAAGCACAAGGTTCATTCCTGACACAAAGTACAATTGGGTTGACAAATTAAGTGCTTCATTTAGGAGCTAGTAGCAAATTATTCTCAGGGGTAACAATTGCTCTGCAATTCTTCCCATTTCAGGCGTTCCTCCCTTCAGCTCTCCAAGGGGCTGGAGGGCCACGTTCCATTCCCTGCAGTGCCCTGGAGGTCCTGCATCCTCTCAGCCAGGTTGGCCCTACCTGTGCAGCCCATCAGCACATTCCTGGCTGGACTCGAGGAGAGCCACTTGGAAATGGCTGTAGATAGTCAGTGCCCTTCAGGAATGTGCTAAACAAGCCCACTCCCCTGAGCTCTGCAACTGCCTGTCTGCAGATCCTGGTTTCCAGCCAGGCCAGTGGGGAACTGTAGTTCCCTTGGCCTGATTTAGATCCCACTTAACTGCCCAGATTTACAGACATGAACCAAGAAAAACACTGACGTGCACTCGCCACAAAGGCAGGGACTGACAGGCAAAATCAGGCAATCACAGAGGTGTGGACTGATGTCTAATGGTTCATTCCTGCTGGGAAATCAGAAACATCTGTATCTCCTTTTTTAGAGATACCTTATCTTTTCCTTATCTCTTTTCCCCCCTTTTTTAAAAACAAAAACCCCACGGATCTGAGATGCACTCCTGATACCTGCCTTCCTGAGAAGGGTAGATTAACAATTACATAGTGTGCTGGTCAACTCCTTTCTTCACACGTTTGCCTCTCAAGCTTGTAGAATTGTCTTCTAGCACTCACCAGTGACCCTCCTCCAGCCTGAGTTTTGGTTTTTCTCACAACCCTCCCTGAGCTTTGGCCATCCTGGCTAAGGATCCCTTCCCACTGTTCTGGAGGCTACTCTGCCGTTTTTGTTCGTGGAACTTTACATAAGGACTTTTTATTACTGGATTCTTCCAAGAATCCTTTCTGTAAGGGTCACTCATAACTCAACCATTTTCTGTTGGATTTCACTGTTTCCTTAAAGCCCATTGTCCATCCCCCAAGCAGTTAAAGGAGCTGTGTTCTCTTGTATTATTACACTGCATTCGATTTCAGGATTTTTGAGACTCTGACACTTCAGTTTAGGGACAGGTTGTCCATGCAGAACTCCTGTTCTGTAGTTAATGAGTAATACTTGACAATGAAACCCAGACTGCAGTACTCTTGAAAAAAACCTGGATTAAAGGAGGAGTATTTGAGAGGCTTTTAAGCAAAAGTCTTTAGTATGGAGATTCTCAACACAGTCTGTTCACATTCCCTGCATCCTCCAGGCCAGTTTGTCCATCATTTGAATGCATCACTTGGCTTTTGCAGGACTCTGATGTGGTTTTTCACTCCCTAGGTCTTGTATTTTCTATTTGTTTAGAGAAAAGAAGGGATGGCACAGAAACAATTTGGTGAGATTCTGCTATGTTAAAAACCAGTGCTGCATTTCCACCTTTCACTTAATATTTCTATGTCCAGCTTTGGTCAACAGAGACTCAGATTCAAGTGTGTCAGTGGCAATATTTATTTAGCTATCAATGTAACCCTTTGTTTTTGTAACCTTGGCTTGATCATTAAGATCCCATAGCTAATGAAGTTCAAAATAATTTGTAGTATCAGACAAAGCTAGGAACATAACAGCCTGATCAATACCTTTCAGTGATAATTGTACTCCAAACCTGTGTTTTGAACATGAACCTTCAAAAAAATGAACCTTCAAAAATTTTTATTTGCCAAGACAAACGGTGTCTGTGCACAGTTCTGTTTTTACAGTATTTTAATTCCAGTGAATCAGTACAGTAAATATTGATGCACTGTTTTGCCTTCAGTATTTTTGGACTTCTGTCAAATTAATTAAATAGTAAATAGCAGAGTGGATATCCCGGCACACTGTCCTATTAAATGCTAAGAAAGATTAGAATGCCTGATAAAAAGGTCTTTATGCTCCTGCAAATAAAAGAACAACATGGTGTTATACCAGCCTTTGTTGGCATTTCCCAGGTGGTTTTCTGAAGTGAACATTTACTTTGTGTTCTTTAACAGATGAGAAAGCTTCACTGCTGTGAATGCATCCAACATACTTTTATAATTATCTTTCCATCCTCGATGTTTATTTTCTCCTTTTTCTCTGTGATTCTCCAATTTACAGGGTTTTTTTTTTCTTTTTCTTCTCCTGCAGAACTGAAAGAGACACCCGTAGGTTGCTAACCTCCATCTGTGGTGGTGTCTGCAGAGTTTGCAGCTGCTATTTATCTGCCTGCACATGGATCACCCCACGTTTCTCTGGGATGCTCTTCAACCCCACACGGAGCGAGCTGCCCTCTTATCCTCCTGATTGTCCTTATCCTGCTAAAACCTTTTATGTCTACAGGCAGGGAACAGCAAGCAGAGATGATTTCTGCAGATTGCACTGATGTCCCTGTGCGTGGGGCCAGGGCAGGAGGTGTGTGCGGGGCTGGCACTGAGCACACACAGCAGAGCCCTCCTCCCTTCTGGGGAGCAAGGCAGCCAAACACCTCTGCAGCATTCTGCTTACTCAGCCCTGGCCGGCAAACCCTGCTGCAGTAGAAAGTTCACACTTCCCAACCTATTTATTGACTGCATTCCTGGCCCCGCAGGCATCTGCTTTAGCAGAACGTGTGACCAAGAGGAGATCGAAATCCATGGTATTGTACAGGCTGGTTTTCTAAGTGGAAGACCTGGGCGCCTCCATTTCACTTTCTCATTTATCTGTGCACATCTTATGTGCCTATCTTTTGTATTGATTTGCTTCTGAGATTATAGAACTCCAGCTTTGGCTTTGAGTCTCTGACTCCACAAACTCTGAAGATTTAAGTGCTTTAGTGTCAGGTTTCTGCAAACTTGTTTTTTTTTTCCCCCGTGTGTATAACTTGGAGATTCAGTATGTTTCAGCTTTTAGTACAACTTGCAAGCAAAACTGAATCCATATTGGTACTGAAGGATGAATTGGCTTTTACTGACAGATACTTAAGCTCACATTCATCACATCTCAGCGTTCCCAAGTAAATTTTTTTCATAAAAACAGATTGAAAGCTTGACCCAGATAGACTTCAGAAGAAAGTTTGTTGTCACCGGGAACTGAAAACAAATCTCATGGAGTATGAAGCAGAGTTTTAAATAGACTGCAGTCTGTACCAGTAGAAGTTTGGAAAACAGGGTTTCAGTATACTGGATTATCCAATTTCCATGGAGGTTGGAATACCTGGAAAGCAATCTGCTTTGCAGAAGGGTTATAAAAACTTCCATATAGAAGTATAACACAGGGCATATGATTTAGTGGATCCAGGTCTTACCCAGTGGTTCCCCTGATGAGACAGAGTTTGAGGTAAGCATTGGATCTGATCTCTTGCAATTCCTGTAGGTCTTAACCCCCTCAGAATTCCTCCTGGTTTACAGGAGAAGTCTGTGATCCAAATCTGAGTGAAGCTTCCCCTTGCACACAGGAGCTCCTTCCCCATTGTTCAGAGCGAGCAAGGCAAATACCTCTGCAGAGCCTGTTTGAACATGCATGTTCTTACAGAAGGGAACACAAAGCAGCCTGACACGGTTTGTTATTTTCTTTTGCAACATTGGATATGTCTGTGCTCCCTTTCCCATTTTGTTTTCTCTGCCTTTCTTTTTCCACGTGAGTTCATTCAGGAGAGAGCAGGAGAAGCCCTTCAAAAGAAGGAGGCACAGAGTGTGCTGGAGTGACCTTGGGGATTCTGCCTCTGCCATTGCCCTCGCCACCTCTTGACAAACAGCAAGTGAAACGGATTTATGAGATTGTAGAAATCATTTCATTTTCTCTTGTTTTATCAGCACAGATGGAAAGCAGGGCTGTATCTAATCTCAGTCCAGAATCAGCTGGAGTTGGACTGATAGTGTATAAAGACAGCAAAGGCAGCAGACCTATAAATTTACTGAGCTGCGACTTGTGCTGTGTGAGCTAATAAGAGAGAGCTTTCCAGTAGTTTATACTTAAGGAAGATAGAGATACAAAGACATTTATTTTGACATTCCAATTCTTTAAAATACTCTCTAATTCTGTGCCAGACGTTATATTTCCTGACTTTTCTGGTTTAACGCTTGCTTTAAAATATTTAGTGGAACTAAGATCTAATGGGGCAAAACCCCTGGGTTCTTCCTCAGACAAGGTACATGATGAGAGCTTGCCAACATCTCACTACCAACCCTATTCAACAGGATTCACCCAGATGGTCCTGAAGTTTGTACCACAGGCATCTTTTAGTTTTGTGTTTTGGCTTTCTTCCTCCATCTCCATCATCTCCATGTCCATGTCCATCTCCACATCTCCATCTCCATCTCCATCTCTCCATATCTCCATCTCTCCATCTCTCCATCTCTCCATATCTCCATATCTCCATTTCCACATCTCCACATCTCCACATCTCCACATCCACGTCCACGTCCACATCTCCTTCTCCTTCTCCTTCTCCTTCTCCTTCTCCTTCTCCTTCTCCTTCTCCTTCTCCTTCTCCTTCTCCTTCTCCTTCTCCTTCTCCTTCTCCTTCTCCTTCTCCTTCTCCTTCTCCTTCTCCTTCTCCTCCTTCTTCTTCCTATTTTTTTCTTTTTTCTCTTTTTATATTTGTCCCCTGAGCTCTTCCTGTGGCATTTGAAAAATTCCAAAGTTCAGTGATGCCCATGTAGTGCTTTGCAGGCAGCCAACTGCACTTCTAAGCCACCGCCCAGGAATGTATCCGACCACATTTGGCAGGGCTGCAAAAAAGGAACTATTAAGGCTTGTTGACGACCAGGACTGAATTGCCCTCTTACCTTAGACTGTGGTTCCTGTGATCTGGGGTTAAGTGGAGGGGGATGTCAAGCATGGTCTTTAGGAGTAAATTGTTGAGTTAGACATTTTGTTGTTAAAGGAGCTGCTGCAGAGCATTCCAGTGAAAATATTAAGGGGACACTTAATGTAACGTGTAGCTTCTAGATGTGTTCATTCATGCACAAAAACTTGATTAGTACATTACATCCACAATGTAGCCAATGTCTCCCATCAGCACGGGCTTGTCTGACACATTTCTGTAAGGACGAAGAATTCAGAATCATGTACAGTAAAGAGAAACGTGTAAAAGTAGCAAGAAACATCATTACTTCTGGGGGCAAAAAAGCCTCTCTGTATTAACTAGGAAACTGTTGAAGCACGAAGAAATCAGTGCTACATCTGCACCAGTCTACTTCTACTTTGTATTCATTACTAAAGGGCTGGGTTGAAAATTAATATATATTCACCCCTATGAGTTTTATAATGGGATTGTTAATGTGGAAACTCTGGAAAAGCATTCCAGCCTGTACCTTATAGACACATGAATTTAAATTCAAAGTTAACATGCATTGGAAATAAACACTGTTGCTTTGTCCACTTGCTGCCTGAAAATACCAATTAAAAAACAAATCATAAACCACCTGTGCAGATGATGATCTTTACATGTCCTGGATGCTATTAATCCAAATTCTAGTAAAATACAAGAATAAAAAATGAGCAGCTGTTTACCTAGTTAGGAAAACTGCTGCACGGGGAGGGGGATATCTTCATTTTTCTCTGGCTGCTGGAGAGTCATGCATAATTTAAATCTAGCAAGCATAATATTTCATCTGGTAGCAAGACAAAGCTGATGTGGGAGATTTGGGGTCCATTGTGGCTCTATAGCAGTCTTGGGTGACTTCAAAACAAAACAGCTGAGATGGAGAGCAGAGGCCCTCAGGAGTCTGGAATCCTCAGGCTCTTTTAAGCCATTAGACTGCAGGAATTGTAGTGCTCTTGCAATTCAAATAAACGCCAGTACATTAACGTGCAAACAAAGCTTTTTGATGCTGAGGTTAAACTAACTTCCTTTCAGAAGCTTTAAAGTTTCACCTTGTCTTAAAAGAAAAACACATCACATACAGCCTTGAGAGTTTTTGGTAAAAGCTGCAATGTTTTCCTTCTTTTTTTCTTTTTAAACTCAGTTGTATTTGGAAGAAGAGATACTTGTAAAGAAAAAAAGGCTAACAGGTGTCAGAAACTTTCAAGTTAGAAAAATATGAGTTGAAAAAGTGAATCTGGGCCCTGTCTTGAGTAAGTTTGTCTGTCCTATAACATCCAACGTGCCCACTGTTTGATGTATAAATTCATTTTTGTATATGAATCTATACAACACACTTTTCCCCTCCAAAGATCTCCAATTACTATATAATCTTTAAAGGTGTAGAGAGTGTTACTGTTCCTGTAAGGAAGTGCTCCTCTTACAACACTGAGTCAGATTTCTCTTGCCTGCTCCAGCTCCTCTCTGGCTTTGGAGCAGCAGGTAGGAGCCAAATATCCAGCAGATCTCTCCATCTGATAGTCATGGGATGTTGCAGGGGAAGGGAACATTGAAAATGGGGTCTGGGGTAGTCAGGGCCAGTGGTACCTCATGAAATGAATGTCATTTGTTTCCAGAGGCGTGGGGAGGTGTCAGGGCTGATTTTACCTGAATTCACCAAGTTGTAGAATCGCATTATTTTGTTGCAGCAGAACTGGAGGCTTTTGGGGCTCCCAGACATTGATGGCCTGGGGGTGTTGGCTGGGCAGGGGCACATTCTGGCTTCCATCATTTTTACAAGCCACTGCCTCAGTCAGCAGTGCTGTGCTGGTTTCCAAGTTGTTCCAGCCCAGAGGAGTTGTTGTGCCACTGCAGAGTCAGAAAAAGAGACATCTAGCATAAAACCAGCCCAGGAACCTCAGAATCAGAGCTGGCATGTGGGGCATTCTCCCTCTTTTTCTTCCTTCCCCCTGCCAGCAATGGATTGAGAGGGGAAAATACCTTGGCTTTGAGCTTTATTGTACAGGTAAACAAAAAAGGATTGGTCAAAGGATGGTAAAAGAAAAGGAGAATGGCAAAGTCTAGTGCCACAATTTTGCTCCACTCTGTGCCTTTATCTCTTCTTTCTCCAGGATTTTGCATCGAGCTGCCCCCATCAGACAGATATTAAATGTAACTCTGGAGCAATCTTGATCCCCAAGGAATCCAGGGCGAATTTTGCTTCCTTTCCGGCAGCTTCTCACCCCTAATGCGAAATTTGGGGAATATTCATTTTCCTGCTTTGCTTTTCAATAGCCACAATTCTTTTCACTACCTGTCAGCAAAAACTCACAGCTCTCATTTCTGATCTAAATTTCAGACATCTCCCCTTAAGACCCTAGGATTTCATCAGCAATTAGAGCTTTAGAGACCTTTTGTCTTAAGTGATTATTACTGCAGAGTTTATTCTAAAACTTTATCTGGCCTTACCCAGCCCATATACATCTGGACTGCATTCCAGGAATGCCATTCCTTCTCCATTGTTTCTCTTGTGTTTTTATGTAACTATTCGAATCCAGAGATGCACTCACTTTTGCATTGTATACATGGTTTTAACTGACACAGCAAACATTTCCCTACACTTATCTTAAAAAAAAAATATGTAAAAGATAATCTAATCTTAAAGTTTAACACAAATACAGGGAGACATGACAACTTGTGAAACTATTTCTCTCTGAGACATGCTAACATGGGTGATAGGACAGAGTACACATTATTTCTCTAATGGGGAAAAATGAATATTTAAGACCTACTTAGAAAGTTCTGCATTGCTGTTGACAGCACTATTGTGTCTGAAGAGGATCAAATAGAGCTCATTGAATAATTCATTAAATGCATTTTGCAAAACTGTTCAAAATGTTTGTTTAAATTATTTATCCCATTCAATGTGGTAAAACGCAGAGGGATGAGACCTCCCTAAAATGCTGCAAATGTTTTACTGTATTTCCAAAACAGAACAAGGGTCCTATAACAATTATAATAGCTCCATGCTATTTAACTTGCCTCATTCTGAAAGCAAACCTGATCTATCAGCACCATTTATCAGGTCTGGAATGGACACTTGGCCCTGTGCAGGGTTGAAAATGGGTTGTGGAAAGGTCTGAGTTAGCACATCCATCCCTCTCAGGTTTAAGTGAGTGAATGAGCTTCAGACAGGGGTTGCATTATTCCAGCAGTGCTTTCCATGGGCACTGACTGATGGGGGCACCAGCACAGGGCTCTGATTTTTACCTCCAGCTTTGCCCATGACCGTGGCCACTCACACAGACCTTTGTGCTCAAAATCTGAGCAACCCAGAGCCCCCGAGAGCTTCCCAGAGCCCTGAGCTCCAGAAGATGTAAAAAACCCCACTGTGGACTGGCAGGTACTTATCACGTGGAGAAAAATCAGTGAAATTCAGATTTCAGAGGTGCTCTCATCCAGTCTAGACTGCACTTCTCTGATTTTCTGGTGATGCCTGGTGAACGTTCAGGGAACACCCTGAGAGGAAAGCTGTGCTATGTTAATATCTCCATGAACCCTCAGCAGCAGGATAAGGAAGAACAACATCAAAACACGACTGAAGGTCCACAATTAAGAAGTGCAAAATACACCTAAAACAATTCCCCCTCCCCTCCTTGTGTATTGATATGACCTGACGTAGAGATTTATGAAAATACAGATAGATGCCTTTGGCTTGTTGTAATGCAGGGTGTAACCAAAAGTATGTATTCCATCACGATCTGTTAAAACCAGGTGGGGCAGTGTTCTCTACATTTTCCACAACCCATCCTTCCTCCAGGAGACATCTCCTGTTAATGGGCCATTGAGTCCCAGTGCATGACTGATAAAATTACATCATCCCATTGGGAGATGCTCCACCCAGGGGGAGGAGCCAAGCCTTTCCTACCCGGATAAAAACTGATCTTTGGAACACCAAGGCAGCCTTTTTTCACTGGATTCCAGAGGAAAAACTGGACCTTTCCAAATCATCACTGGACCTTTGGAGGAAAACTGCACCTTCTACAGGAGCACTGCTCCAACAGAACCACATTTGTCACTGCAGGAGGATGCAGCCACCATTTAATGGGACTGCACCAACACCTGACTGACTGATGGGGTGTCAGGCTGTATTCTGACTCTGTCAGTGTTTTGGGTTTTTTTATGTAGTACTGTATTTTTATTTTAATTTTTCCTGGTAAAGAACTGTTATTCCTATTCCCATATCTTTGCCTGAAAGCTCCTCAGTTTCAAAATTATAATAATTTGGAGGGAGGGTGTTTACATTGTCCTTTTCAAGAGAGGCTCCTGCCTTTCTTAACAAACACCTGTCTTGCAAACTAAGACACCTGTCATCATGATGCTCTGTTTACCCCCATCTGACAGATCCATCTCAGCCTGGTAGAAGTTTTTCATTTGCCATCTCTGAGAAAAAATAACTCTCAGAAAACTGAGGCAAAACTGATTGCGAAGTGGATATTAACAAGGACACACTGCTTACTGAAAATCTTTTAAAATACCACTGGATGTTCTTGCAAGTGAAAGAGAGGGCTATAAATATTCGCTGCAGAAAGAAACCAAAATAAAAATTAAATGCCTGAAATGCAGCAAGCTCTTAACTTACATAAGGAGCACCAGTTTTGCAGAGGGTAATTTTGAAGGGTGATTTTTTTCCCCCTGTTATTCCCCTTTTCTTTTTGGTTTCAGAATGCCCCTGCATTTGTGCATTCTCTTTCCTTGTGTCTTGTGCCACTCTTTGCTATGTGGCTTTTAGAATGTACATGTCATTATGCATGTACATGAATGTACATGTACACCCATAGGTGTGGTGAGAACATTAAAAATATGGAGTGGTCACTCTATACAGCTCTCATCTCTAAACAGCCTAGATTATCTTTTTCTTTGAGTTGCTACTTCATTATTTATCTTCATGGCAAGCTGAGCAGCAGGAGCTCCACTCAGAATGGATTCCAAGCCTAACCTTCCCAAAGGGTAAGGTGCCATCAGAAATACTCATGTTTTATTCAATTTTTATGTGACTAAAGAGAAGTGCAGAAAAAAGTTTCATCCTTGGTACTAAACTACGCTTGGTCAGACATGGCAGCTTGTAAACCTCTCCATTTGCTGTTTGCCTGATCAGTTTTACTGCTAGTCCTGCTCATAAACGTCTGCCAGGTTAAGCACTTTTGAATAATTATCTAATAATTGTCAGATGCTCAGTAGTGGCTCAGATACTGGGATTACATACACCAACAAGCAGGAGGAGGTACTCCCCCAAGTAAAGATTGATTGCAATTTATTCTCTGCTCCAGCAGCAGACCAGACTTTCTGCAGCTTCTTCCACTGGGTTAAAGGCAGCACAGGGCAGTGGTTTTCCTGTCCTGCAGCCTCAGCTGAGCCCTGCCTGCTGAGCAAGGTCCCTCAAGAAAGGGAAAATTCTGAGCTACCCTGCAGATGATTTTGATCTCTGCCAACATCTGCTGTGTTTGGGGCTCAGGCAGGGCCATCTGGAAGTGCCTTGTACCTGGGTGTCCCCTCTGTAAATGCATGGGCCAGTTTTGCTCTGTGAAATTAAGCAGGGAAGGATTTGATTCTTCTCTTTATGCTAAAACTCCCAGGCTGTAGCCACACCACAGAGTAGCTCCATATTCCCACTGTCCTCCCACTCGCTTCAACAGTATAGTGGAATAATTTAGAAGTACTCTATAGCTATGGAAAAGCTATGTAACACCTTTAGGAGAGCAAGAGCACAATTTTTTTCTCGAAATTCCTTAAAGATCAATTAATTTCTGACTCGTCCCTTTAAGCTGGATGAACTGGATCAATAGCCTTTTGTTACAGGATATTTTCCCATGCTCATTTGGTTCTTTTATTACTTACATAGAGGCACAGAAAGGCTGGAAGGGACCTCAGGGGTTCATCTACTTCATCCCTCTGCCCCAGGGGAGGATTACTTGCCCCCTGTACTCTGCTAGCAGTTTAAAAACCTGTACTAAATGGAACTTCACAGCTTCCCTAGACAATCTTTTCCAGTGCCAGTTGCCCTTGCCACTGGGAAGTTTTTCTAATGCCTTAGCAGGATGTCCCTTGCTGCCAGTTATGAACATTTCTCCTTGTCCCATCTGTGGTGGAAAAGAGCAAGAATTTGTGACTTCCACCCCTGTAGCTCTTACATAATTAAAGATTCTTTGCCAGACTAAACAGGCCTCAAACTCCAGTGGTCCTTTTCAAGACCTTTGGTCATCCCTGCTGTCCTCTGGACTCTGGCCAATGGCCCACATCTTTCTTAGATTTAGTTCTAAAATTGGGTGAAGTCTTCCAGCTGAGGCCTTCCCAGCATGGTGTGGGTGGAAATGATTTTGTGTGGCTACGTGTGCTAGAGACAGGACCCCTGGGTATCACATCTCGGGTGCATTTGTTATAAAATAGGGACATTCCTGACACTCACTTGTGATGCCCTGTAAACCTCAGGCTGTTGCAGGCAGGACTGGAGTGTTGGTGGTCAGGTACATCCTGCATTTTTGCAATCAATTATATCTATTAATTGCAGAAAATTCTATTTGTTCTTATTGAGTTTCATCCCTTCTTGGCCATTTCCCCAATCTATAAGATCTTTATGAATTTCTAGCACATTGCAGACTTTCTAGCTTGATGCCATCTCCAAATTTATTAAGCATATTATCTAGTCAATTGTACCAGTTATTATATTTAAAGATCAGTAACAGGCTTTTAGAATTTCCTAACCCTTGCACTTCTCTTCTAAGACTAAGCTGTAGATAGGTCTTCCTGAGAACAGTTTTTCACACTTTATGTTCCCATCTTGCATAAGTTTATTTCAATCTGTTTCTCAAATTTACTGATAAGAATAACACAAGGCACTGTCAGAATTTCACTGAAGTCAAGGTATATAGTCTGGAAGATTTAAATCTCTTATTTCTAACTTTTCTGTAGGACACATGGTCATTTTTGGTCCCAGAACTGGTCTTCTGAGATCAGACCTAAAGCCCTGCCCCCAAAATCATCCCTCTGCCAAGATTCCTAAAAATGCACTTAGCTATAATTCTGCTGCAATATTAACATTTTAAATGCATACATTTAATAAGACTATCATTAATCTGTCCTTCCTGAAATAAATAATTTTCCTCATTAAGGGTGTCACCGAAATACTGAAATAAGCCCTTTCTTCCCTCCTTCCTCAGCACAGTTAAATGTGAGGGGTCAATTCATGGTTGCCCAGGAGCCCTGAAAACTCTTCTGACTTCAGGTCCAACATGTCACAGGGACCAGAGGGACATGGAAAAGTGAGTTCAGGGGGAAGCTGTGCTGATCCATAGCAACTGGAAAATATAAAGGTGAACACCATCTCACAGCCAGCCTCCAAGCTGGAGAGATTAATTGCACTCAGTGAGACTTATTTGATTACTTGGTCCCCTGAGTAATAATGGGTTTCCTGAAGACTAAAGAGAGTAACACAAAAAAGTCAGAAAGAAATATGGGGACATATTAAAAAGTAACTATTAAAGGGAGAAAAATATATATGAAACCACAAGGCATGTAATTAACTTAGCATGGGACTAGATTTGTTTGCTTAATTATTCCATGCAGCTTCATAAAGCTCTGAAGCAAGCTCATAAGTGGCTTTAAAAAAA